>NC_092415.1:191369029-191682936 GCF_040894005.1 Engystomops pustulosus | reverse complement strand
TAAACGTTACCGTAGTATTAAACAGGACATGCTCAGCTTACTGCTTCATTCAATGCTCATGATGTTGGGAACCCCAGTGCAATGGATCACATTTAGACTTGCTACAACTCATTCAATAGTACTTTAATAATGTTATTCTTGAAAGAGATAAAAGTAAAAGAGGAAGACGATCACTAAAACCAATGGATGGAAATACGGTAATATGGCAGCTGGAGGAAGTTTATCTCTCCTCTGGCAACAGTCTTTGTCATTGTAGTTAAATAAGTCAAACCTGTTGCAGAAGGCTGACCAAGAAGTATGAGTTCAATTTTTAATTAGTCTTCTCAGTTATCCTATTACTGTAGATTTCTATAAAACACCCTCGGTGCTAGGCCTCTTTGCCAGAGATTACCTTCCTCTGGCTGTTTCATCTGTTTGTTTGTTTATTTACTGCCTGATACCGGAATGGTTTTACTATTTTCTTGTATTTTGTAATTTATTTTATATCTTGTTGTGACCGTGGACTCTCTGACTTCTCTGTGTATCTGCCTTGTGCTTTTATCTCTTTCTATGAAACTACCAGCAGCTTCCAATTGAAAGCAAGTTCACTTCTTCTCTTATGTGATAACCTAAGCTCTACGGGCAGGTTACTAACCCCTTCCCGACATGTGACGTAATAGTACGTCACATGTTGCATATTGCAGCAAAGGCTTACCGGTAACACCGTGGTCAGTGTTAGCACTGAAAGTGGGTGTTAACCCACCGATCACCGCCGGCAAAGCTGCCGGTGGCTTAAAAAAAACGGAGTTGCTCCCCGTGACGTTAAAGTACTCTAGGGGTTAAAAACACACATTAAAAACCACAAGACAAAAGATGTGGCGATGGTCAATAGTATTACAGTAAATACTATCCAAGTATCAAACACATAACAGTATATACAATTTGGCTGTAATCAGTTGTATTACCCACCAGGGTGTTGCATGTAGCCGAAATTGTCTAAACCAATAAGATAAGACCACCGCCACAGCACCCCGACGCACGTTTCGCCGTGGGGGAAACGTGCGTAGGGGTGCTGTCGCGGTGGTTTTTAATGTGTGTTTTTAACCTTGTTTTCTTGATGGCCAATTAATAAAGTTTGTATATTGTTTATAATGAATTGAGTATTACAAAGTATGATTTATTTTTGGATCCTATATACTTCTATTGGTATTGCATGCTTTTGATTAGTAATTGGAGTTGTTTATTAAGTATTGGGTTTTCTCTTTTTGGTATTTATTATATGGTAATTGTCAGGCTTGCGGGATGTGGACCACTGCAGACGAGGGACACTGGAACACGGAGGTAGTCAGGCAGCACAGGAACACGGAGGGAGTCAGGCACGCAGGAGACACTGGAACGCAGGAGACACTGGAACGCAGGCAAATCGCAACAGAGCTTTCTCTAAGGCTGTGAGGCACAAAGATCCTGCAGGGCTTGCAGGAAGAGGCAGGCTTATATAGATTTGGGCAATATGGCCAGCGCCAATTAATGGCGCGCTGGCCCTTTAAATTTCCTGGAAGTGCAGCGCGCGCCCTAAGGCGTGGGACCGCGCGCACACGGAGCGAGGCCGGGACTCGGGAGCGGGGAGAGGTGAGACGCGCTGGCGCGGCGCCTGCGGGGAGCGAGAGGCACGGGTGAGCCGGCGACCCGCAATGTTAGGCTGGATGTGAGGAATGATACAGTTCAACATTGTACATAAGTTGTATTATTCTCCAAAATTTCGATTTCGATATTGGCAGAAGAATTAGTGATACATGCCCTAGATGTCACGTGCATGTCACTTGCTTACTTGCACATGACATCTGGGACATGTATCACTAATGTATGGAGTTATGAATATTAACTGGTTAAATGACCTTTATGAGCAGGGGTGGAGTAAGACCACCATGAGCCCTGGGCTGTATGAATATTATAGCTCCTACAAGTCCACAATCACTTCCTATATTCTTCAGGGGGCTGGCCATATACTACAGGGGGCTGGCTATATACTACAGGGAGATGGCTATATACTACAGGCGGCAGGCTGGGTATATACTTTAAGGGACTGGCTGGCTATATACTTCTGATGACTGGCTGACTGGCTGTATACAATTGGGGGCTGGCTATGTACTACTAGGGGCTGGCTATAAACTACAGGGGGGCTGGTTATATACTATGGGGTGTTGGCTGGCTATATACTACTGGGGGTAGGCTATATACTACAGAGGGCTGGCTGGCTATATACTACAAGGGGCTGGTTGGCTATATTCTTCTGAGAACTGGCTAACTGGCTATATACCACTGGGGGCTGGCTTGCTATATACTACTGGGGGCTTGCTGGCTATATACTACAGGGGGTGGCTATATACTACAGGGGGCTGGCTGGGTGGCTATATACTACTGGGGGCTGTCTGGCTATATCCTACAGTGAGTTGGCTATATAACAAAGGGGGCTGGCAGGCTATATACTGGGGGGGGGGCTGGCAGGCTATATATTACAGGGGGCTGGCAGGCTATATATTACAAGGGGCTGGCTGGCTATATACTGGGGGGGTTGGCAGGCTATATATTACAAGGGGCTGGCTGGCTATATACTGGGGGGGGCTGGCGGGCTATATATTACAGGGGGCTGGCTATAGACCACAGAGGGCTGGCAGGTTATATACTACTAGGGGCTGGCTGGCTATATACCGGGGAGGCTGTGACCAATGCCTTTCCCATCCTAGGCTTACACGTGAGTCAACAAGTTTTCCAAGGGTTTTTTTGCTATAATTAGGTGGCTCGTTTTGGCTTATACTCGAGTATATATGGTAAATGTAATCCTATCCTTACTTTCTGCATTTAATTTCAGCAATTTCCGTTTACTTTTAAAAGAAATCTTCCATCAAAATCAAGATCAACTCGGGACAAATGACTAAAATAACATTTTTAACAAGTTAGGTTATGTCCCATGGTAGGTTTCCTTTAATGAACTTAACAAAAACGTTAAAAAAAAAAAAAAAAAAAAGGAGGCTGTGCTGCACCAAAATCTATGTCATCAATTATTTTACCATGAAGGTGTCAAGTGCTATTGAATCATGACAGCCTTTCAATACGTACTTACTATTCCTGCACTTGTAAAAAGTAATTGTTGTCTTCCCAATGACCTAAAAAGACTAAGAAGCCGCCATCTAATCCTAGGGTGTGGTGCTAAGGTGAAGACATCACTGTCAGTCAGAGAGGATTTGTGAAAACTTCAGGAGATTATTGAGTATAGGCTGCCATCTTACATCAGTGGATAAGATATGTAGCTCAAGGTGATTGAGGGGTTAGACAACAATCCTTGGTTGTTTTCTTAAAGAAAAGGAAGGGATATACCTTATATACTCGAGTATAAGCCTAGTTTTTTAGCACAATAAAATGTGCTGAAAACCCAAACTCGGCTTATACTCGAGTAAAAAATATATATGTTTTACAAGGTTTTTGTGGTAAAATTAGGGGCCTCGGCTTATACTTGGGTCGGCTTATACTCGAGTATATACGGTAAGTGGTGATGGTGCTCGAGAGACTGCTACAAGCAAGATCAAAGCCTCCAAGGTTGATGGTTTATAGGAAATCTACCATCAAAATCCATCATGATAAACCAGGGACACTTATAACCTCTTTCCCCCGAAAATAAGACAGTGGGGCACATTTACTTACCCGTCCACTGGAGTTCACAGAAAGTGCATTGTCCGACGATCATGCACTGAGCCGCGATTCACTAAGATTGTGCGCCCGATATCCTGTATGTGTCGCTTCCCCACTCAGGTCCGACAGAGTTCACCTTCTTCTTCCGGGTGTATGTAAGTGCATTGTCTTGTGACACAAATTGAATCTTAAATTCGTGCTCAGTCCGAATCAGTCCGATCGTCCGATGGTCTGCCCCCCCCCAGATTAGGTTCCCGGGATTATTAAACTACAGATTAGGGCAGAGGCAGCAGGAGGAATCTACCATCACATCTACTTCCGATAATAGATGCCTCATGGTAGGTTCCCTTTAAATTTCTTGGAGCTTGAGGAAGAAAATTGAACAAAACACTTAGCTATCTTAATTGATTTTTGTGAATTTGGCATGAGATATGGGACCCCTATACTAAGTACAATGCCAAAGGTAGGGCCCCCAGTAACCAGACATTTACTCCTAATATTATAGAACCTGCATAATCAGTTATCCATTAATAAAAGGACTATTTTCTTTGATTCCAGATGGTAATCCTTTTTTTTTTAAGTAAGATACTCAAAAAAAATGCTAAAAAAAACAAAAACTCTGTGTTTAAGGCAAGTTGCAGACACTACAGGACCTAATGGCCTGGAGGCATTAATTAAAAGTTTCACAGCTGTTCAAAGCTAATGGCAATGAATGCAGTAAAGAAAGGATCGGCTTAACAACAAGGCAGCAGCAGGGTCATAAACACCACCTCATTACCTTATAACTAATTAGGAGAGGCGGCCAGATAATGCAGGGAGGCAATGGGAACAAAGTCAATAAAACAAGTTTTAATTGTCACTTAAATACTTACCCGACACATTTCGTGTAATGGCACGGGATGAGGTTTAGCTACTATGAAAAGTCAAAGTTGAACAGTTCTCTTAAGTTTTAATAAAGTTTTGTCAACTGTATATAAATAAAAAATCTACATTTTAACAGCTCCAAAAATGTAAAAAAAACTATTATTTTTTCTTTCTTTATTACTCAAGGGTTGATCAGACTCTCGTGACTTTCCTAAGTATATCACAAAAAAATTAATCTCTTAATTTAATTTGCTTCTTAAGAACCAAATATCCTAAATTAAATTATTATTATTTTACTATTATTATTATTAAATGATGTTTTAACCACTTACTATTTGTATTTGTTCAGCCTTCATGTAATAAGGTGAGGTAAGAAAGAATATAACATCCCTTTGATCCCTCTTAAAACTGAGGGTCAGTGGTGCCTTTGAGTTACATTTTTTTTATTGTGTTATTCTTTTACTCTATTTTCTGTTTTGCAAAGGAGCATTAAATCAATGCCATAAAAAACCCCATAGGTAAAGAAAATAAAAAAAAATTAAAAAAAATTAAAAAAAACTTATATACTCGAGTATAAGCCGACCCGAGTATAAGCCGAGGCCCCTAATTTTACCACCAAAAACTGGGAAAACCTATTGACTTGAGTATAAGCCGAGGGTGGGAAATGCATTGGTCACAGACCCCCCATGTATATAGCCAACCAGCCCCCTATAGTATACAGCTGCCCCCTGTAGTATACAGCTAGCCCCCTATAGTATACAGCCTGCCCCCCAGTAGTATACAGCCAGCTCAGCTTGCCCCCAGTAGTATACAGCCAGCCCGGCTTGCCCCCAGTAGTATACAACCTGCCCCTAGTAGTATACAGCCTGCCCCCAGTAGTATACAGCCAGCCCAGCTTGCCCCAGTAGTATACAGCTTGCCCCCAGTAGTATACAGATTGCCCCAGTAGTACACAGCTTGCCCCCAGTAGTACACAGCCTGCCCCCAGTAGTATACAGCACTGCCCCCAGTAGTATACAGCTTGCCCCAGTAGTATACAGCTTGCCCCCAGTAGTATACAGATTGCCCCAGTAGTACACAGCTTGCCCCCAGTAGTACACAGCTTGCCCCCAGTAGTACACAGCCTGCCCCCAGTAGTATACAGCCTGCCCCCAGTAGTATACAGCACTGCCCCCAGTAGTATACAGCCTGCCCCCAGTAGTATACAGCACTGCCCCCAGTAGTATACAGCACTGCCCCCAGTAGTATACAGCCGGCCCCCAGTAGTATACAGATTGCCCCCAGTAGTATACAGATTGCCCCAGTAGTACACAGCTTGCCCCCAGTAGTATACAGCCTGCCCCCAGTAGTATACAGCCTGCCCCCAGTAGTATACACCCTGCCCCCAGTAGTATACAGCACTGCCCCCAGTAGTATACAGCACAGCCCCCAGTAGTATACAGCACAGGCCCCAGTAGTATACAGATTGCCCCAGTAGTACACAGCTTGCCCCCAGTAGTATACAGCCTGCCCCCAGTAGTATACAGCCTGCCCCCAGTAGTATACACCCTGCCCCCAGTAGTATACAGCCTGCCCCCAGTAGTACACAGCTTGCCCCCAGTAGTATACAGCCTGCCCCCAGTAGTATACACCCTGCCCCCAGTAGTATAGAGTCACCCCAGACGCCCCCAGTATTATACAGCGAACCCAGCATTAAAAAAAAAAAAAAAATTAAATACTCACACTCCGGTGGCCTTGATGTGCAGCGCTGCTCCCCCGATGTCCGCGCTGCTCCCCCGATGTCCGCGCGGCTCGTCTTCAGGCTTCCGCGCCCATCTTCTTTCTTCTGCAGGGCGCCGCCATTGATCTCTCCCGGGCGGCAGGCGCATAGTATGACGCTGCTGCTGAAACAGCAGAAGAGAGAAACAATGGCGACGTCCAGCAAAAGAGAGAAGACGGGCGCAGAAGCCTGAAGACGAGCCGCGCGGACATCGGGGGAGCAGCGCTACGCATCGGTACCACCGGAGGGTGAGTATACAAGTTTATTATTTTCTAAGTAATTTTTACTTTTGTATTGACTCGTGTATAAGCCGAGGGGACGTTTTTCAGCACTTTTTTTGTGCTGAAAAACTCGGCTTATACACAAGTATATATGGTATATATTATTACAAACTCTGTACCAGGGTCTTAATGCAACTGTCTAATATGTTCGTCAATGTGCTGACTTTCCTTCAATGAAAAATTCTGAAGGATAGAAAGATCACACATGTTGCAATGCAACATGCTCAAGCATTTGGTATAATATTAGGTCATAAAGGGATATTCCCACGAAGACAAGATTCTTAAATATATTTAGGATAACAAAATAACACATTCTCACTGTTATCAACAAAAATACAGCATTTCACAGATATAATTCCAACCTGGCTCTATCAGTCCTGGGGTATACAATTTTGGTTGCCCCGGGATCTGGCTGTAAATTTTATGGCTTAGTGTCGGGCAGGGCAGATTCTCATGAATAGCTTCTCCTGTCTGCACAATGCAGTGCTCTATGCCTCCTGAACCTCCCCGCACATTACAAGACAAGCTCACACACAGACACTTCTTGCTGGCAAGCAGCAGTGTAAGGAGACTTAATCTACAAGCTACTGGTCTTTTTCATCTTTCTTTTTCTATATTTCAGATATTAGTAGAAAGGTCAGAAGCTAAATAAAAGTGTATATGAACACTGGATTCTGATAATCTAAGCTCATTTTCAGCACACAGCATCTCATAGCACTAGATGGATCATGAAGTGTCTGCTTAGAGAGTCCTCGTCCACACTCTGGAATATTACACTGACCATCACTGAGTGATAGGAGATAAAACAGAAATAAAACTGAGTCAACTTGTAAAGTAAGGGGTTAAAATTATCTTTATTGTGTAAACTTCACTAGGGGATTAAATTTTCTTTCATGGGAAAAGCCCTTTAATGACAAAACTACATCCACATAACCATTGTAGATACCAATATTAGCCTCTTCAACATCACTAGATAATAGGTATTAGCCAGTCATGCTAGACTGCTAGGGGTAGTTAGGCAATGTCCCTACTGATAATTACTCCAGTATATACAGTGTTGGACCTGTCCACCAAAGTACCAGAGGATTCTCCAATGGGTTCAGGCTCTGACCTAATCCTGGATCCAAAGGACACAGCAGAAAATTACCTAATTTGGAGGATGTCAGGGTTTGTTTCTTGGGGGTTAAATGAGGGTGGGCTCCTAGCATAATTTTATCTGGTGGACCTGAGGAACCCCCATCCGAAACTGAGTAAATATCCAATCTATTTCACTATGTAAAACAAGCATCGATTGGTCCATGATAGAGATCAGGTCCTTAACTGGTTAGTGGTGAATAGGGGGGGTTCCTATTATTATTAGGAGTATTAGACACGCTAGTATTAGATAGGTCTTATCTATTGAGCCATATCAACCATAGATTCAGTTTCGCCCCTTTACTATATATTTATTACTTTCCGGATAAATAAAATGACAGGGATCAGATGTCTTTTTGACATGAAACTTAAATGATGCGCTACTTATACTATTCATTCATTGCTGAGCTGCAATACCAGATGTAGCCAATGGAAAGAAGTGGCGCTGTTTATCCACCCATGTCCCTTTAACCTTATTTGACCCATATGGAGGATGATTTCCAGTCTGTATTTGCTATGTCTATATAATATTTATTATTATGTAAAATAGTTCTTGTTGATGCATTTATAGACCAAAACCCGAAATCCTGCAAAGTGTAGAGAGAGGTCCATTGCCTTAAGTAAATGAAGCTCAGATACAGTAGAAAACCTGGAGAGGCAGCTGTGATCATTTCAGTGGCTGATAGGGACACATAGACGGAGCGTCTAGGATTCCTGGATGACATTGCACAAGAATGATGTCCTTATTATTTTCTCAGCTGCGCTCAGACATTTCCACAGGCAGAAGCTGCGAGGAGGTGAGGAGGCGCCGTGCTCCGCTGCCTGTCCTGTCTTGTAAGGAAGAAAGTGGTGTAGGAAAGGTTATATCATCTCACCCAGGTTTTATCATCACCTTCTCTACGAGTACATCAAAAGATCCATAGATGTCTATAAATCATTCCGTCTATAGAACTTCTGTAATGTAAATATTTAATATTAAAGAAGTTCCGAAACTTTTTAATATAAACAACCCATCCGTAGGGGGTTTTCATTGGCACTTGTTCCTTAAAACATCTTCATAAACTCTACTAACCTTGGGTGACCCTGAGCTGCAGATCAAGAGGGGCTTCCGGTGCAGATTTGATGCTATTATTTTATACGGTCAGTAGTGTGTTATAATATATGTGTTTGGGCGGTTGCCCAGGGCCCAAACCTTCTAGGGGCCCATGGCCAGCCAAACCACTCAACAAATTTTATACAGAGAAGGACCTTCACCCATGAAATCCTTGTACATGTTTCCCTGCTCTCAATACACATGAGCATATTCAGGACCTTTGAAGGTCCTCCAAGAGTCCTGAAACCACTAATTGATAGCAGGCAGTAGTAACGCATTCACCAAGAAGCCTGATTCTTGTACCATATGTAGGAAGTGATTTCCGGACTTGTAGGGACTATAATAGTAATACAGCTCAGGGTTCACGGCAGTCTTATCCGCCCCTATATACGGTAGATAACAAGCTGCCCGCATCATAAAAGGTAATGGGGCCCCTCATGAGTTTAAGGACTGGGTCCCACAAGGGAAAACTAAACAAAGAACAGTTAATTTTGTAGTTTTATAGAATTTGAGGGCAATTAAAAAAATATTGCAACCTGGACAACTCTTTCAATCATTATTACATGGACGGACAGGGCTCTAGCGTCCTCTAGCAATCAGCTGATTGAATGAGATATGGTCCTCAGGCAAATCCTATGGCCCATTCACTAAATTTTAGGCACAGCCCCAAACATTGTTCAATGGCTGTACTTATTATTGCATCTCAATTCCATTCACTTATTGAGGACTTGGTTTAGTAGAAGCAGGGGAAGAGTTAATGAGGGAATGCTATGCCCTAAATTAGGAGTCTGTAATCTTTGACGCTCCAAATTTTATAAAACTACTACTGTTCTGGGAACTTGTACAGAAGTGAATTGAGCATGCTGGGAGTAGTAGTTTCACATCTGCTCAAGGTTGTTGATCCTTGCCTTTCTTAGTCTTAGCCATGCATGTCAATCCCAGTGGTCGGACATCACTACTTTAAAGGACATCTACCACCAGGATGAACGTCTGTATGAAAATGATCCTGAGGGGCTCCAGGCTCCATTAAAACCTATGGAGCCTGGAGCCCCTCGGGCTCATTTGCATACAGTCCTTCATCCTTGTAGTAGATGCCCTTTAAAGAGTTTTGCTACATTTGTAAAACTGTACAGAGGATAAGGGGCTAACACAGGATAGGGGAGAACAATCTACAAGTTGGGGGTTCTGAATACTGATGCCCCCACCAAACACAAAAATAGGGGTTCTGCTCTCACCACATGCACCCTGCCGCTCCGTTCAGTACTATCTTTGGTGCTCCCATTCACTGAGTGTTAAATCGCTGAGCGCTATGATTGCCAAATTCTGATGCTCTTATATAATTGAATAGAAGGATGTGACGAGCAACTAGTGAGAAAGGGACCCTGTATTCTCATGATCGGTGGGGGCCCACTGATCAGATTGTTATAGTAAAGGGGATAACAATCAAACTCAGAACACCCCTTTAAGGTACTTCTAAACGGTCCTGTTATCAGGCCAACTTAAGTGTTCATAGGGGCTCATGCTTGATAATTGCCCCTTTTATTGCCCTGAGAATCCAATGACAATGGAGTCAAATCTAATTTGTTGGCTGCTTGTATCTAATATGTATCAATGAAGGAGGAGGATTGTTGGCAGCACGTCTTCACTTATACAGGTTGGCGGGGGAGAAATGATTGCTCCTAAATGTATGGGGCAGTTGTGAGTTGATAGATAGTCTCACCGTTGCATTGTACAAACCTTTAGAATTCTCAGCCTTGTACATCTGTTGGATACATGGTAACAGTAGTGGAGCTCTAACAACATAATGGTTCCGGGTTGGAGTCATTCCCAACCACTAGCATTGGTCAGAACCTCAGAGCAGCACTCCTGGCTCTTTAATTTCACATCTGGCTGAGCAGAACCCATGTGACTGCTATATGTTACTTACAAGCGAGCACACATGCTTTTATAATCTGGCTGCACCCGTCACTTTTGCCAAGTCTCTGTTTAGATCATTGCTTTGAGTAAACAGCCTTGTTATTTCTTCTTCACACTTTCTTATATCCATCCTCACTTCTCTGTCTTGCTGGAGACAACAAAGGACGAGCAAATCATTAACTTCTCCGCACACTCGAGACAAGTATTCCGGAAGATTAGCAGGTTGGTCCACGGAGAATGGGGTTAAGTGTAGACTTTGGCCTTCTGTTCACATCGGAGAGCGAGGATACAGGCACAGTAGACTAGTGTATACTTATTATAACAAATTTTATATAACACCATCATATTCTGCAGAGCCTTACAGATAGAGCCTTGCCCACAAGAGCTTACACTCTATGAGAAAGGGTGTAAAAGCGCTCATACACTGGTCCAGCATGACATGAGTTGCCACCCGCCGCTATCTACATGTAATGGTACAAAGTGCATGGGAATGTGGGGCAACTTGAAGACTTCAGGTCTTGAGGGATGATCTAGAGCAGTGGTTCTCAACCTGTGGATCGGGACCCCAGCGGGGGTCGAACGACCAAAACCGGGGGTCGCCTAAAGCCATCGGAGCCGCAATTTTAATGTGTTTTTACTGCGAGTTGCATGGTTTGGGGTCACCACAGCATGAGGAACTGTATTGTGGGGTCACAGCATTAGAGAGGTTGAGAACCACTGATCTAGAGGGAAGGGGTGAAAAGATAAGGTTAGTTTAATTGAAGTCTCCGACCATTAGCAAATATTATAATCTGCTGGCAGCATGTTGTAGAGAAACACTCTATGATTTCCATCATAACTTTATTTTTAATGACTTTTTATGCAGATTTTTTCAGTTTTAACAAAGTAAAAGAGACCACCCCATTCTCACCCCAGCCACCATCACACCTTTATAATCTCTGTTCATTATACTATTTACAAGATGTTCCCCGTTTATCCTGTATGATAATGAGGTCCCCAGCACCTGGAGCATCACCATTCCTGCCTGAACCATCATCCTCTTCTTCCAGTGTCACCCAATACTTCTCACAAGACAAATCTCCTGATAAGAGAGGGCAGTGGTCGAGCCAGGAATAGCAGTGCTCCGGGTGTTGTGGACATCAACTACCTCGTGGAGTAAAATGATAATGGTTTTGTGGTTCATTTGAAATTATAAATTCAGTATTAATGTGATTGTTCAGAGAAGCGCATTCTATGAAATTGGGGAAGCTCGTGAGAAGTCATAGAGATGGGAATCACACAATATTATGAAGATGTCACTGTAAGGTAGTGTGCCATTATGGTCTACTATGGTCAGTGTGTCTACTATAGGTGCTTCTGCCACACACTTGGATGATAACATCTGCCTCACGTACTTGAATGTGTACTCAAGTAGAGGGGGGAGGGATTTATCTTGATCTAACATATGGATGGTCAGTCCTCCTGATATATCTATCGAGATGCTGACTGGTGGACAATTCTACAGTTTTTTCTCTAGAATTGCGCTATTACCTAGTGTGCTATAGTGAGTCAGTTCACTCCTCAGCCGTTTACACTCCCCCCCACGGCCACTTTCCATGGATGTGGCGTAAGAGGGAAAAGAATCGCAATTCCTGGCTGTGCAAGCCTTAATAAATCTCCCCTTGGTCCTTCATGGTTCATGTGTGCATATTTATAATACACTGGCACCTGTGTATGGTGGTGCACGCCTGCCCCGGAAGGACATAGATCTTCCAGGAAGCTTCGGTGGCAGTGGTAGGGCAGTTCTACGGCAGATCTGGCATGGAATTGCATCATAGCCTGCGCTTCAACAGATGCGCCCCTTTCACATTTTAACGTGGAGGTGGCATAATGGGGGGAATAGGTGCATTTGCTCGCAATGTACCAGGAATAGCGGCTATTTCAGTCCTTGTATGACCGATTTGTATCCGTACAAGCCCTGATAAATGTGGCCCATGCTCTGTTACCTGCTAGACTTTCCGGATAACTATTTTTAAACTGAAATATCTTTTGTCACTCTGATACTTTGAGATTGACTTGATGTTCTAGATCTTGATTTAATTATCAAAATATATAAAATCAGAAACCTGCTGTGACAAACAGTGTGAAAATTTGCACAATTTTTTTCCAAAATTCTAATGTGTGTATAAAAATAATCCATTGAAATGTGATGATAGTTAACTGTGACATGGGGTTTTGGTAACAGATAAGCCGTAAACTCTGCAGGGACTGAATTTTTTTGATTTACACATCAGACCTGAAGGGTTTCCCAGAGAGGTCATCGGGAGGGCAAGAGAAGACACAAAACTTCTCTCCACCAATAAGGAACTGATTGTTTGTGAATGGGATTACAAATACTAAAAGCTTTATGTAGCCCGGGCCCAGATTCTTCACATGTGCTCAGCAACCCCCCCCCCCCCCTCGTACCTCCGACCAGTCCCATTCTCAGAACAAAATTACAGAATTGCAAATTTTAATAAAGACGAGATAAAAAGAAAATATCTTATTTATTGTTCATTGATATTAAATTAACTTAATAATTGCACACAAAAAGGCAGTAAAACAATTACATTATATAACCGGAAACAAACGTCTGTGATAGCAGTAAAAAAATATTTTAAAATTCTTGCTTTTATGTTGTAATTATTGTTAATAATTAAAAACTGCCATAAATAATTGTTTGTATTTTAATGTGTATTCAGTTTCAATAGGAGTAAACACAGTTCAAAAAAAAAATCCACCTAGAAAATGAAAAAGATATTCTGTGATGTTATATAGATAGAGATAGATAAAAGATATCATGGGGGTCATTTATCTTATTTCCCCCTTCTCTGAGCTCTTTTTGCGCCTTTTGTGAGTATTTTTTGCACCTCATTTGTCTTTGTCTTTTTGGCTCTTTGTTAAATGCAGGTTTTTTTAGCCTTATCAGGCGCAAATTTTTAAAAAGGCACAATTTGTTGTGCAAATCACACCATTGCCTTTCCTAAGCATGGTCAGGACTGGCGTGTTATTGTACAAGTATTTGCGCCCATATAGGCAAAAATCAATGTTAAATAGGGAACAAACATCTGGAAGCAGAAGAAATACAAAGAGAAATTTGGCGCAAACCAGGAAACTCGAATAGTCCCCAAAAGTCAACCAAAAAAGGTGCTTCAGACTAAGATATATGGCCCCCATAGATATGAAATAGATACATAGATAGATATGAGATATACATGTATGTGTGTGTATATATATATATATATATACACACTCACCGCCACTTTATTAGGTACACCTGTCCAACTGCTCGTTAACACTTAATTTCTAATCAGCCTATCACATAGCGGCACCTCAGTGCATTTAGGCATGTAGACATGGTCAAGACAATCTCCTGCAGTTCAAACCGAGCATCAGTATGGGGAAGAAAGGTGATTTGATGCCTTTGAACGTGGCATGGTTGTTGGTGCCAGAAGGGCTGGTCTGAGTATTTCAGAAACTGCTGATCTACTGGGATTTTCATGCACAACCATCTCTAGGGTTTACAGAGAATGGTCCGAAAAAGAAAAAACATCCAGTGAGCGGCAGTTCTGTGGGCGGAAATGCCTTGTTGATGCCAGAGGTCAGAGGAGAATGGGCAGACTGGTTCGAGCTGATAGAAAGGCAACAGTGACTCAAATCGCCACCCGTTACAACCAAGGTAGGCAGAAGAGCATCTCTGAACGCACAGTACGTTGAACTTTGAGGCAGATGGGCTACAGCAGCAGAAGACCACACCGGGTGCCACTCCTTTCAGCTAAGAACAGGAAACTGAGGCTACAATTTGCACAAGCTCATCGAAATTGGACAGTAGAAGATTGGAAAAACGTTGCCTGGTCTGATGAGTCTCGATTTCTGCTTCGACATTCGGATGGTAGGGTCAGAATTTGGCATCAACAACATGAAAGCATGGATCCATCCTGCCTTGTATCAACGGTTCAGGCTGGTGGTGGTGGTGTCATGGTGTGGGGAATATTTTCTTGGCACTCTTTGGGCCCCTTGGTACCAATTGAGCATCGTTGCAACACCACAGCCTACCTGAGTATTGTTGCTGACCATGTCCATCCCTTTATGACCACAATGTACCCTGTAACATCTGATGGCTACTTTCAGCAGGATAATGCGCCATGTCATAAAGCTGGAATCATCTCAGACTGGTTTCTTGAACATGACAATGAGGTCACTGGACTCAAATGGCCTCCACAGTCCAGCCCGTTATTAGCATGGTGTACCTAATAAAGTGGCCGGTGAGTGTATATATATATGATAATAGATAGATAATAGTTAGATACATAGATATGAAATAGATAGATAAATATGAGATCAATAAATAGATAGAAAGATATGAGATAGATAGATAGATAGATAGATAGATAGAGAGATAGATAGATAGATAGATAGATACAGATAGAAAGTTCAAGCAGCACTCAAGCAAACAAAATAGCGTGTGGGTGCAGGCATCACAGGACCGGCTGTGGATCCCTTGTAACTAATTCCAAGAAAACGAGCAGCACTCCATATAAAGTGAGCCCTTGAGAAAGGCTCTTTTGAGCTGAAACGTTGCTACTGTTGTTACCAATGATGGAATAAAGAAGAAAAAACACTTTTTTCACTTTATATGGAGTGCTGCTCGTTTTCTTGGAATTAGATAGATAGATGATAGATAGATAGATATGAGATAGATAGATAGATATGAGATAGATAGATAGATAGATAGGTTCAGTGAAGAGGCAGCACTCTTTGTAGTAGTGAAAGGGGTGAAGCTTTATTCCATAAAAAGCGACGTTATAAAGCTTCACCCCTTTCACCACTACAAAGAGTGCTGCCTCTTCACTGAACCTATATTGGAGACCCTGGCCAAGGGATCATCGGCTTCTGCACCCACCCCTAGCGGTGCTGCTCTGGATCTTCTACTTTTTAGAAAGATAGATAGATAGATAGATAGATATGAGATAGATAGATAGATAGATAGATATGAGATAGATAGATAGATAGATAGATAGATAGATAGGAGATAGATAGATATGAGATAGATAGATAGGAGATAGATAGATAGATAGATAGATAGATAGATAGATATGAGATAGATAGATAGATAGATAGATAGATAGATACATAGATAGATAGATAGATAGATAGATAGATATGAGATAGATAGATAGATATGAGATAGATAGATAGACAGATAGATAGATAGATAGATAGATATGAGATAGATAGATATGAGATAGATAGATAGATAGATAGATAGATAGATAGATGATAGATAGATAGATAGATAGATAGATAGATAGATAGATAGATAGATAGATAGATATTGGGGGATCTTTTAGTATTGTTTTTTTAATAAGTCATAACAGAGTGTATTTATTTGTTTTTATTTTAATAAAATAAAAATGATATGTATATACCTTATATACTCGAGTATAAGCCTAGTTTTTCAGCACAAAAATGTGCTGAAAAACCCAAACTCGGCTTATACTCGAGTCAAAAAAATAAATATATCTAAACTCACCTTTCCGGTGACCCCTGTATATCTTCTGTGCGATCTGTCCGGCAACGGCGGCAGGCTATATACACTGGGGCAGGGTCTGGCAGGCTATATACACTGGGGCAGGGTCTGGCAGGCTATATACACTGGGTCAGAGCCTGGCTGGCTATATACTGGGAGGCTGTGACCAATGCATTTCCCACCCTCGGCTTATACTCAAGTCAATAGGTTTTCCCAGTATTTTGTGGTAAAATTAGGGGCCTCGGCTTATACTCGGGTCGGCTTATACTTGGTATATATATTTCTACACTGGATTTATTTTTGCTGAATAAATGATCTTCAGGGTTAAACATTTATCTTCTAGGATTTGGACGGATCCCATTAGGGTGGAGTTCTCATTAAGAATCCAGGATTTTTGGCTGATTTCCTGGCAGTGACTTTAAAATTCTATCTTTCTGACATATTTGCTTCCACTTTCTGTATTGTCTTTATTGTTATTCTAGTTATGTTTTCTCCATTAGTAGCAGTGAGTATATGGGGCCCTTGGGGGGCTGATTTACACTGCTGCTGTGGACCCCTGTAAGGTGAGTTGGGTGTTTAATTTATGGATGAACACATTCACCAGGAAGCGCTCGTCATATTCAATCCCTGGGTATGTCCTGGGTGGTCTAATATATTGGAAAAAATTCCAATACAGCTCACCCCTGGAGATTCTTATAGCTGTGGGTCCGATCACATTTCAGGTCCATGCAATGGAACAAGTTGTCCGGACACCAACAAAACAAACACTGGAGAAAAATTGAAGGAGTTCCGGCATTGGACTAAAAAAATCTTCAATGTTTTATTGAGTTACATTAAAAGACTGATTACATACATGAAGACAAGCTGATGCCCTTGTGATAGCATGCTTTACTAATTCTAGTCCTCTTTTACTAATACATAAATGAACAAGTGTGAATTTTAGGAAATCTGGATCTTAACTATATCGACAATAATCAAAATGTACATTTGTACATACACCAGAGTACACGCAGTCCTTGGTTATGTGTAAGATAACTTCGTTAGGTTTGTTCTTAAATTGAATTTGTATGTGAGTCGGAACAGGTTTATTTTATAACTGTAACTACATACAAAAATTGTGTCAATAATATTTTCATTTTTTGCTATAAAGGGAAGAAGGATTATCCATAAAGCTTCATTACAGGCTCCTTACAGGTGATCATTGCAGCCTGGGACTATAGTAACATCCAGAGAGCTTCACCAGAGGTCACAGTGGGCAGAGCGGTCCGTCTGTAACTAGGGGTCGCCTGTAAGTCGGGTGTCCTTAAGTAGGGGACTTTCTTTATATTGTTAGGCAATACAAACTGATAAAAGGAATGGAAATATTCAGTAGAGATAGATAGATAGATATGAGATAGATAGATAACTAGATAGCCTTGTCGTGGCAAGCTGTGCCCAAAGAACCTAGGAGCAGATTTACCAGGGCTTGTATACCAGTAGATATATATGCGATAGATGATGAGGTAGATAGATAATGTATGGCTAGATAAATTTGAGATGAATAGATAGATAGAAGATAGAAAGATAGATAGATAGGTAGATAGGAGATCTACCTCATCTATCTTACCAATCCAGATCTTTTGCTGCGCCTAATGATATTCAAAACTTGCAACGTTTTCATTTAGGCGCAAAAACGGGCGCAAAAACACTCCAGCCCGAAGGTGGCGTTATCTGAGAAGAAAGCACTGAGCCCCTTTGCAGAACAGCTCATTTCTAGCAGCAAAGCTCAGCCAGACACTGGAACAGATCATACAGACATGAGATACTCTGCAGACAGGAGCTGCAGACTCTATTTACAGTTCATCACCTTCTATTTACAAAACATTCTGCAAAACGCTGAGCTCACAGCAAGAGAGAAGAGAAATTTGCAGAATGTTGCACATAGTACTGACAAGTGTCCCCCATGTAATTCTGCACAGTGTCACCAGTGTGTCTGAGGGGGATACTGTGCAGAATTACAGGGGTGCAGCAGGAGACCAGCACTGGGGGATCACCTCCAGGAGAAGCCCCTGCTGAGGAGGTCACTGGGTGCAGGGTGTCACACACCTGGGTGCTGCTGTGAGTGTTATCTTCATTCTGGGCTGTGGGAGAAGCAGAGAGGAGCTTGTAGCAGGATGACATGTAAGTGCCCGAATCTAACATTGCGCCTAAACTGCGCCTAAACTGTGTTAAAGTAAAGTGATTAATAAGAGGCAGAAAATATACTTATCACAGATGGTTGTAGCCATAGCTCCCAACTGTCCCGATTTTGACGGGACTTTCCCGTTTTTCGTACCGCTGCCCCGCATCACGGATTCTCCCCCCAGGTCCCGGCGCTGTGTCCCCATAGTAAATACTTTGAAAGTCTGAACTCACAGTACAGAATGGCTTCTACAGACATCGGGAGGGAATCCTTTTCAGAGAAGTGTCGGGCTTAGCGGAGAGCAGGGACCACGTCATCAGGTTCAGATCAACATCTGTCCATATATGGTCACTGCATCTCCTAGGGTTCCCCAGAGCAGACATCGGGCAGGGAATCCTTTTCAGAGAAGTGTCGGCAGTATCTCTCCATATATGGTCTCCAGGGCTTCCCCAGACACAAGCTATTTATATAATTAAATTACATAAAGTTCTGCGCAGGCTGAGATTCGAACCTGGGACCCTGTGCACCATAGACAGGAGCTTAACTAACTGAGCTACAAGCCCAGTGATACAGAGCTGAGGATTTCTGGTAACTAAGAAGTGTTATCTGCCATTTACACTGTGACACAGACTAATGCACTGATATATAGAGAGGGATCTTCTCAGAGATTATAATTGTAATTATTGAGACTATTATTATTATTATTATCAATTTTATTATTTTTATTATTATGGAGATGATTATTAATAATGGTAAAAATAATAATAATCATCTCAATAATAATAATAATAATAATCTCCATAATAATAATAGTCCCAATAATTACAATAATCTGAGAAGATCCCTCCCTATATACCAAGGCAGTATATAGTCATAGTTCTTAGTTACCAAAATTCTCCCCCTAGATAATCACAGAGATTATAGCTCAGTGGGTTGAGGCGCTGTGTTATTATTGTACATAGACACTGCAGGTTCTGGGTTCAAATCCCAATGAGGATAATTTATTTTTTTTTTTTTTATTGAGATGATTTTTATTATTTTAATATGGTTAAAATTTGGGGCGTGGCCAGGGAGTGATTGGGGGTGTGGCTTAGGCTACGCGTGCCGCCATTTTGTCCCTCTTTCCTTTTCACAAATGTTGGGAGGTATGTTGTAGCTTGTGATAATTCTGGCAAAACAGTGCGCCAGAATTTAGGCGCAACTACTACACTTAGGCGCACAAAAGTGATAAATGTGGCCCATAGATAGATAATTATAATTAGATTACATAGCACCAGTAACAGTGCTGTGAGGATAATGGTGGCTGAACATGTTGCTTTACTAAAATCTGTTCAGTTGTTCATAACAAAAGACGAAATTTATTTTACGCTAAATGATCCAAACAGCAATCAATCTGTAAAACTACAAAAATCGCCAGATCAATATCATATTGCGCAAAAAAAACAGATAAATAACCCCTTGTAGCCTCATAGTAAATGGTAAAAGAAAACGTACAAATATTGGGGAAGAAGTATCTTCACATTTGCAATTTTTTTCTTTCCTTTTTGTGCATTTTTTTGGGTAACTTCTCTAAAGCTTGTGCCTTAATGGTTTACCTCCTTTGTTGATATCTGCTAAGAGATATTGGTGCATGATTTATGACTGATAAAAGCTCACATGAAAATTCACATATACAGTATGCACCAGTTCCCACCAGGTGTAGGAAATAGTTTGGTATAGATTGCAAAATTGCACGAAAAAATTGTGCAAAATTTCAGAAATTGCAAAAAAAATTTAATGATTTATCTAAAGGATAGATCAAACACCAGAACTGCTGAAAAAAACAAAAACATGCAAGCACAAATTTCAAGACTAATATGTACACTCACCGGCCACTTTATTAGGTACACCTGTCCAACTGCTCGTTAACACTTAATTTCTAATCAGCCAATCACATAGCGGCAACTCAGTGCATTTAGGCATGTAGACATGGTCAAGACAATCTCCTGCAGTTCAAACCGAGCATCAGTATGGGGAAGAAAGGTGATTTGTGGCCTTTGAACGTGGCATGGTTGTTGGTGCCAGAAGGGCTGGTCTGAGTATTTCAGAAACTGCTGATCTACTGGGATTTTCACGCACAACCATCTCTAGGGTTTACAGAGAATGGTCCGAAAAAGAAAAAACATCCAGTGAGCGGCAGTTCTGTGGGCGGAAATGCCTTGTTGATGCCAGAGGTCAGAGGAGAATGGGCAGATTGATTCGAGCTGATAGAAAGGCAACAGTGACTCAAATCGCCACCCGTTACAACCAAGGTAGGAAGAAGAGCATCTCTGAACGCACAGTACATCGAACTTTGAGGCAGATGGGCTACAGCAGCAGAAGACCACACCGGGTGCCACTCCTTTCAGCTAAGAACAGGAAACTGAGGCTACAATTTGCACAAGCTCATCGAAATTGGACAGTAGAAGATTGGAAAAACGTTGCCTGGTCTGATGAGTCTCGATTTCTGCTGCGACATTCGGATGGTAGGGTCAGAATTTGGCGTCAACAACATGAAAGCATGGATCCATCCTGCCTTGTATCACCGGCTCAGGCTGGTGCTGGTGGTGTCATGGTGTGGGGAATATTTTCTTGGCACTCTTTGGGCCCCTTGGTACAACGCCACAGCCTACCTGAGTAATGTTGCTGACCATGTCCATCCCTTTATGAGCACAATGTACCCTGTAACATCTGATGGCTACTTTCAGCAGGATAATGCGCCATGTCATAAAGCTGGAATCATCTCAGACTGGTTTCTTGAACATGACAATGAGGTCACTGGACTCAAATGGCCTCCACAGTCACCAGATCTCAATCCAATAGAGCATCTTTGGGATGTGGTGGAACGGGAGATTCGCATCATGGATGTGCAGCCGACAAATCTGCGGCAACTGTGTGATGCCATCATGTCAATATGGACCAAAATCTCTGAGGAGCTTCCAGCACCTTGTTGAATCTATGCCACGTAGAATTGAGGAAGTTCTGAAGGCAAAAGGGTGTCCAACCCGTTACTAGCATGGTGTGCCTAATAAAGTGGCCGGTGAGTGTATCTGCCCCATTGTGACAATATTTTCTGATCGGAAAATGTCAGAACATAACGTTCTATGGGGGACATTAACCAAAGGTTTTTAAACAGTTTTTGCAATTTTTTGGGCAAAATTTGTCTCTAATTTACGACTTTTTTGGGTCCAAGCAAAAGTCCGGCACTTAGTGGTTCTGAGTCCCTGCGCCTTATCTGACATAGTGAGCGGCTGCTATACAGATGTTTGCACGGCAAAAAAGTAACAAAAATGCTAATACTCTGAGCAGGTGCACTTGAAAAAAACCTCAATTTTCATTACTGAAAACAAAGGTCTTTGGTTCCTAAATGAAAAATTAACTCTATGCAACATAAAAAATAAACAAAAAAATATCATGTGATGCCACATCATGTAAGCTAACAGTTCATCACATGCACACATGATAATAATGGAGATATTTTAACAACCCACATCCAAAAACTCATCTAGAATTAGAAAATGGGCTTTGAATGAGGTTAAGCTGAACAAATGGCAGTGCAGATGATATGACCAGTAAAGCGGAAGTAAAGATCCATTTGTACTAATTTTCATATAGTCCCCTTTAACCCCTTCCTACTGATCCCCTCACTTATTAATATCTTTAGGGAATAATTGTTTCAAAATTTTGATTGGGACATGGCAATACGTACCATCTTTATGATTATGTTTGTTTATTTTTATTATTACATTTTATTTTTGACTTCATTTTTACACCCCCTAGCCCAGTGATGGCTAACCTATGGCACTGGTGCCAGAGGTGGCACTCGGAGCCCTTTCTGTGGGCACTCAGGCCATCACCAGAGATGACTCCAGGTATCTTCCTGCAGTCCCAGACAGCCCAGGACTTGCTGTGCACAGAGCTATATTAAAGTGACAGCTGTACTTGGGACTATGTTCTGCTTTATTGGTGTCCTCAGGTGCTGGTATCAATGAAAACTGTGACAAAGCAGGGAGTATAAATCACAAATTAAATTCCTGTGTTGGCACTTTGCTATAAATAAGCGGATCTTTGTTGTAGTTTGGGCACTCGACCTCTAAAAGGTTTGCCATCACCCCCCTAGAGGGTCTGATTGCTCCCACTATGTGGCTGTACTGCAGTATATGGGGATTATGTTACAGATCAGGTGATCTCATAGACTCCAGGCTTCTATGGGAATGGGTTGTGATGATCCTAGGCAAAATGGTGGCATGAACTTGGCTTTTCCAGCAGCATTTATATGGGGAACTATCTGTTTTTGTGGCCTATAGCATCCAATAGCAGTACAGCTTTAGGCCTCATTCACACAACTGTCTGGGGGGGGACACATTTGCGGCCACATATGTGTTACCATCTAAACTTACTATAGCCCACATATTATAGTAGCAGTTTCATTCAGGCAGTGGAATCACTAAGAGGTTAGAAGGTCGTGATCTGGTGCAGCAGTTATATTCAGCCAGGTGTGCATGTGTTTTGTATTGGAAGTGGAAGATCTGTTAAGGAAACCCCCATATATACTGGAGATCATTGTCCAGATTGGGAACATATACAGTACATCACTCTTAAAGGACATATACCACCAGGATGAAGGATTGTAAATCAAGAACACTGAGATACTGGTGTTAGTCCCCTCTGGCAGGATCCTCTTTTCTTTAAGCTTTTTATGCCCTTGGTTTTAAGAATAAAAGGCTTAAAAAACTATGCAAATAAGCCTGAGGGGCTCCAGGCTCCATTAAATCTTATGGAGCCCAGAGCCCCTGAGGTTCATTTGCATAATAAAATCCTTTTTTTTTTGTAAAACCAGGGAATAAGAAGATAAAAGAAGAATGTGCTTCGTTTACCATCCTTCATTCTGGTGGTAGATGTCCTTAAAGACATTTCTTCACGCTCTAAATTTGCAGTTATCATGCCCTGATATGCTATATTTGCTATATATAGCATCACTGTATAGTAAGGGTCGGGAAGTAATAGTTCTCCTTATGGATACTGCCAATTATGCACCATGTGTGGAGTGTGGAGTCTTATAGCCATGGATGCTCCACTAGGAGGATTCTGGGAAAATATGCAAGTTTTCCAGGATGGGATAAGGAAAACCACACCTCTTAGCTATGGGCAGAAAAGAAAATGCCTCCACCCTGTAGGTAATTATATTGTATTTTTGTATGTGTGCTAGAAGTGAAGTGTGTAAAGGAATCCTCCAGCTAATTAAGTCCAATTAAAGATAATACCAATTAGTGCATCGTTGCCTTCAGCCGGGGCCCTTTAAGGCAAAGGTCATTGTTTTTTAGTGATCAAAAGTCAGGACAATAAAACAGTTGAGTAGACATTAGTTCCTGATGTAAAGTTAATGTGATGGGCCCAGAACACAATAGCTACAATCTTATCAGCCATCAGCGGCTCTATGGGCCTGACAAGTTTATGGCGGTGATTGTAAACTACTGACAAGTTACACAAAATTAACTGCTTCAAGGCCATTTATGATCCGGCTCATCACTGACTGATGGTGAGTCGTGTATTCCCACACTTAGGCTGCATTCACACTACTGCAAGGGGGACGTATATATGGTACGGTGCAACACACGTGCGGACATGTCCTATTTTTTCACGGCATACGGCGCCGTGCGCCATGTATCCCTATGGAGAGGGGCGGGGGTGAGCAGCGCTCTCCCCCTCCTCCTCTCCCCGCGCGCTGCCGCGTGCCCGCCGTGCTATGGTACGGCGGGCACCGGTCGTGTGAATCCAGCCTTAGGGTGATGCCACACATGGAGTTTTTGGTCCATTTTTAAGCATACGGTTTCAGTTAGTTTAAAAACGTGTGCTTTTTAAATATGCATCCGTTTTTGACCGTTTACCATGCGTTTGGCTGCTTACAACCTGTTTTTC
Organism: Engystomops pustulosus; assembly: GCF_040894005.1. NCBI lineage: Eukaryota > Metazoa > Chordata > Amphibia > Anura > Leptodactylidae > Engystomops > Engystomops pustulosus. The sequence continues at coordinate 191,658,576 of NC_092415.1, read as the reverse complement.
TATTAAGATAATTGGGGAAAACGGACAAAAATGGTCAAAAACAGAATAAATTAAAATATAAAATAAGCCATTGATGCTCCACTAGGGGGATTCTGGAAAAATATGCTAAGTTTTCCAGGATGGGTTAAGGAAAACCACGCCTCTTTTAGATAGGGGCAGAGAGGAAAATTCCTCCATCTCATTACCATAATAGATAAACAGGTTCAAAGCAGCCAAACTCATGGTAAAAAGTAAAAAACGTATGCCTTTGGGGCTCCTTCACATTGGCGTGGGTGTGCAGCTTCAGTTACACATCCGTTGGTTTTGTCTCGGCTTTTCTTCCTTTTCGTTCTCTTTGATGCATCCATTTTGTCTCTATTGCGTCTCTGTTTTTTTTCCCGTTTTATCTCCGTGTCTGCAAAAAAACCCGTGAAGGTTTAACATTGCTTTGCAAACATCGCACCTGGTTTTTCAGCCTCATCAGTAAAAAAAAACGGATGCGGCATCGTTTTTTTTTTTACCGGACCCATAGTCCTCTATGGCCTTACGTGATCCGCATCAGTGAAAATAATAGGACATGTTTCATAAATTTTTCCACAGACAAGGGATCAGTGAAAGTGAGGTGTGAGGTATCCGTGGAAATCACTGACCCACGGGAGTAAAAAAACAGCGCCAATGTGAGACCATGAGCCCATACAGACATATATAACCATTATATACATGGGCACAATGTCGGGCTGGGGTTCATTGTCCCCAACAGATACATTTAATCTGGGGGACAAGCCTTTATCACCCCATATAAACCCTACTAATCTGTAAATATGGATGTCTTCTGCTGCTTCTATGGGATCCCGGTTACAGCCTGTGCCCACTACAGGATCCTCTGAAGCTCTGGGGACCCCGACCATCAATGCTCATGGAGCAGAACTGAGATTATTATGTGGTATACCTCATCATGGTAGTCACATTAGTAGAGGTGCATGTACAAATTTGGGGTCAACTAGTGTCTAGGGCACAAGCCTAATCTAGTCATCTTCACTACTGATCCCGAATATTTCAGCCCCCCCCCCCTTTCCTTATGCCCTATTAGGACATAATTAGATCCTTTACTCCCCCCACACTAGGACGCTCCTATTTTGATCCAAGTTGGGATCAACTGAAAAGAGAAGGGGCGCCTCCTGCTGGACACAACTGGGCCTCATTTATCAAAAGCATCTATGAGCAAAACTGTTCTAGTTGCTCATGGCAACCAATCAAAGCCCAGCTATCATTTTATAAAACACTGTGTAAAAAATGAAAGCTGAGCTCTGAATGGTGGCCATGATCAACTAGAACAGTTTTCAGACATTTTTGATACATCTCCCCCAATTTGTTAGTAGATGATATGACGCAGACGGTCCATTGTGTTTTTGTACACAGTTTCCAATATTTAACTTTCAAGAATCAGGGCATTTAAATCCCCTACAAGAGAACTCCCCCAAACCGCCAACGACTGCTTATTTCTGGGTAAAATTTCTTTGTGGGTATGAACACTCCAAATTTGTCAAGAGTGATTAAGTAAGTAAAAAAAGATTCAGATACATTTTCATCCAATGTATCATATGCTGCCGGCGTATGATCCAAGCCCCACTGGCACCTACCGGATCTATCACGAGACCCCCACAATGTTTCATTTCTAAAGAGCATTGCTGCAAAATAGAAAACCCAAGTCATCTGCTTTCCTATAACAACAGCTGATCTCAGGTTCACTGAGAAGACCCCTGTCCATAATTAATGCATCATTATGGGACCCCCTTTAGCAGTGTGTAATGTTGTTCCAGGTCCTAGTTAGCATTAGAATACACTAGAAAGTCACTCAATTTTTCATATGAGGAAAGCATTAGATCTGGTTGTACTAATGCATCAGAAAGGGAACATTTCATAGAAAACCAAATCAATCAATTATAATTTTTTCTAACATGCAGCTCACAGAAAATAAAGACTGATATACACGGGGCAAGTGATTTCGACAATAGATACTCTGCTACTATCATTTCCAGTTTTGAAATTGCTTAACAATTAAATGACTTGCTAAAATTTAGCACCATGAGGAGCTGCTCTAGAACAAGTGCTTTGGCTCCCCCTTGTGGCCAGGTGTGTTTGTGCCACCACAGACAAAGGTCACCCACATGCATCGAGAGTCTGGAATTACATCTCATAGCAGTATCATTTTGTTGTTTTGCTTGGTTCTCTTCAGATAGAGAAACTATATCGTTTTTATATTTAATATTATATTGTTTTCTTACCTTTATGTTCAACACTAAAAAAAATTGTTTGCACTTATGTTTTGCCATATATATTTGGAAATGTGTAAGAAGACAGTTTGTGACATGCAGTTTCCATATAAAGCATATAAGTGTCCATTATACATTTTGGAACAGCTGTAATAAATAATAAAAAGTTATTCATATTATTTATAATAATAATTGGTTCGCACCACACACAACACAGGTAGGGCCTATGGTAAATCCCTGGTAGTGATGAAAGGTTGCAGTTATAGGTTTTGTACATCAGGGTTAATGCCCAGAATGATGAAGCTTTCCTAGACAAAGCACAGAACACTTCCTCTTTGTGCTAGATGTGATTGCAATCTCTGTACCTCTTATTATTACCTTACTGCTTAAAGAACATCTACCACCGGGATTAAGGATTCTATGCAAATGAGTCTGAGGGGCTGCAGGCTCCATAGGAGTGAATGGAACCTGGAGCCCCTTAGTCTCATTTGCATACAGTCTTTCAGCCTGGTGGTAGATGTCCTTTAAAGGAAACCTACCACCACAGATCTACCTTTAGGTACATTAAGGTAGATCGGGTGGTAGGTGCCTCTATTGGAGGTGAGGATAGACCTTTTAAGGGCTAATCCTCGCGTCCCCGCAATCTTTTTAAAACTTTTATTTGCCTAATATGCTAATTTTCTGAAGAGGCTACTGGTGCGTGGAGTCGGAGGCAGCTACTCCATGCCCCAGTAGCCTCTTTGATCCTCCTACCAGATATCTTCGGCGGGCAGCTATGAGAAGATATCTGGTAGGAGGACGAAGATATCTTGTAGGAGGATCAAAGTGGCTGTCTCCGACTCCACGCCGCAGTAGCCTCTTTAGAAAATTTGCATAGAAGGCAAATAAAAGTTAACATACTTTGATCCTTATCATTCTCTGTCCCTGTTTTTCACTCTGAAATCTCTGCTGAATTCTCTCTTGCTAGCCATAAATACAAATTACATAGAAGCTCTCAGGAGAGGGGAGCAGAAAGTGACAGCAGCTAAGTCTCTACCTACCAGCACCGAAAGTCAAGTTATAGAAAATCTACCCTCAAAATCCATCACAGGCACCTTGACTGTGGTAATCTTCTTATATTTGTTATCCATGTCTAAAATCCATCTAAAAGCAACTTTTAAAATTATGCTAATGAGTCTGAGGGGCTCTGGGGGGTATTTCCAGAGCTTCTTATATATGTTGTTTCACTCGTTTGTTACAATGATTTCCAGGCACGGACTGAAGAGGGAAAAAATGTTAAAACTAAAGAATTCAGGGTGAAAACTGGCAAGAAACACTGGACTACTGATTTCTAAAGTTTGTTAAGGCACACAATACAGTGTTGAATTTTGTCTTTATCGGACACCCATTTGTTTGAAGTGACCTCCATTAGAACACCCCCTCCCCCCTAACCAATCTCCTTGGTGCCTAAATACAGACCAGGGAGATTTATCAAGTGTCTCTGAGAGCAGAACCGTTCTGGTTGCCCATGCAACCAATCAGAGCTCAGTTTTTTTTTATTTTCCCACAGCTGTTTATAAAATGAAAGCTGAGCTCTGATTGGTTCCAACTGCAACTAGAACAGCTTTAACTCAGAAACTTATGATAAATCTCCCCCAAATTATAATTATTTGTGTAGCTTATCCAGTACCTGCCTATAGTATGAGAAGTTATTATCTTGAGTACTTCAATGTTATAAAGATATTTTATATAGCGCCAAACCTCCTGCCTGTCTTATTCATGATAAATATTCGCCTTTGAGGGGTGTAAATGAAAATTAGAGAAGTGGAATTACCTACAAGTAGCAATTAGCCTCTGTCATTGTCTGTATATATGGCTGAGCACTGGATAGATTGTGCTTGTTTCATCCACGTCTGTGTTATGAATGATGGATAAAAGATGAGATTTGTGAGAATCTTCTATTAGTCTCCACTTAAACTTTTTCCATTTTCCGTTTTAGTTTTTTGCCCCCACCTTCAAAAATCCATAACTTTACTATTTTCCTGTGTACGGAGCTACATGAGGACGTATTTTCTTTGAAAAAATTGTACTTCCTAGTTTTATATTCCATGCAGTGCACTGGGAAGCTGGAAAAAAATTCCAAATGCAGTGAAATTTACATTTTCTTGTGGGCCTCGTTTCTACAACTTTCACTGTAAACACTAGTACGATAACAAGGATACCAAATTTCTAGAGATTTTAAAAAAATGAACATTTTCTTTGATTCGCCCTATTTTGATCCCAATGACGTTTTCATAATTCGGTTTACGGACCGGTGTAAGGTGTCATTTTTTGCGAGATAAGCTGAGATTTTCCGTATAGACAATTTCGGGAACAATTAAAGTTTTTCATCGCTTCTTATTCAAATTTTAATGTTTTGTGAAATGGTGGAAAAGTGGTGATTTCAATGTTTTTTGCACTATTTTCCGTTAATGTTTTTTATTTATTGATAGATCAGGACTTTTAGGAAGGCGTTACCTTACATGTCTATGTTTGTTTAGTTGTTTTTATTTAAGTTTTAGGGAAAGCGGGGGGTGGTTTGAACTTAAAGGTTTTTATTTACATTTTTTTGAAACTTTTTCAATTTTTTTACTGTATTTCTAGAGCCCTTGAACTCGAACGAGGCTTGAGAAAGCGATTTGTGGGCAAAACGGCCCGTCACCTTCCCGTGCATCCTGGATATCCTGGATATATTCCTGCAATAAAGTTTGTTCCTGCTTTTAATCCTGAGTGCCACTCCGCTTTTCTATTTCTCTAATTCGTTTGTGCCTTGGCATTCAGTGTGCACCCCGGGGGAAAGCTTGCCAGTTTGTCGGTATAGACGTGCAGCTGCAACAACAGAATTTATGCTGTGGAGTCTCTTCGTTGCAAGGTTGGTGCCGGTCACCTTTGTCTCTTCACCTACTGTATGATTTTTTTTTATTTTACAGCTGGACAAAATTAAGTCTATACTCATCTCTCTTCTCCCGTTAATTCCAGGGCCACCACTGCAATGTTCGATAGCCTGCACCGGTGATCTGCTCTTAAAAGACGCTGCACTGCTGTAACGGAGTGGAGAAGAGATGTGTAAAGATTCCTCCTCGTCTTTTATTTTACAACCTCACCAACAGCTTGAAAACATTTCCCTACATCAGACAACCCCTATAACTATGTTAAAGGAAGTCTACCTTTTGTTTTTATGCACTGTGAACCAAACATACCTTGAGAATGCTGTAGCTACACTGATGCAGAAACATATCTTGTTTAATCCCTGATCCGAGTGGTTTTGATAAAAAAAAAAAATTATTATAAAATTCAGGACCTTGGGAAAGCGCTGCTCGCTGCCGTTCATAAACACATTACGCAGAGCTTCCTAAACTGTCCAAACAGGACTAATAAACCTGAGCTGATGATTCGTACACAGCAGCTGGGGGATGGTGCAGCGAGTGATTACTTTTGTCTGTCGGAACAACACAGTGATTACATCTTTCACTGGTACAGTGCAAGAGGAGAAGTGCCAAGCCAGGCACAGGAGTGACAGAGTCTCATTATCATAATTTAATTCTTGTTTTTTCAACAAAACCTCTCAATGAATTGATTAAACAAGATATGTTTCTGCATCAGTGTAGATAAATCAATCTCAAGGTATGTTTGGTTCACAATGCATGAAAACAAATGGTAGATTTCCTTTAACTATGTTATATACGGTCCTACCACAAATGTCCTAGGTGTCCTAATTTATTGTACAATTGCAGTAGTCTAGACCCGTGGTTTTCCAGCTCTTGTGAAACGAGTGCGGCTTGACTACCATAATACTGAAGTTGTTACACACAAAAAAATCCAATAGCTTCAAATGAATCATGTCTGCCATTTTGGCAAAGCAAAACTGCACAGTTTTAGGTTTTGTCCCTGGAGATCTGTGGTACCATACCTTTTGTGTAAGTTGTAGGTAGCAGCAAGACTGTAATTAATTCATTTACATTCCAGGATTGCAGCTTCTCCACATGCACTAGGGGTATGTCCTCACACTGCAGTGCTCTTAGTTCTGTGCATTGAGCAGTTAGAACTCCTTTCCAATGCTTTGAGAAAAAGTTTAGGCTGTTTTCAGGTTGAGGATCAGCCTCAAACTTTACTCAAATCACTGTGAAGGGATTGTAGAACTGCTCAATGCAGAAAGAAGCAGAAAACTCTTTATACAGAGAGCTAAGAGCACAGCAGTGTCAGCATACACACACATACACAATGAGTAAAGACATACTGAATATACTCGAGTATAAGCCGAGGTCCCTAATTTTAGCACAAATAACTGGGAAAACGTATTGACTGTGATTTAAGCTTAGGGTGGGCAATGCATTGGTCACAGCCTCCCCAGTAATGAAATGCCCAGTAGCCCTCCCCAGTAATGTAATGCACAGCAGCCTCCCCTAGTAATGAAATTACCCATACAACCCTCCTCCAGTAATGAAATGCCCCATGCAACCCTCGCCCATTAATGTAATGCACAGCAGCCTCCCCTAGTAATGAAATTACCCATACAACCCTCCTCCAGTAATGAAATGCCCCATGCAAGCCTTCCCAGTAATGAAATGCTCCATGAACCCCCTTTGCAATGAAATGCCCTGCAGCAGCCCGCCAAATAATGAAATGCCCTGCAGCCCTTGGTGTGTAAAACAAAGTAACATACTCACCTTCCAGCACTCCCTGCAGCTCCTCTTCCTTTTTCTGTTAACTTGTAACCAAGCTAGCAGAGATGCGTCCATGCACTCTGCCCACCAGCGCACACTATGATGTCAGCAGCAGCAACACAGCCACTTCCTAGTGAGCACCAGCGGGCATGCGCATGGACACTTTTTTATGAGTGAAGAGAAAAAGGAAGAGGTGATGTGGGGAGCATCAGAAGGTGGGTATGGAAGTTTCTATTTACACTCGTGTATAAGCCGAGGTGGTGTTTTTCACCACATTTTTTGTGCTGAAAACCTTGGCATATACAAAAGTATATATGGTAATCCTGAAATATAAATCTACTTTTAACAGTCCCCTCAAAGGTGTTCATGTCTTTTACTTAAAGGAAACCTACCATTTGCTTTTATGCATTATGAACCAAACATATCTTGAGAATTCTGTAGCTACACTGATGCAGAAACATATCTTGTTTAATCCTTGAAATAAGAAGTTTTGATGAAAAAACAATTATAAAATTATGTTAAGGAGGCTCTGTCACTCCTGTTGCTGCTCAACCCTTCTACTCTTACCCTAATTATGCACTGCTCCAGAGAATGATGTCATCACTATGTTGTCCCTGAAAGGCAGAAGTAATCAATTGTTGCACCATTCCCCAGCTGCTGTGTATGAGTCATCCGGCTCAGGTTGATTAGTGCTGTCTGGACAGTTCAGAAAGCTCTGTGAAACAGAGCAGCCAGTATGTACCCAGTTTTCCCAAAGTCTTGAATTTTATTATTATTTTTTTGAGCAAAACCATTTGGTTCATGGATTAAACAAGACATGTTTCTGCATCAGTGTAGCTACAGCATGCTCAAGGTATGTTTGCTTCATAATGCATGAAAACAAATGGTAGATTTCCTTTAAAGGATGAAACTCTGCTTTCAAACTCCCAATACTTAGAATTTTGCAAAGAGGTTTTTATATGCGTTCAAATAGTTTTTATTAATTTACTAGTAATATTGTAACAGAAATCAGGGAAATGTAACCTTGTAATCCTTTCCAAAGGACGAAAAAAAAATAACAAAATTAGCAAGACGTTAAAAGCGCCCGGACACCGAATCTACTTCATTGTTCGATGCTGTATTTTTTTTTTTTTTTGTAACACGTAAAATTGAAAAAGTCTATTGAACATACTGGATACAGACATGAATATCACAGACTGAGAACATGGAGAGAAATGCCCTCGGGTTACAATGTAAACGCTTGTTCTTGATCCATCTCCAAAATGGCCTTGCCCATGTGTGTGTGCAAGCTCGAGACGAATCAACAGGTTACCGGAACTTGCCTAAAACTATGCAAGCAAGTAGATCTCCGTAACATTTAGGTGAATGATACAGCGACACTTCCCAAAAAGATGACAATGCAATCCCTGTTAAAGTGAAGTGCAGATTATTGTGGCAAAAAGTGTAAAGACTCGTGTACATCGTCATTATGGCATCAATGCTCCCGTTAAGTCGACATTAGGCAGTCTCTTTTCTATGAAGAGAAAAAAAATAATAATTTGCTCCTCCCCCGAATACCATCACTCCGCCCCCGAGGTTCTTGCACGTGCATCCGTTCTCTTCGGTGAAGTTTTGCAGATCTTCTCCTTTTACTATTTATCTGCAATGAATACTGACTCGACAATCTAATAAAAAGACACAATAAAAAATAAATAAACTGATCTACAGTTTACTAGTTCATACGACTTCACATGCACCTTTCTCCGGTGGCTTCCATATTCTTCATCCATTGATTTTTTTCGTGTGGCTTGCGTCTGTGCATTATATATATTTTATTGGTTTTGTGCAACTTTTCTAAAGCAGATTTAGACTTCCTTCTTCAATTAAAACATGAAAAAAGTAAAAAATAACTAGGACTATGCCAGGAAGCGACGGATATTAGTATTCCCCCCCCATCCCCCGCATCGTGTCATCTTTGCCAGAAGATGTAAGTTGCAAGGGGTCTTTGTCGGCATGGTGAGCATAAGTTACAACATGGTCTGTCTGTCTTTCCAGCCATATTGCATCAATGTCTGTCTCGTCTCCCAGAATTCCCTTTGGTGTCAGAAGACGTTACGTCAGGATGTTGTTAATAAAGTCCAAGAAGCGCTTAGAATACTGTTCTGGATTAACGGTGGAGATCTCCGCACCTGCCTGAGAACAGAGAATTTGTCACTTTTACATAGTAAATCAACCATAGTATCACATTATAAGAGTAAGAAGCTGTCCTATGCCAAGTGCAAATTTAAAGGGGTATTCCACAAGGAGGAACCCCCACTGACAACGATTCTAACAGACTACGATGTTGAACAGCTGCAATGGCCAGGTCTGATACTCCACTATTTATGGCTTGCGTTTTGTACGGGTTCTAGTGCACAAACGCTCACCAATAAGTTGTCCATTAGTGGAGGTGTTTCACGCAATTTCATTGATTAATTATTAATTATTCCAAGAACAGGTGACAAATTCTTAAAACCCAGACAACCCCTTTTAAAACTACTGTATAAGGCTACATTCACACTGCCGTATGGGGGGCGTATATACGGCCGATATACGTCCCCCATAGACGGCAATGGGAGCATGGCGCCCAATGGGAGAGGTACGGTGCCGCACGTGTGCGGCACCATACCGCTCCGTACCCCGTAGAAGGATAGGACAAGTCCTATCTTTCTCCGTAGTACGGAGCCGCACGCCATATGTTCCTATGGAGAGGGGCGGGGGTGAGCAGCGCTGACCTCCTCCTCTCCCCGCCGTGCAACGGCACAACGGGCAACGGCAGTGTGAATGTAGCCTAAAACATATTATATGCTTTTTTAGGTGGTATTTCAGTTATATAAACTTATTCCCAATCCATATAATAGAAGATAACTTGTCTTTTGGGGAGGGTCTGAGTTCTAAGGGAACTACTTAAAGGGAATCTGTCACCAGGAATGTAATTTTTAGCTGTTGACAGGTTCCAACAGCTGAGACTATGCTGATTGTAAAAATGCCTTTCTTAGTATTTTGAATAATTTCAGTATTTTATATAAGATTAATTCACATTACTTGGCTCCCTGCTAGCAGTGTGTGGTGAGTCCTGAGGGAGGAGGCAGCTGCAGCCTGTATCTCAGTCTCCTCTCTTCCTCACTCATCCAGCTCCAGGAGGGAGAGGCATCTTCCATAAAAGACTACGGGGAAGGTGTGAATTTGCGACCAGATGCCTTATTTTTGGGGAGTACAATGGACCCCATTTCTTTAGATCAGTGGGGGCTTCAGCTACTGCGCTGCTGAATGTTAGGGGCTGGAGTCTATAAATCAATAGGACATATAATTAGGACATTGCCTTTAGATATGATACTTACTCCATGTTTAACAGTTTTTGCTGCGTGTGCTGCTTTCTTTTTCGCATCATAGTGAGTTAAAATATCGATTATGGCCATGAAGTAGACTTCCTTTCTGGGGGCATCTGTAAAGAAACATACACAAAAGAAATGGCTTTACATACGGTAGCCAACCCTCTCCTCTCATATTCAAACATTCCCAAAACACCTTTAAGATATGGCTCATCAGAAACTGAAACGTGTATTTCAGCATTGGGGTAATTAATGGTGGGGGCAGTTTTCAAGAAAACGGGTAAAGAAGATAAATAGTAATAGTTCATGTGGATACATTGCTGACTGAGGGTGAAAGTGGGAGACTAATGGAGCAGATTCTCCTCTACTTCCTGTGGGCAGTGTATGAGAGACATCATAGCACATACAGATTTGACTCCCTCACAGCTCTAGGCCGTCCTCATGGTGTCACCCACTGTGTCTCTCTTTTCACGCTCTTTCCTCACTGACAGAGACAGGAAGAGAGGAGGGGGAGGGAGCAGAATGAGTCATAACTGTGCAACCACAGCTCCTCCTATTCATCTGAACTCAGACATGTAAGTAAAGAAGCATGGAAGGTCTGCACACAGTATAGAAGTAAGTAGCAGGAGTGCTGAATCAAACATTCAGGGATTATCCACAAGGTAGTAATGGAACATGGACAACTTATGTAAAAGAGTGGCCAACCCCTTTACTGCAGCTTCTCTTTCAGGAACCTCATTAGCAAAATTGTTACTATCTTAGTAGGTCCTGCAAAGGTATCCTAATCACTACCTCCTGCTTTACTCCTGTGTTCCTAATACAGGAGTCTTTCTACTTTTGTTTCTTAGTATCTGCTGTATTACTGTCTATTGGCCCACCTGGGGCAGCTGTCACCTAAAATCAGGACTACTGAGTGAGGGGAGAGACCCGTGACTATTAGGATAAAGCCCAGATCTCTGGAAGGATAAGAGTGGGTCATGGTGTATGTTACCCTTCATGTACACAAACTATTAATGATTTATGCCATTTTTGTTGATGGCAAGTTCAGGTAAGTGACTCTGAAGTGCTAATCATAATTCTCCTCATCTATGGACTAATGAAATATTGTTGTGATAATAGAATTAGAACCTACTTTCATGGCTTTTAATCCCATATACATCGATAGTTGGATCAAACTCTCCAGGAGGAAGTGGCTTTGTGCTGTTTAATGTGTTCCCAGGGCTGTCTGGCGGTGTGCCAATAGGGTGCGTTCCATCACTTTCCCCTTCTTCTTCACCATCGTTGTCCTCACTCTCTACGTCCTCTTGCTCTGCCCTTTCCACATCATGGATTCCCACCAACAGGCTGTAGTCCATAAGTTTCAATTGGGACAAAAACTATAGGAAAAAAATTGACATTTACTTTTTAGGAATTTTTGTTAGTAGCTTTTCCTGATCATAAGATGAGCAAAAACTTCTCGCGACCACATTCATCATTTGTGGAAGGACAAAAGTTACATTTTGGCAATAGTGCCCCTGCAGGGTAAAAATAGTATTGGTTTGTTCTTACTTTAAACCAGCGTTCCCCAAACTACGGCCCGCGGGCCGCATCCGTTTCGATCCGGCCCCCCACGTTTGCCGCGGCAGCGCCGGGACCTCACGGCCTGCGACAGTCGGGCAGGAGCCTCCGTCCATCCGGACAGGAAGCTGCTGCTGCCCTTCACTGTATAGTGCTCGATGCGGCCAGAAACGGCCGCTCGAGCACTATTACTGGAGCGATGTGGCCGGAAGACAACCCCGGCGCACATCGCTCCATGAACTAGGCTGCGCGGCCGCGCGAAGACGTCATCACGCGGCCGCGCACCCCTTCGTTCCCAGACGCGGCAAGAAGATAGAAGACGCGCGGCGGTGAGTACAGGGTTTTTATTTTTTATTAAAAAGGGCAGTAAAAAGATTGTGGTGCCCGGGGGCCAATAGTTAGTTATGAGGGACAGTGTAGGAAATAATTAATTATAAGGGGCAGCTTAGGAAATAATTAGTATGAGGAGCAGTATAGGAAATAATGAATTATGAGGGGCAGTATAGGAAATAATTAATTATGAGGGGCAGCATAGAGAATAATTAATGGTGGGGGGCAGCATAGGAAATAATTAATGGTGGGGGGCAGCATAGGGAATAATTAATGGTGGGGGGCAGCATAGGAAATAATTAATGGTGGGGGGCAGTATAGGGAATAATTAATGGGGGAGGGGCAGTATAGGAAATAATTATGAGGGGCAGTATAGGAAATAATTAATGGTGGAGGTGCAGTATAGGAAATAATTAATTATGAGGGGCAGTATAGGGAATAATTAATGGTGAGGGGCAGCATAGGGAATAATTAAAGGTGGGGGGAAGCATAAGACATAATTAATGGGGGAGAGGCAGCATAGGAAGTAATTAATGGTGGTGGTGTAGGAAATAATTAATTATGAGCGGCAGTCTAGTAATTAATGGGGGGAGGCATATTCAATGATTAATGGAAAGAGGTCCCAGTATATTAATTAATTGGGCCAATATATATAAAATATTTCTTAAGGGGGGTGCAGTATATTAAATAATTAATTGAGTGTATTATGGATGCGGTCACATGTACCGCTATTTATTTTTAAACTTTAGTCCGGCCCTCCAACGGTCTGAGGGGGACAGTGAACAGCCCCCTACGTAAAAAGTTTGGGGACCCCTGCTTTAAACAATGAGTTGTTTAATTAAAAGCTGGGACAAAGTTTTAGAGTGAGTAGCAGTCTTTACAGCTTTTCTTCCTTTTTTATTCCTGAATCGGGACCTCCCTCTTCTATAGGGATAACTAGGTGATTGGTGTGAGTCCAACAGTTCAGACCCCCACGCTCATGAAAATGGGACCCCAGTGATCTGGATCAAGTGGTTGATCCACTGTAACATGCAGTACTTCATCCTTTCCCATGTATATGGACCACATGTACTCCAAGGAATGAAAATCCGCCCAGCACCTGCTCTAATGTAGACACAAAACCCATAAATCTTACCTCTACGTCCTTCTTTAGCTTCTCTCGGAACATCTTTTTGTTGTTATCATCGATACAGATTTTCTGACCATCATTGATGAAGTCATTATCTTTGTATGTCGGCAGCTCTTTGGCCTAAAGTAATAAATGCAGAACAACATGTTAGTCTATTGAGCTCTTTATGGTGAAAAATAACAATTTAACGATTTTCCGCCATCCATCAACATACAGGAAGTGCTGCTCAGCCAATCACTGACCACAGCAGTGTCCCACATCTGACAGGCGATTGGCTGACTTGTCATTTCCTGTGTGGTGAACGACAGCAGGAAAAAGAGTAAAAATGTGCAACAATCGCAGCATTTTTATCCAAAATGTTAACTGGCATAAAATCCTACAATGAAATACCTATTGTTCCATATTTACAATATACAGACTTAGGCCTCTTACACATGAACTGGGTTTCCATAGTGTTTCGGCTGGTGGACATCGGCAGGGGGGGCACAGTTTCCCCAGCTGATGTCCATAGGAAAATGGCGCGGATGCACTACAAATTATATAGCAGGTCCCATTCCTGCCCGGATCGTGATGTAACCAAGACCTGTTTAGCACATGCATGTGTTACGGCACAGTTACGGTGTGGTGGTGAGACATGGTGCATGCACAGTGCTTGTGCACAACAGAAGCTATGGGGGTCATGAGCTGTTTGTGCGGTCAAAAAAAAAAGAGCTCATGTGCTTGTGGCTTTATGTGTTTTACTTCCATCTACAGTTTTTAGACAGACCCCTAGACTTATCCTCATGTTCCATTCCACTCAGTCCCCTGCCCAATATACATTGGTTGTTTAGCAGTAAGTAGTGGGCAGATATATGGCAAGTTTCTCTCTGTGATCTCTGCTGAATTCTGCCATGCTTATAAGATGGACAGCTTACATAGAAGCTCTAAGGGGAGGGGAGGGGGAGTCACAGCAGCTGGGTATCAGATGTTGGTTGAGTTTTGAAAGGATTATAATAATGATCTTTTTATATATAGCAGCAGCATATTCCGTAGCGCTGTACAAATCATGCAATCATATGGAAATATATAAGTGAGGGTCCTGACCGCAAGAGCTTACAGTCTATGGGGATGAGGGGTGACACAAGAGCTTATAGTCTATGAGGATGAGGGGGTGACACAAAAGCTTACAGTCTATGAGGATGAGGGTCCTGACCGCAAGAGCTTACAGTCTATGAGGATGAGGGGGTGACACAAGAACTTACAGTCTATGGGGATGAGAGGGTGACACAAGAGCTTACAGTCTATGAGGATGAGGGGGTGACACAAGAGCTTACAGTCTATGAGGATGAGGGGGTGACACAAGAGCTTACAGTCTATGAGGATGAGGGGGTGACACAAGAGCTTACAGTCTATGAGGATGAGGGGGTGACACAAGAGCTTACAGTCTATGAGGATGAGGGGGTGACACAAGAGCTAACAGTCTATGAGGATGAGGGGTGACACAAGAGCTTACAGTCTATGAGGATGAGGGGGTGACACAAGAGCTTACAGTCTATGAGGATGAGGGGGTGACACAAGAGCTTACAGTCTATGAGGATGAGGGGGTGACACAAGAGCTTACAGTCTATGAGGATGAGGGGGTGACACAAGAGCTTACAGTCTATGAGGATGAGGGGGTGACACAAGAGCTTACAGTCTATGAGGATGAGGGGGTGACACAAGAGCTTACAGTCTATGAGGATGAGGGGGTGACACATGAGGTACAAACGCTTGTATAATGGTCCAGCCATTCTTTATAAGGGAACAGAATAAAATAATTTAATAACTAATAATGCTGCTGCTTGAACCAGCTATCAGCCGTATCTTATATACAGAGTCCAAAGTGAATGTGACAGCAGAGAAGCCGGGAGCTTGGTTTCTGATGTTTGCCGTATAACAAACAGGAGGACACAGGATGGGTTAGTAAAGAGAGAATTAACATTTCATGTAGTTTCTGAGTGTAATACGCTGCCTAAAGAGATGGGCTTTCAGAGCATGTTTGAAACTTTGCACATTGGGTATTAGTCTGATAGTCCGGGGTAGGGCATTCCAGAGAATTGGTGCGGCTCAGGAGAAGTCCTGGAGACGTGCTGAGGGTATTACTGAAGATTACCAGTGCCATTATTACTAAAAATATTGTTATTCTTCAGGTACACACCCAGCTATTCAGTTATACATTAAGGTTTTAGGCGCAAAATTACATTTTTTGTGTTGTGTTGTTGTTTTAGGCACATTGAAGCAATACAAATTTACACTGTACTCCTCAAGGGCATGAACTAGGCGACTTCAGAGGACTGGATCACTAGAGTGGAATCAGAAGAAACCCTTGTCATCAAGCAGTTATCATTATGTTAATGGATGGGTTATTTCCTCATATATTTAGATTCAATAACTGTAGGCGAGCTCAATTCTGCAGGGAACAGGCCATTTACAAGCAATCACATGCACTGATTGGATAAAAATATGTGTTTGCACTGTTAGCAGCAGCAATACAATAAATTTAGTGAGATGTTGCATCCTGGGGGAATGTGTCCTGTCTATAATCGTCTTTTATTTTCCTAGACTTTATTCCATTTTCAATTCTCGGCTGAGCAGCTGACTTCTGATGTCCTGGCACCGTGCCCAGACTGTCAGTACTAAAAAAGAAGTTAGCTGAACTAAAACCACTAATTTTATACCATACTGGAGCTGCACCTCCTCTTTGAAAAAGGCAGGCCACCGGGGAGCTAAGTGCTTCCTCACATGCCGGGGAGAAGACTAATCTGTCTGAGCAATGGCTTCCTGAGTGATGTCCTATCAATGAACAATGAATCTTCTGGGGGGGGAAGGGAAAAAGTCAAAACAGATGCAAGAATGTGTCAACTGTAGGAGGTCGGAGAAGATGAAGCGCAGATTTTGAGACAGTGAGCAATAAATACACAATACAATGTTGCGTATCATATGGGTACGGACAGGGGAACATGTGCGCAGGAAAACAACTCAACAACCAATCACAATCGCTTTCTGAAGCACATGAAGATGTGGTACTAGATGGATTACAGTGCTGTAATGGGAAGTTTACAGAATTCCCTATATACAGGCGGGAACACCCGACTTACAGACGACCCCTAGTTACACACGGACCTCTGGATGTTGGTAATTACTGTACTTTAGCCTTAGGCTACAATAATCAGCTGTAACAGTTATCACAGGTGTCTGGAAATAAGCTTTATTGTTAATCCTGGTTCTTATGACATTTTTAAAATCCAATTGTCCCAGAGACCAAAAAAATTCTGGCTGGGGCTACAATTATAAAATATACAGTTCCGACTTACATACAAATTCAACTTAAGAACAAAGCTACATAACCTACACTGCACGTAACCCGTGGACTTTCTGTACATCCATGTGGTTCTTCTTCTACAAAGTGATATAAAAGTCAAGCTTTAAAAAAAAGGATAAGTTCACCCAATTCTAAAGATTTCTTACTTTGAACTAGGGTACATCTGAAAAATTAAAGTTCATTGCAATCTCCTTCAATCTCTCCTGGGGTGACATAAGGGTGACTTGCAACTAAGACTGGTGTGGCAACATATAAGAAAGTTTAGCTGGGTAAGAACAGGTTCTTAACCTGGTAAACTTTCTACTTCTGCCCATAGGAGAGGCAGGTCGAGTGATCTTTAGGGTATCCGCCTTCAGGAATTTTTGGGACATCATATGCCTGGTCTACTTCTAGTGGATCGTGGGTCGGTTCTCTGTACAAACTTCTCCCATGTTCTGGTTGGAGGGGTGAGGGGATGTTCTTGGCGCATAGGAGTTTGCCTTCAGTAATGGCCGCATGACCGTCTAACCCTCCAGAAGTCAATAGGACAAGGGATGTCAGAAGACCCACTAATGGCTGCTAGTGGGTCACGTGACCTATGGCTTAGAAAAATTTAACAAGAACAAGTACAATAAGAGTAATCCTATAAGGGTATTGTACTTACCCTGGTATATTGTCTTATATGTGCTAAATCTAATGAACACTATAGACAGAATGGTGTTATACCTCGTGCACCCTGAGGGGGCAGCGTATTACTCGGTCACAGAACATCAAAAAGAGACAACTCAAGCATGGACTTCCCCCACTAAGTTCAATGGGAGCCAAACCAGCAACTACGGCACAAGTCACCAATAAACAGGACCAATGCTGGTCCCAGACAGCTGATTGGTGCACCCCACTACCCCGACTGATCAAATATTGATACCCCATTCCGAGGAATAACCATCTGCTTACCTACAGGTAAGATCTGCTATATTTATGAGGATTTGTCACCAAATGTTTTCTCAAATGACAGTTATCCGAGATACCTGATCATATTACAATAATTCCCCAAAAATATAGTGAGTACAATACCTTCTCTTTGTCGCTGGCTTCTCTGGCCACAGTAGATCCCTGTACAACAAAAGGTAAGCAGTTAATACATTATTACATTTTGACATCCTAGAATAATAGGTCTAATTATTTACTATAGAGGAAAATCCACTGTAAAATATATTACCATAATATTTATATTATAATAATAATTAAAAATTATTATTTCCTTATGAACACAGAGGGATGACATATTAAAGAGGACCCCTCACCCTTAAAAAACGCTCTAGAAGCTAAGCGGCTCCTAGTGCTACCCCCGTATTAGTAGTGTTAAACTTCTAGCTTGATCAGGACCCTCCGATAAAGCTAGCAGACACTGCATTGCCATAGCCTTGGAACGTCGGACCAAGCTTTCAGTGGTCTGGCGTATTCATGAGGGGGTGGGACTAGGAGGCGGTGACTACTGCATGAAGCCCAGTCACCGCTGGCCTATGTTGTGGGAGGGGTGAGGAGAGGGGAGCGCCCCATCATGAATATGGTCAGTGTTATCTATATAGAGGTCATTGTACAGGGAGGGGGAGGAGATAAGCTGTGACATCATCTATTGTCAGTAGTGATGTAATGATGGGTCAGTGTTATCTATATAGAGGTAATTGTACAGGGAGGGGAGGAGATAAGCTGTGACATCATCTATTGTCAGTAGTGATGTAATGATGGGTCAGTGTTATCTATATAGAGGTAATTGTACAGGGAGGGGGAGGAGATAAGCTGTGACATCATCTATTGTCAGTAGTGATGTAATGATGGTTCAGTGTCATCTATATAGAGGTCATTGTACAGGGAGGGGGGGGGGGTGTTTGTATATAGAGGTGTAATCCTGTTTGTGATATAAATCAAGTAACTGCGGCATAGAAAAATTAAAAAATATATATTTAACATATGTTGAACGTTGTTCGAAAATAGGTCATTTTCTCCTCACAAATTTCCTTTAAATGGGATATAAAGAGCCTTTAATTCATTGTCTCATTATGTTCAAAGTGACCATTAAAATACATCTACACTAGACAGAGGAATCATTATAAGCCTTAGAATGACTTAATAGTAAAGGTCACTTCAACTTGTAATCTTCATATAGAAATCTTTGATGAGAATAAATCATCATTTGTAGGACAAGGATTGGAGACGGATTCTATGAATAATTCATAAACTTCTCAAAAAGTTGAACTGAACATCAAGTGCTGATTGCAGAATAAAGCAGCGTCACGGCGCACAATCCCCGTCTGTCAGATATCTGCACAGAGAATATGTCGCTGCTTGATTGCAGGAAAATTCCACATGAGAAAACCCTCCGTTACAGAGGAGACACCACGAGATTGATTCCTGGCTACACGCACTCCAATCAGCAAGATTGTTACCCACTTACTGATTGGGACTCCAAGGATTTATGCAAATATTTATCAGTCAACATCCTGAATCCTCACCAATCAGCCCCTTGTACTGATCACAACATTCGGACTCAGTCCAAGCACAGTGCCATACATAGTATAGTGGCTGTTCTTGGTATTGCTGCTGCAAGCCATATGACTAATGGATGTGAAGTCCAGGAAATCTACCATCAAAATCCATCATGATAAACAAGAGACACTTACTCATAGATCCAGGCACCGTAACTGTGCTAATCTTCTAATATTTGTTATCCATAGCCTCCTTCCTTCAAAAATAAACTTTTAAAATTATGCTAATGCACCAAAAGGGCTCCTGGAGGTGTTACTAGAGTCTCTCACACAGTGTGCTGAAACTGCTGCAGTGACATTACATGAAGAAGAGTGGGTAAGAGGGAAGTGTGAGGGAGCAGGGGGGAAGGGGAGACAGTGTAACAGCAGGTGAAACTGTAGGGCAGTAACACCTTCAGGAGCCATTCTCTTTGAAAACACCCCCAGGAGCCCTTTAGACTCATTAGCATAATTTTAAAAGTAGATTCTTAGAAGAAAGGAGCCCATGGATTAACTTCTAGAAAGATATATAGATATTAATACTATTCATATAATTAATATTCAAAATAAAAATACAGGCTTGCCCAAGATAGTTTAGCAGAATTGAGAAGTATGACTCAAGCTTGAACTGCAGCTCCATCAACTAGTAAGAATGTCACACCCGTTCTCAGGACTGCTGGGGGGGGGGGGCTTGTTCTCGCCATTGGTCGGGCCCCACAAGTTGATCAGAATTTTATGATACAGGTTTCTGATACAAAGTGTAATTAATTCATCTCTAAATTAAAACATCTCTTATGTTTTATAAATTCCCAAGTCTCATGTTTCCAAGGCTAATCCCAAATTTATAAATCTCATATTATTTCTGCTATTTTATAAATATTATAAAGACATATCCAAGAGGAGACAGGCAGAGATAGAGTCAGTACAATTCCCACAATTCCCACTCACAACGCCACAGTCCGATCTAAATTTTTGCTGTTGGAGGTGCACCCGCTGTTAAAGGTAAGGTAATATACTTTGTATTAAAGGGGTTGTCCCAACTGTTAAAGTTACCTTCCACAGGATAAGTGCTGAATGTTGAGGGTCCAACTGCTGGGACCTGATCGATCACGAATAATGGACCCACAGGTCCTGTTCTCACTAATTGGGAGAGTGGCAGGACGGGCATGCACCCTCACAGTCCACCCATCAACGAGAATTGTATGGGAGAAATGGAAATATCCGAACATAGCGCTATCTCAGACACTCCCTTTCACAGTCTATGGGGGTGCTGTGCCGTACAATTGAATGGAGCAGTTGGACACATACTCGACCTGCTGCTCCATCAAGAATAGGGTCCCAGCAATCCATCCGAATATCGTGCCCTATCTGGTGGATAGAGGATAACTTTAGAAGTTGAGACAACCCCTTTAACTACTGACAAACAAGAGGGCCAAGGGGTTCCAACTATGGGGGCACCAGAAGTTCGGCTATCTTTGAAACCTATATTCAGTTCTGTGGAGAGGAATGGTGCATGTCTATAACACATAAGAATCAAAGGGTTTGTTGGTTGACATAACCTTTTATTAACACAACAGATTTTTTAGAATTACAGACTCACAACTGAGCCATTCATAGTTCCTTACTATACAAATATGGTACTTACCTTTAAGTCATATTTCCTATACACAGAAAGTCGATGGCTAAATACGTTTCTTGTGACTATCATATACGTCTCTACACCATCCACGTTTAGTCGATACATGCCCAAAAATTGTGGAAGGAGAGTATTTCCATGGCATTCCACAATGAACTACGCAAAGACAAAACATTACAAGATGATAAGTCTTATAAAGCTTGAGTGTAGATACAGTAATTAAGTAGATCACTTTATGTAAACAACAGATTTCAAAATTATATTATTAACCGATAAATTAAAATGACTGAAAATAATCAAAAGATCATAAAAGAAATAATGGAATTTGGATTGTGAATGATTCCATAAGTGATTATAAAGTAAAATTTTTCTTCAAGCAATACATTTTACATATTTTTACTCGACAATACCAATGACTGAGTGTAATCAGGACTCTCACTGTGTGCTGGTGGAGTAATCAGAACTCTCACTGTCCATCACTGTGTGTGGGCGGGGTAACCAGGACTCTCACTGTGTGTTGGTGGAGTAATCAGAACTCTCACTGTCAATCACTGAGTGTGGGTGGAGCAATCAGGACTGTCACTGTCAACCACTGTGTGTGGGCGTGGTAATCAGGACTCTCACTGCCAATCACTGTGTGTGGGAGGAGTAATGAGGACTCTCACTGTCAATCACTGTGTGAGGGAGGAGTAATCAGGACTCTCACTGTCAATCACTGTGTGTGGGCAGGGTAATCAGGACTCTCACTGTCAATCACTATTTGTGGGCGGAGTAATCAGGCCTCTCACTGTCAATCACTGAGTGGTCGTGGTAATCAGGACTCTCACTGTCAATCACTGTGTGTGGGCGAGGTAATCAGGACTCTCACTGCCAATCACTGTGTGGGGGTGGAGTAATCAGGACTCTCACTGCCAATCTCTGTGTGTGGGTGGAGTATTCAGGACTCTCAGTGCCAATCACTGTGTGTGGGTGGGGTAATCAGGACTCTCACTGTCAATTACTATGTGTGGGCAAAGTAATCAGAACTCTCACAGTCAATCACTGAGTGTGGGCAGGATAATCAGGACTCAGTGCCAATCACTGTGTGTGGGTGGAGTAATCAGGACTCTTAGTGCCAATCACTGTGTGTGGGCAGAATAATCAGGACTCTCACTGTCAATCACTATTTGTGGGCGGAGTAATCAGAACTCTCACTGCCAATCACTGTGTGTGGGTAGGGTAATCAGGACTCTCACTGTCAATCACTGTGTGAGAGGGGTAATCAGGAATTTCAATGTAAGACCGCCCAGTGATCAGTAATGTATCTTCTATTAAAGCGGATAAGTAAAATAGTAGGACAATCGCTCTGATGGAATAGCCTTTTATGATCGCTGTATATTAACAGATAAATCCCATTACATTTAGTATAATTTGCAGCACTGGTGGATCCAGACTTGTAGCCCGTTTCTCGATAGAAGATTGCAATCATGTTGTAAACAATAAAGAGCATTCTGAAAGCGGAGCGTCCCTTTAAACTCCATATAATATATCAAGCAATTAAGCGCACATAAAACACGCACTGTTAAATTTTACCATGATAAACGACCTCTGGTGTGCTCCAGCCTGTTTTCATCATATTAGTGAAGCCAGCAGATGATGAACTCAGCACATTTTCCATCCTAAATGCGCACAGTGGGGGCTCTGAGAGCTTATTAAGAGCGGACCACTTTCCACTGCACACAATAAGCCGCGTTGTCCTGAATATATAGATTCTTTTTACATACATTATTTATATCTCGAGAGAACATTGTCCAAGTCCTTGAAACAAATGACTACTTCTGAGCCGGCAGAATTAACATTGTTTTCTGAAAACCCAGGTTACTACCGATCCAGGAAGAGGATTCTCAGGTGTCCGGATACATGTTTCATGGTGTAAATTAATGCAACTGTATGCACTGAGGAAGAACTCTGCTTTATAAATCCCCAAGTCTCCGGTTTCTAAGTCTTATCCTAAATTCATAAATCCCCAATTTTTTTTGTCCTACTTTATGAAAATTATAAATTCGAGTGAAAAACACTAAGTCATTTTTGGCATTAATCTTATTTAAAGCCAATGTCCGTCGTAACCTTATATCTTTTGCTCCACTGCCTCCAAAATTAAATTATAAAATGACATTTTGTGTGCACAGTTTTAATGTAAGCCTATGCTTTGCCATGGTAACAGACTACAAGTGAAGCCTGCGTAGTCTTAGGGTGCATTCACACGTTCAGTTTTTCAGATGCAGTTTTGATGTCCAAGCCAGGAGTGGAGTGAAAATAGATGAGGAGTAACTTTTCTCAATGCTGATCCTCACTTATTATCCACACCTGCTTTTGGCTCACTCCGCAGTCATTCATTGGTAAATATAAAAGTTGACCTTTTAATTTTTTTAACATGTCGATTTGGGACCCTAAACCACAGGTCCATCGACTCGGTGGGTCTCCTTTAACACCTTTAAAGTGGTTAGCTGTTTTTTTTTTAATATGTGTGTAAGTGTGGGGCGGGGCTAAGATATAAGGTAATTTACCAATATACATCTATTAGAAGTTCTGCTCTGCTTTATTGATATGTAAAGTGAAGCTTCCTTTATTTTTTTACTTCATCAGCCAGAGATTCCTGACCATACAAAGGGCCGTAGACAGAGGGTCATGTGATCTCTGTCCGTGAACAATCCCCCTGTCAGGACCTAAATCTTATATTCATGTATACCATCATAATGTCCTGGCAGGGCGATTGTTCATGGAGAGATAGAAATCACATGACCCTCCACCTCAATGAGGTTAGTACGAATAATATCTTAGTGACAAGTCCAGCACATCGTGCAGTAATTTCTCATAATCACAGCTTCTATTCACTGGACCTACCTGGTGGTATTTCTTTAGTATATTGTGCATCTCGGCCACATCTTCACTTGTGATAGTTTTGATAATATACCTCTTGTCACATGAAGTATGAAACCTAGCCCCACTGCGAGCCTGAGAATCATTAGCTAAAGGGGCATACCGGGTCAGGGAGTTCTGTAAAAAAATTAAAATAAAGAATTACTAGACTGTATATTATACTACATAAAGCTCAAGATGACCTTAAAGGGGTTGTACCAAGTATCGTTGTTATTCTCTATACATAGGATAGAACATACAAGGTCTGACTGCTGGGAACTCCCACTGATCACAAGAATGGGAGTCCCCTTCTCACTGTTTGAAGGTCCAGCAGATTAAGCGTGCATCCAGCCGCTACAATAGGAATGGTCAGTAATTGCTGAGCACAGGGCTCCCATTTACAGTATATGAGGTTGCTGGATGAAGCTGAGAGCTGTGCTCAGCAATTTCTAACTGCTCCCATCATCTTGAATGGAGCGGCTGGATGTATGACCGACCTGACGCTTTGTTCAATTAGCTAGAATTGGACCCCCGTTCCTCAGAATTTCAGGGGTCTGTTCTTGTGATCAGTGAGGTCCCAGCTGTCGGAATCACCAGATTGTTATCCCCTACCCAAAAGAATCATACTTGGTATAGCCCGTTTCAATAGGCACACACAATTTCATCAGCTGTAGATCTTATCCTGTCTTTCATTTAGAGGGATTGTCCTGAAAGGGAATTGTAAATTTAATTCAATGTGAAGTAAGTTCAGGAGGAGCTGACCAGGTATATGGTTCTACGGAAAAAAAAGATGCTGTATAACAGCAATGTATTCAGTGAAATTCATGCTGTTTCTTTGCAAAGAGTCCCATAGGCGGCCCTAATCAATGATTGAGAGTCACCTGTGTATTCCTGGTCCACAGGAAGGTTACAAGCAGCATGGTAGTAGCTTCAGGCTGAGCTGGTAAAAATGGAGCCCTGGTGGTGGATCTCAGCTCTGGGCTTAAGTCTCCGGACTTGCCCTGGGTGCTAGGCAGGAGTCCCATAGGAGCCCTTAATCAATGATTGAGAATCAGCTGTGTATGCATACACTGAAGCTGCAAGTGACGCCACCCCATGTTTGAAGCAGAGATTTCAGTGAATAATTTACCAGTTATACAAAAATAGGATAAGCTGATACAATTGTATCTGTAATTTGAGGCTGCAACTTATAAAGGTTATACAGTGACACATTTTCTGTGCTCCTAGGTCAGACACTAGGAATACTTAGACCAGGAATAGTATGGGTAAAAAAGCAGATCAGAACACATATATTTGGAAGCCGATGGTTATTGTAAAATTTGCAATAAAAACAGAAAATCCAAATACATAATGATATATCAAACACAAAAGAGACATTGGGGCACATTTACTTACCCGGTCCATTCGCGTTCCAGCGGCGGCTTCTCCGACGAGCGTTCGGGTCTTCCGGCGATTCATGAAGGTCCTGCACCCGATGTCCACCAGATGTCGCTGCTGCGCCGAGGTCCATCGGCGCGGAGGTGCATCGGAGTTCACTGATCTCTTCCTGGTGCATGTAAGTATGGCGCGTGCGACTAATTTTATTTTTTTTTAAAACACGGCGGTTTTTAAGAATCCGTCAGGTTTTTACGACGGCCACACCCCCCGATTTCCGTTGCATGCAACCCCGCACGATTGCACCGAAATCCGATCGCGTGCGCCAAAATCCCGGCGGAATTCGGCGCAAAACAGAAAAAATACCAAAACCTGACGGAAAACCGCAAATTGGGCCGTTAATAAATGTGCCCCATTTTGTTAATAGTTGGTAAAAGCACATCTACCACCAGCATGAAGGTAAACCAAGATCTGCTCTTCTTTAAGCTTCTTATGTCCTTGTTTTAGAGAAAAAAAGGCTTTAAAATTATGCAAATGAGCCTGACGGGCTCCAGGCCCAATTAATACCTGTGGAACCCAGAGCCCCTCGACTCATTTGTATGATTTTAAAACCCTTTTTATGTAAAAACTAGGGCATAGGAATTTAAAAGAAAGAGCAGATCCTGCCAGAGGGGTCACACACCTGTATGTCAGTGTGCTTGGTTTACAATACTTCATCCTGGTGGTAAATGTCCTTTAATGTGGTGTTTTTTGGGAGGGGGGGGGGGTTCTGAGTTATTGAAACAAAGAAACAAAGACGGAGATACTGTTGAATGTTTTGGATGTCAAAATTTCATAAAGAACGTGCTTAATATAAAAAAAAAATATCTTAATCTTAAAATTGACCTGTGTATTATTTTTCTTTCTATGGATAATCTTACCTATTATTTTGTGAAGGCTAAACTTTCTCCAAAATTATAGATTACTATAATTACAATATTATAAAATAAAATATGGACAGATATCTAATTTCTTATGACTTTCCCCACAAATCAGTAACGACTAATAACTACATGAATTTTCACATATATCAGATTTTCGTGCCTTCGGTCAGATTAGTGATCAGCGCAGTTTGTATATATGGATTATATAGGCGCTGAATACTCCTATACTTGTACGTGTTAATCTTCCAGGATCCGGCACTTCATTCCATCGGACTTGTTTCCATTAAGAGACGCTACGTTGCTTTGACGCGCCTATTACTTACACAGCTGCATTAGTGGCCTCATACATATTCATAGACTGCTGCACTTCATACAATCAGCCTACTGTGCGCAAGCGAGGCTTGTGAGAGGACTGCACGGGGACCGCAGCAAGTGACCGGCATGTATCCTCCGATGTCCACCAGGTGGCAGGTGAGTCCATAATCCTCAGCAGAAGATGAAAGCAGGATTGCAGGGACAGATTGCTTGTAAATGCACAGGTCAAATTACACTTCAAAAAGATTAAAGCAAACGGATAGAGAGAGTCTTCAGGATGCCGGGCGGATGATCCTAGGGCACCAGCCTCAAGCTTGTCCAATCTGGAATAATAGTCTCACTAAATTATCTTGAAATTGACTCTTGGCTGCAGAGTCTTAGATCAAGGATATGTAAATATTGGAAAGACACAATGGGATAATAATAATAATAATAATAACAATAATAATAACAACAACAATCTTTATTTATATAGCGCCATCAAATTCTGTAGCGCTTTACAAATCATAGGGGACATATACAAATATAATATTACATTATAGAGTGCAAACAGTCATATGGAACAATAGGAGTGAGGGGCCTGCTCACAAGAGCTTACAGTCTATGAGGATGAGGGGGTGACACAAGAGCTTACAGTCTATGAGGATGAGGGGGACACAAGAGCTTACAGTCTATGAGGATGAGGAGGTGACACAAGAGCTTACAGTCTATGAGGATGAGGAGGTGACACAAGAGCTTACAGTCTATGAGGATGAGGGGGTGACACAAGAGTTTACAGTCTATGAGGATGATGGGTGACACAAGAGCTTACAGTCTATGAGGATGAGGGGGTGACACAAGAGCTTACAGTCTATGAGGATGAGGGGGTGACACAAGAGCTTACAGTCTATGAGGATGAGGGGGTGACACAAGAGCTTACAGTCTATGATGATGAGGAGGTGACACTAGAGCTTACAGTCTATGAGGATGAGGGGGTGACACAAGAGCTTACAGTCTATGAGGATGAGGGGGTGACACAAGAGTTTACAGTCTATGAGGATGATGGGTGACACAAGAGCTTACAGTCTATGAGGATGAGGGGGTGACACAAGAGCTTACAGTCTATGAGGATGAGGGGGTGACACAAGAGTTTACAGTCTATGAGGATGATGGGTGACACAAGAGCTTACAGTCTATGAGGATGAGGGGGTGACACAAGAGCTTACAGTCTATGAGGATTAGGGGGTGACACAAGAGCTTACAGTCTATGACAGTGATGGCGAAGCTTTTAGAGACCAAGTGCCCAAACTACAACCAAAGCCCACTTATTTATCGATGGCAACACAGAAATGTAATTTGTGATTTGTACTCCCTGCTCTGTCACAGCTTTCATTCATATCAGCACCCTGGGGAACACCAATAAAAGAAGAAAATAAAAGAAATTTGGATGATCATTGTAGCTTCCCTCCAGGGTCCCATAAACAGGAAGAATTGTCAGGGCCGGAGAAGGAGCTACAATGATAATCCAGATCTGTCCACACCTTCCCCCTCCTCCAGTAGTCCCAAGTAGTACTGTCACTTTAAAATAGCTCCTTGCACAGCAAGTCCTGGGCTGTCTGGGACTGCAGGAAGATACCTGGAGTCCTCTCTGGTGATGGCCTGGGTGCCCACAAAGAGGGCTCTGAGTGCCACCTCTGGCACCCGTGCCATAGGTTCGCCACCACTGGTCTATGAGGATGAGGGGGTGACACAAGAGCTTACAGTCTATGAGGATGAGGGGGACACAAGAGCTTACAGTCTATGAGGATGAGGGGGGACACAAGAGCTTACAGTCTGAGGATGAGGGGGGGGGGCACAAGAGCTTACAGTCTATGAGGATGAGGGGGTGACACAAGAGCTTACAGTCTATGAGGATGAGGGGGTGACACAAGAGCTTACAGTCTATGAGGATGAAGGGTGACACAAGAGCTTACAGTCTATGAGGATGAGGGGTGACACAAGAGCTTACAGTCTATGAGGATGAGGGGGTAACACAAGAGCTTACAGTCTATGAGGATGAGGAGGGGACACAAGAGCTTACAGTCTATGAGGATGAGGGGGACACAAGAGCTTACAGTCTATGAGGATGAGGGGGTGACACAAGAGCTTACAGTCTATGAGGATGAGGGGGTGACATAAGAGCTTACAATCTATGAGGATGAAGGGGTGACACAAGAGCTTACCGTCTATGAGGATGAGGGGTGACACAAGAGCCTACAGTCTATGAGGATCAGGGTATGACACAAGAGCTTACAGTCTATGAGGATGAGGGAGTGACACAAGAGGTTGTATAATGGTCCTGCCATTCTTTAAAAGGGAACAATATAAAATAATTTAATTTAATAAATAAAAATTCTGCTTCTTATACCAGCCATCAGCCGCCATCTTATTTACAGGGTCCAAGGTGAAATAGACTGCAGAGAAGCCTGGAGCTTGGTAAATATAACTGCTTTTTGCCAAATAACAGATGGGAGATAGAACATAGGATGGATTAGTAAAGGGAGAGTTGACGTTTCATGCAGTTAGCAAGTGTGATAGATCTGGCTAAGGAGATGGGTTTTAAGAGCATGTTTGAAGCTTTGGAGGATGGGTTTTAGTTTGAGAGTCCGGGGAAGGGCATTCCAGAGAATTGGTGCAGCCAGGGAGAAGTACTGGAGTTGTGAGTGAGAGGTTCAAATTAAGGTAGAAATTAATCTGATATCACTGGCACGGGAAGGGCGATAGACTGAGATGAGAGGTGCAGCATTATGCAGAGCTTTGTGGATGAGGGTTATTATTTTAAAGTGAATACGGAAGGAGACGGGCAGCCAGTGCAGTGATTGGCACAGACTGGAGGCATCCGTGTAGCATTTGGTCTGAAAGACGAGCCTGGATGCTGCATTAAGAATAGATTGTAGAGGAGAGGATACAATTAGAATATTGTAAATCCTTAATATTTAACAAGGGGCGAGCGGTTTTGATAGTATTACTCTGGAAGACTCCAGGGGATAACTAACAATGTGGGGACACAGGGGAATATACAGATATAGATTCTTACTCCTACATCATGTAATATTGTAGCCACTGCTGTCTCTAAGAAACATATGAGGAATCTCCTGTTTCCTAGCGGTACATGTGTAGTATCCGATGTCATGGAGGCAGAATGATGGGATTATGTAGCTATAGTAAAGCATAACGCATACACCTCCGGCATGAAGGGCATTGAAAACACGTTGTCACTTGCCACTACTAGAACAACAAGACCCCTGGAAAATAAAGGTCACTCAATACACTAATTAGGTGCTTGACTGCCAAGTGGGCGGTGCCAGGCTGTCATGAAAACTCAGGACTGATACTTGACTGTAGAGCTCTTCAAATGCATATTGGCGGTCATCCATACAATACTGATTTCATGAGAGTATTGGGTTAGACAAAGAAACTCCATGAGTACCAGAATATCTGGTACAAGACCAATTTAAAGGATTTGTCCAACATATTTAAAGGGAACTCGTCACCAGAGTGCTATTTTATTCAGAGGACAGGTTGCTATAGACAAAGTACTGTATTTGCCAAATATGTATTCTTTTTAAATGTCTGTGTTTGAAATAGAGTATGTGAAATTTGACCTGGCTCCCTGCCAAATGCTTCAGCCTGAGTCCCGGAGAGGAAAATTTCAAATGACAACTCCTGTCTGCTCTATGATATATATTCACTGCTCTACTTGTCGCTGCTAGCTCCTGTCTCCCTCCTGATGACTTGTCAGACAAGTCGGACAATCTCTCCCTCTGGCATCTCACTGCAAAAACAGGATATCGAACGGGGTGGAGGGGCAGGAGTCAGGAGTGCAGTGAATATATTATAGAGCAGATGGAAGTTGTCTTTTTAAATTTTCCTCTGCAGCCAGCCGACGGTCATATGGGGGACGTATATACGGCGTTGTATATAAGTCCCCCATAGGTTTGCATTGGGCGTGCGGTGCCGTCCGGGAGCGGTACAGTGCCGCACCGTTCCCTAGCTGTGAAAAGATAGGATGCCATATATCCCTATGGAGAGGGGCGGGGGTGAGCGGCGCTCACCTCCTCCTCCTCTCCCCGGCGCTGACGTGTGCCCGCCATGCTACGGCACGGCGGGCACATGCATGTCTGAATGTAGCCTAAGGCTGCATTCACACACATGTATGGGGGACGTATATACGGCTGACATACACTTCTATGGGCTCATGTGCGGCACTGTACCGCTCCATAGCCCGTAGAAAGATAGGACATGTCGTGCGCCGTGCGCTGTATAGCCCTTTGCAGAGGGCGGGGGTGAGCTGCACTCATCCCCTGCTCCTCTCCGCAGCGCCGATGTATGTCTGCCATACTACGGTACGGCGGGCATACATTGTGTGCATGTAGCCTAACACAGACTTTTTTTTAGCATATACAATACTTTGTCTATAGTAACTTGTCCCTTGATAAAAATAGCACAGGTTCCCTTTAAGTGACTGATTAGCGGTGGGCCTACTGCTGGGACCCCCCCACCAGATCGTATGCGGATCCCAGTTCTACAGAAAAGGTTGATCCCATTCTCACTATTTGTAAGAGGAAGGATGAGTTGTGTTTTCTGCCGCTCCATTCACTGTCCATAGGAGTGGTTGGCGATAGCAGGGCTCTGTGCTTGACTGCTTATGTTATGCTCAATAGCGCGCTCCACCAATTAATGAGAACTGGATCCCTGTTTACTGGAGAGCTGCGGGTCCCCTTATCATGCGCTGTAGTGGTTGCAGCACATCGGACCCCCACAGATCAGCTGGTTATCCCCTCTCCTGCAGCTCTTCTGGAAATTCTACATTCATACATTTTTTATGGTGGAATTAATCTTTCGAAAACCAAAATTCCTAGGACCTTCTAACACTTGTTACACAGTTCACAGGAATTAAACAGATTCCACACATTATTCTTTGCATTCTTCAAACATTTAACATGCATGCTTACTTTGTGTTATTGTATTTTATTAACCATTCCTAATCCACCATCCCTTAGTGTGCAAAAGACTGTATCGTTGTCCTCCGATGACCAATACAATTGACTCTTATAGATATCCTGCTCTTCCATTTTGTACAGAACTGAACATTAGGGGACAAAACTTCGCTTAACACCCCAGATACGCTACATCCTCTTCTCCCCTTCCCGTTTGGGTAACATATCCCTACACATATATGCACCCATCAGACCTAAAATTGAAGAGGTGCAATATAGGGCCTACCGGGATCCAATTCACACAAGAACTGACGATGGTTTCTCAAAATAATAATTGAAAACCCACCATGGAAGCTTTAATATGGGCCAACAATAAAAATCTGGTTCTGGTGAGATGCATTCACTGTCACCGAATTACGCCATAATCAAGACAATCTAATACAGCTCTTCATATGGCGACTTTATAAGAGCATCATAATGGAAAAAGTCAAATAAAGTTTATTTACATGAAGGTCAAAACTCTTTTTTAAAGCGCATAAAACCTTGACTTTATACATCTGGGGAAATTGGGATCACTTCACTGATCCGTGAAACTCTCCGTCACTCTAAAGTTGGAGATGGTAAAGTCACAAACACTGATGAGCTGGATAAGCATCACCTACTCATTTACTGGAATTTCTGCCCCGAAAGTCACGTGATACGTGTGACATGCCTCGTCTTATGATTTTGAAGCTCAGGGGGTAATAACAGTCTGCAAAAGTGATGTTTTTCTACCATTCTGTCTGCACTTATTTAAACAGGAAGGGAAACATGTCCCAAAAATGAAGATAAATTTAAAAAAAATGACGAACAAGAAAAGTGTTTTTACTAAAAATGCACAACTGATCCAACCTGTCGCTTCCAGTATCAGTGGATAATTGTCATCAATTGACATCAAAAAGTTTATGAATTGGACAAAACAAATGATAGAGACTTTACTTATTTATGGGGCATTTGACTTTTAAAGTTAAATCCAATAATATCTTTGTCCTAGACACTTGCCCAAATGTGTAGTGGTAATCTGCTATTACCTGTTAGTTTAAACCAATAGCCAAAATGAAAGGCAATTGCCTTTCATTATGGCTATTGGCTAAAAGAATTTTACTCTCTCACTAAAATCCATCTGAGTGAGATTCAGACAGACAGTCTCCTCCCGCGCTATCACACCCAAGCCTCTGCTCAAAAAAGCTCAGCCACACAGCCTCCAATCTCACAGCAGACAGCGGAGTCTAATACTCCTCACTACTGCTTCTTCCTTCCCACAGACGCATCTCCATTCATCTCACAGCAGACAGCTCAGTCTAATACTCCTCACTACTGCTTCTACCTTCCCACAGACACATCTCCATTCATCTCACAGCAGACAGTTCAGTCTAATACTCCTCACTACTGCTTCTACCTTCCCACATACACATCTCCATTCATCTCACAGCAGACAGCTCAGTCTAATACTGTTTACTACTGCTTCTACCTTCCCACAGACACATCTCCATTCATCTCACAGCAGACAGCTCAGTCTAATACTCCTCACTACTGTTTCTACCTTCCCACAGACACATCTCCATTCATCTCACAGCAGACAGCTCAGTTTAATACTCCTTACTACTGCTTCTACCTTCCCACAGACACATCTCCATTCATCTCACAGCAGACAGCTCAGTCTAATACTCCTCACTACTGCTTCTACCTTCCCACAGACACATCTCCATTCATCTCACAGCAGACAGCTCAGTCTAATACTCCTCACTACTGCTTATACCTTCCCACAGACACATCTCCATTCATCTCACAGCAGACAGCGCAGTCTAATACTGTTTACTACTGCTTTTTCCTTCCCACAGACACATCTCCATTCATCTCACAGCAGACAGCTCAGTCTAATACTCCTCACTACTGCTTCTACCTTCCCACAGACACATCTTCATTCATCTCACAGCAGACAGCTCCATCTAATACTGTTTACTACTGCTTCTTCCTTCCCACAGACACATCTCCATTCATCTCACAGCAGACAGCTCAGTCTAATACTGTTTACTACTGCTTTTTCCTTCCCAGACACATCTCCATTCATCTCACAGCAGACAGCTCAGTCTAATACTCCTCACTACTGCTTCTACCTTCCCACAGACACATCTCCATTCATCTCACAGCAGACAGCTCAGTTTAATATTCCTCACTACTGCTTCTACCTTCCCACAGACACATCTCCATTCATCTCACAGCAGACAGCTCAGTTTAATACTCCTCACTACTGCTTCTACCTTCCCACAGACACATCTCCATTCATCTCACAGCAGACAGCTCAGTTTAATACTCCTCACTACTGCTTCTACCTTCCCACAGACACATCTCCATTCATCTCACAGCAGACAGCGCAGTCTAATACTGTTTACTACTGCTTCTACCTTCCCACAGACACATCTCCATTCATCTCACAGCACACAGCTCAGTCTAATACTCCTCACTACTGCTTCTACCTTCCCACAGACACATCTCCATTCATCTCACAGCAGACAGCTCAGTCCAATACTGTTTACTACTGCTTCTACCTTCCCACAGACACATCTCCATTCATCTCACAGCAGACAGCTCAGTCCAATACTGTTTACTACTGCTTTTTCCTTCCCACAGACACATCTTCATTCATCTCACAGCAGACAGCTCAGTCCAATACTGTTTACTACTGCTTTTTCCTTCCCACAGACACATCTTCATTCATCTCACAGCAGACAGCTCAGTCTAATACTGTTTACTACTGCTTCTTCCTTCCCACAGACACATCTCCATTCATCTCACAGCCGACAGCTCAGTCTAATACTCCTCACTACTGCTTCTACCTTCCCACAGACACATCTCCATTCATCTCACAGCAGACAGCTCAGTCTAATACTCCTCACTACTGCAGTTTCCTTCCACCACCTGACACCGGCATTGTCTATTGACATAGTAGTTATGCTTGCTGTGAATAGAGAACAGAGTGGGAGCAGAGCAGAACAGGCTTGTACATGGTAAGACACACAGCTGAGAACATGTGATTAATGATGGGTGGACCCGAAGTGTAGGTTCGGCATTCGGGCACACTTGCTAGAGATATTGGACATATTGCTGGATTGGCTTCAGAGCAGCCAACACTGTAAATGGATGCCCCATAACAACTAGCCATGGCTAAGATTAGCCAGGGTGTCCCCCTAACCAATCATAGCCATGGCTTGTTAAGGGGCATTCATTTTCCAAATCGTCTGCCTGCCAATATTTCCAGGTCGGGAGGAAAACACATGTGACCAGTGCTGGGGAATAACCTACAGTGAAAAGGTCTGATAGAGAAGAACCTGCAATATGGTAACGATGATGCACGAGTATATTTACTTCATATTGATTAATGGATATTTTTCGATTTTTAAAAAAAATTGTACATTTATGCACAAATCCACTCCACCCCATGCATGGCGCAGTAACAAGTTGGGAACTTTAGCATTTTTTTTTTTCAGTTACAAAGTCACCTACCTAATATTATATCTGGGTTCTCTGGGCAACCCCCCCCCCCCCTAAATTATAGTAAGGCAAATACACATGGAACCACATGGAACCAAGCAATTATTAATAAGCAAAAATAAAGCAGAATATAAAAATCTAATCAAGAATTGAAAGAAAAAGATACAAAAATAAAAATTCTACAAGTATGTATTTACACAAGTTGTTCCATCTCCTTAATTGATTTATAAACCTTAGAGTCTAAATTGTCATGTGATTATTGGGTCCTCTAACAATCTGAAGACAAAGAAAGGAAGTCAACATTGAAAGTGCATGAACATGTCACTGAAAAAATCACAATAGCAAAAACAAAAAAATTCCAGCTGACATTATCTCTTGCCGGGGTCACATCTGTACAACTGAAAATAAAAGGGGAAGGTCATCCGAATATAATCCTATTGTAATACAGCATTGGGTAACCACACATTCAGCTATTCATTCCTATCGTCTTACCTGGAAATCTTGATCATCAATTCCAAACCTTTCCCTCAGATTCCGGAAGACCATGGGGCAATATTCCTTAAATTTAAAGTGGCTAGGCATGTTCTCTCTAAAATGCAAATTAGGAATGGTGTTAGAATCTGAACAGAGCTTTTTGGACAATTTATGCAAGTATTCCATCTCTAAAAGATATTTCTATGAAATTATAGTATTTTGAGTATTAGAGGTCTTTCTAACAATTGATTTTTCAGAGTAATGAATAGGTTCTGACTAATAAAACACTCACACTGTTATGGGAACATAGTGTAATTATGTCATTCTTAAAAACTTGTCCAAAAATAATTGACCTCCTGGAGACGGCACCTATTTCCAGCGGATTTGCTTCTTTTTAGAAAAAGGGATTTTTGGACCATTGTTTGAATGGGATATTTTTAAAGGCCATATACACAAAACAGTATCACAAACCTGTATAAGGCCTCATGCACACACAAAAAAAAACTTGGCCAACTCCAGGCCCCCAATTATAGAGCAGGTCCTCCTTCCCAGATTGAGTCTTGGCCTCTTATTTCCTACGGTGGGGGTTGGGGGTGACTGGGTCAGTGCTCACTTGCCCATTGCAGCCCGATTCAGCCGGGATGCAGCCTGTTTTTGCACACATGGTCATGTGAATGAGGCTTGTATGGATGGTGTTAAATTGTGATATTGACAGATTTTTTAAAATTTGTCTTTTTGACACTATTAGAGAAAAATATACATTCCTCCAACAATCCAGTGTTACATCAGTTTTAAAATGGGCGTGGCTAAGTTTTGGAGTGGGCTTTCCTCTAGGTACCAAATTATGCATAAAGGATCCCATATAAGCACATTGGGACCTGTGCGAGACGCTGAAAAAACACCTAATACACGTTACAATTCCCCTTTCCTGTGCATGAGGTATTAGGCCAGAAACTGGCATCAATTTTAGCTTAAAGGGGTTGGCCAGTCCTTTAAATAAGTTGAACATGGATAACAGGGATAACCCCTGAATGTTTATCAAGTGATTCAGCATTTCTGCAACTCACTTTTGTACTGTGAGCAGACACCTTTTTGGGCAGATTTACCAGTTTTTATACTGTTTTGTGATGGGTATGACAAACGCGGAATAATCTGAGGGTTGTGGCCTAAATTGCACCAAATGTGTGCCAAAAACAAGATAAATTCTAGCATGAACTATGTCTGCGGCTTGTTGGTCATGCTGGTCAAGCATGGACAGATTTCAGTAGAGTGATAGAAGATTTACTTCGTACCGATCGTAAAACTACAGTATCCAGAAGAAAACCAAAAGCTCCAAAGCAGTTTCTCACCGGCCTCGTCAAAAGAAACCGCAACACGATGGTGGATTAGACAGTCTGATCCGTGCTGTGACTATTGAAATCTGGGTGTGACTAGCGGATTAGTGTCTTCTGTTTACTGTATGTTTCTGAAATGTTAGGAAGCCTTTAGCAAACAATAGCGGTCAACAATATTTAATCATCGTGTTTAATGTAAGAGGCAACAGCACCAGCAACATCTCCGTTCCCACAGACAACTTCTTACATCTCACAGAATGCTGGTGCGGTGGCTGCTTCCATCACACATCATGACGATGATGATGAATTGGAGACCAAACGTACACATATACTTATAGTAACACATATACTTATAGTAACACATATACTTATAGTAACACATATACTTATAGTAACAGGTAACATTAAAGAACAGTTCAAGAATCGTTACGCTGTATTAAGCATGGGGGGATTAAGACTGCCATGGGCCCTGCGCTGTAGGAAAATTATGTGCCCCTTCCCTCCACAAGTCTAATTTTATTCTTTGGTTTGACATTTACTGACTGCATACTGTAACAGAATCAGGGGCCTCTTCTTTGGCTTTTAGTTCTTCAGTTTAAGGATCTATGAAGGTTTTGAAAGTGCTCGTACATACGTGTGAGATGGCACACATGTATGATGATTTCAGGACTGGAAGTTCCTCTATGATCCCTTAAGGACAGTATCAAATTTGGCAGGGGAGAGGGGGGGTTAGGTAGTTACGGGGCCCTTTGAAGCCTTGGGCCCAGGGCTGCCGCCCCAACCGTCTATATTATAGTTTGCTACTACATATCAAATTCTGGTATCTTAACAACTCTAGTTTGGTCAAATAATGGTCAACCTTACTATAGCATGTGAATTTTTTTTTACATTTTTCTGCATAGGGAAGTAGTTGGAAGAATATTTAAGGAGATTAGTTGTAAATCTTACACTGTGACAACTTTTGCAGCTTTAAAAAGAAAAAGACAATTGAACAATCACCCTGACAGGACCTTACGATTATGGTCCTGGCAGGGCGATTGCTGATGGACAGATAAGATCACATGACCCTCCATCTGCGGCCATTTTATGGTCAGGAATGTCTGGCTGATGAGGTAAAAGACAGGAGGCTTCACTTTACATATCAAGAAAGCGGACCTGAACTTTAACCCCATAGCGCAATAAGACGTACTTGTATGTTTTATTGCGCATGGGGGAGTATGAAGAAGGCAAAGCTGCCGGCGGCATTACCGAGCTGGGCGCCGCCATCTTGGCTCCGATCATCGCTCACCGTGACGTCATCGGGGAGCGGCGGTCCGTTGCCATGACAGCCTCGGATCACACAAAGATACCAAAAATACCATCACTATGAAGTGCAATTTGTTACGCAGAAAACAAGCCATCACACAGCTCTCTACATGGAAAAATTAAAAAGTTATAGATTGGGGAGTGAAAAATAAAGACGCAAAAACGAAAAAGGGCCTGGTCCTTAAGGGGTTAATATTGGTAAATTACCTAATATTGACCTAAAGGTTTAAAAAAATTATAAAAAAAACTTAAAAAAATAAAAATTCAAACCAGCCCCCTTTCCCTAGCAACTGATATAAAATATAACAAATAGTAAAAATCACAAACAATGCCGCATCTCAAAATGGCCTATCCATCAAAATATAAAAACGGTTATTGGCAGTGGTGAACCCTATAACGGAAAATAGCGCCCAAGTGTCTGAAACGCTACTTTTACAACATTATGCATCACATAAAAAAATGTATTAAAAAGTGATCAAAAAGGTCAACAGTCCTCAAAATGGTAGCAATGAAAAATTCAGCTCATTTTGCGAAAAAAAACACCTCACACATCTCTGTACACCATAGTATGAAAAAGTTATTAGCGACAGAAAATGGCGAGCTGTAAATCTGAGCCCACAAGAAAGTGACGCAAAGGCGTCTTTTTGCCAATTTCACCACATTTGGAATTTTTTCCAGCTTCCCAGTACATGGCATGGAATAATAAATAACGTCACAGAGAATTAAAATTTGTTACGCAGAAAATATGCTCTCACACAGCTCTGTGCACGGAAGATAAAAAAGTTATGAATTTTTTAAAGTAGGGAGCGAAAAATGAGCAAAAAAAATCCCCCGTCCTTAAGGGGTTAAAGGAATACCACCTGTGTTTCTCTACATAAAAAAACCTCTGCCCAACATTAATACAATCAATAAGTGAAATCAAAAACATAACGAGAAAACATGTTCAGTCCTTTAAATCCCTATACCCTGACAATAGCTTCCAATACACGAGAACAAAGAGTTTTTGTTTGTTATCACTAAAAGCAAAACACAATCCATTGTCGCCCATAATTCATCTTTGCCTTTTAGCCGGAGGCCTCATTTGCTGCTGAAACCACTACAATCAATACACAGCCGCTGGTGTGCGACGCCGCGCTTTTCATCTTTCACTTATGTATTTTATAAAGAGAGTAAAAAAAGACACCGGCTCCGTCTCCAAATCCGAAAAACTCCAGCGCACGGCACAGCTCAAAAGCCGTAAATTATGGATCAAGCGGCTGTTTGTGTCAAGTCTATTGAAATGTTAATTTCAGATTCCTAATAAAGTCACTAGAAATCGTTTTATAATCTTGGTAAAAAATTCATCTTGTCATTTCTGGTGATATCTCATTTA
This sequence comes from Engystomops pustulosus, assembly GCF_040894005.1. Classification (NCBI taxonomy): domain Eukaryota; kingdom Metazoa; phylum Chordata; class Amphibia; order Anura; family Leptodactylidae; genus Engystomops; species Engystomops pustulosus. Next base: position 191,619,312 of record NC_092415.1, on the reverse strand, counting down.
GTAAATTAAAGAAGAAAAAATTAGGTATTTAAATTCAAATAGACCTATGGGTTTAAAGGGAACCTGTCACCTGATATTACGCTATTAGACAACTATTCTCCTCAGGTAACGTATGAAATGTCCTTTCTAGAATTCTAGAACACCCTTTTTATATGAGATCTCCTCCGTATTTTAAAAAAAATATGCAAATGAGCTGAGAAGAGTCATTTTTGCCACAGGTGAGTCAAGATTAAAATCTCAGGTCACATCAGGCTTGTGGTTCACAAAAAAATGAGGGAATTCTAGAAAGGACATTTCATTTCCTACCTTAGGGGGCTGGGAGTTTAATTGGGTAAAATCTGGTGACAGGTTCCCACTAACTATCTGCATTTACTAGAAAGAATGAACATGTCACATTGCCCGCATGTCCTGGAGCTTTGTGATCAGCTGACTTTTGAAGGTCAGCCATTTGTGCTACAGACTCCTCCTCCTTCCTAATTCCCTAAGAGGGAGCTGTTATCTTTGTATGCTGGGTTACAGATAACGTAGAGGTGCAGCTCGGACCCGGTCACTTTTCTTTTAGATAATATTACACTTGCTACCTAGAATGTTATTTCCTCAGTATTAAGGTCATTTAATTTTTTTCCCCCCATATTGCGCTGCCTTTAAGCAAGTATCCATACAACAGCTGGATGATTTCAACGACAACCAATAAGCTTCTCTTGGTGTGCCCCCACATGTTCACTCTTCACTCCGTGTGCCCCCACATGGTCACGCTTCGCTCTGCATGCCCCCACATGGTCGTGCTTCGCTCCATGCGCCCCCACATGATCACTCTTCACTTCGTGTGCCCCCACATGGTCACGCTTCGCTCTGCGTGCCCCCACATGGTCGCTCTGCATGCCCCCACATGGTCACGCTTCGCTCTGCGTGCCCCCACATGGTCGCTCTGCAAGCCCCCACATGGTCACGCTTCGCTCTGCGTGCCCCCACATGGTCGCTCTGCATGCCCCCACATGGTCACGCTTCGCTCTGGGTGCCCCCACATGGTCGCTCTGCATGCCCCCACATGGTCACGCTTCGGTCTGCGTGCCCCCACATGGTCGCTCTGCATGCCCCCACATGGTAACGCTTCGCTCTGCGTGCCCCCACATGGTCGCTCTGCATGCTCCCACATGGTCACGCTTCGCTCTGCGTGCCCCCACATGGTTGCTCTGCGTGCCCCCACATGGTCACGCTTCGCTCTGTGTGCCCCCACATGGTCGCGCTTCTCTCCGCCTGCCCTTACATGTATACCCTGTGCTTCGCAGGTGCCCAGTGCTCAAGCTTCACCCCGCCGGAGCCCAGAGGAACAGTGGTGGCTACAGATAAATGACAACTAAACAGGATTCAATAGTAGAGGGTACAAAGTGCCAATCACAACAAAATCCAGACCCTCCACAAGAATATACACAAATTAGTTGATAGTTGTCTATATTTTAGAATAAATATAAAGACTATTGCCTTCATGCTGATCAAAACATGCAACAGAATCCACAACAGAAAGTGGAACTGTGCTTGTTAGGGTTTCCCCTGTCCATAAAGTCAAGAGAAGTAGTAAAGAGCATGACCTTGACTCATAGTATCACAAGCCTCAATGTCAAGACTAAAAATAATGTTGCGTTTGGGCTACAAATAAAGGATTTGGATAGAAATGCTCCTGCATAGCAGAAATAAAAAGGTTAAACGGAACAGACAGTTTAGAAAAAATTCTAGTCCACGAGGGCGATTACTCAAGGGTTCCCGACGGACGATGGTGGTGGCTTCCTTGGTGGAATACAAGTAATAGGGCCATGTTCTCACTGTGGATTCCAGTGCAGGTGGTTCCCGACTGAAGGACACCTGGCACAGATGACCCCTAGTTACAGACGTACCTCTCTGCTCACTATGACCTCCGGTGACCTCTCTGACCACTGCAACCTCTGGTGTTTTCTCTGGATACTTTACTCACCGGCTGCAATGATCAGCTGTAAGGTGTCTGTAATGAAGTTCTATTAATAATCCTTGTCCCCATTACAGCGCAAAATTTTGAAAATCCAATTGTCTTCAATTTAATTTGTATGTAAGTCGGAACTCCAGACAAAATTATGTCTGGAGTTCCGACTTACATACAAATTAAATTGAAGAACCTATCTTGTATGTAACACGGGGACTGCCTGTATTTTAAACATAAGACTTAACATACTCGTTGAACATTTCAGTGGCCACTTTGGGTTTACCAGAGGTCGTATTATATAAGAGCATAGTAAAATTTCCTGTAAGTTTGGCTCTCTTGCTGTATTATTAATAAGGAATAACAGCAATGGGAATGCTCACACTTTCGGGATTGAATCCTGGCGAGGCCGACACTAAACCCTACACTGAACATTTGGTCACATATAATATAATGTATAATCTCTTCTCTATCATTCGAAGCAAACAACTTATCTATAGAAGTACAGGATTAGTGCCAAATACAGAACTTACTTATTAAATAGGTGATTGTCCACCTTAATTTTAGAATAGGCCTTGAAGTCATCAGGCATCAGCATGATGGGAATCTGGACATGGCTGAGCTCGTTGATCTGAAATAGGAGGAAAACATCGTTTAGTAAAACATGGATCAAAAAAAACAATCACTTTACATTGCTAATACCAAGTTTTAGCTGTGAATGTTCTAGATTTTTACGTTTTTTTTTTTGCTTTTTTTTGTTTTTATGCCAAATCAAGAAACAAAAATATAATTCATGTTTAATATAAGATGCATCTGACACCCGACATGTCAGGACATGATTAAAATTGGTGTCCTGTGTGTTAGATGCTTGTTATGTCGAGTAAGAAGAAATCAGGTTTGAGATGCGATTCTCATAACATGTCACATTTCCTGACAGGTCCAGAATATCATAAAATGAGAACAAGATAAGCGATGAGTTTTTTTACCATTTGTATTCTGATGATGCTTTGTGGCATGACATATAACTGTTACTGTATACAGTATTTAACAGAATTGTGCACATATGTGTGATAGCATTAATATGGCGAATTGGAGACTGTGTGGATAATGTGTCGGATATTCAGTATCAGAAATTTCTGAGCTGTGCCAAAGGGCAGGAGGCTTAGGCCACACACAGACTTTCAGTAAGCATCAAATACTTAAAGGGAACCTATCACCATGTTTACCCCACAAAACTACAAATCTCATCCGTCTCCCTGGGCTACCAGACTCAATGAGAGAAGCCCTTATTACCCTGCTTTTAAAAGAGGGGAAAAACGCTCAAGAGGTTGAAGCATATCGGCCGATCTCCCTGCTGAACACTGATTACAAATTACTGGCAAAAATTCTGGCTAATCGGTTACAGAAGGTTATACCGGGTGTGATACACGAAGACCAGACAGGGTTCATGGCAGGGAGATCGGTCCGTAATAATATTTTAAAAACCTGGTGGAATATACAGACACCATGTGAGATAAAGGGCAAGAGGATGTTGGTCCCATTGGACGCGGTCAAAGCTTTTGACCGCGTCAAATGGGACTATATTTGGGCTGTCCTTAAAAGGATGGGATTTGGCCCTCAGTACATTAGATGGGTCAGAGTCTTATATAGCGGGGATGTAGCGAGAGTAAGCATTAATGGGAGGGCCTCGGCTCCACTAAGTCTATATAGGGGAACAAGGCAAGGGTGCCCCCTATCCCCCCTGCTGTTTGCGGTGGCATTGGAGCCCCTGGCTTGTAGATTAAGAGACGAGGGACTGTTAAGAGGGTTTGTCAGAGGTCCGAACGAGGACAGACTGAATTTATATGCGGACGATATGCTCTTGTTCATGGACCACTCGGGGAACATGCTTCAGTCTGTAATTGATCTCATAGGTGAGCATGGTACCTTGTCTGGTATTTCTATTAACTGGAGCAAGTCCTCATATCTTTTGTTGGATGACACTGTTGGAGAAATTCCAAAAACTGGGCAATTGAACAGGGTATCTGAAATGAAGTACCTCGGCATAGTGATTAGCAAGAACTTGAAGGACTATATTAATTTGAATGTGAAGCCCATGTTGAATAAAATAAGACAAAAAATAGGAATATGGAAGAAAATGAATTTGCCAATGGCAGCTAGGTTGGTTATTTGTAAAATGGTAATATTGCCTCAGGTCTTGTTTGTTTTTCAGAATAGTCCAACAGTAATAATGAAAAAAGGCTTTAGGCTGCTTGAGAATCTCCTGAGGGATCTGGTCTGGGGGGGAAAACGGGCACGAATTAGTCTTAAGAAATTATATGCACCAATTGATAGGGGGGGGGGGTTAGCTCTTCCTGAATTTAATAAATACTTTATTGCTACACAATTACAAAATATTATGGATTGCGACATTATGAAAATTAGGTACGCACTTGGTAGGGATTATGATTTTTTGGAGGGATATAATATATGGAGTGTATTGGAGTCAAGAGTCTTGGCTAAGGAAGAATTTAAGGAACAATATCCACTGTTCACGTTGATGCACTAGGTATGGGAAAAAACTAAATTAGATTTAGGGTGGGAGAGTTTTATAAAAGAAACTCCACTGTGGGGTAACGGGGAGTGGACTCTAGCCCCATTGGATGGGTCAAGGTTTTGGTGTGAAAAAGGGGTGAAATATGTGCACCAGATAGTATACGGGAATAGATTCAAAACATTGGTAGAAATGACACAGGAATTTGAGCTGGAGGATAGGGACTGGTTACGATATGCCCAACTCAGGCTTGCCTTCAATGCGTCTTTAACAAGGGTAGGTTTTAGGGAGACACGACATCCGATCTTACACACAATGAGGTTGCAAAAAAACTCTAAAGGCTTGGTATCAAAATTATGTAAGGGATTGGATAACGATATATTAGAGGGAAATGCACCATATTGTTATGAGAAATGGAAAAAGGACCTACCGGATCTATCAGTAGAGGAATGGAATGACTCATTGTGTATGATAAAACGCTCCACTAAGAACCTATCATATAGGATATCTCAAATATTTTTGGTGCATAGGGTGCACTACACACCAAAAATGTTAAATAAATTCGGTCAATCGGGAAAAGAGAAGTGCCCGAGGTGCGAGCTTGTAGATGCGGATTTAATACATATGATATGGAGGTGCCCAAAATTAGTGCGATATTGGGAAGCCATAATAGAGGGCATCAGAGTGCTCAGTGGTTGTAACGTCCCATATAGTGCTAAAAACTGTATCTTGGGAACAGAAATGGGGCTAATTGGTACAAGAAAAGGTAAACGAGAGGCTATGGAAGGTCTGTTAATGGCACGTAAAATGATATTGTATAATTGGAAAAACAAAGATCCACCTAGGTTTCAAGTGTGGCGAACTAGAATGGACCATATGAGAATAATGGATGCTGATGAAGCTCTTGAGGAGTAAGATGAATTGTTTATGGGAGTAGTGGAATTAGGAAAAGAGAGTATAGACATTGGTTAGCTAGGATTCACCAGCCGCTGGGGGGTGGGCGGGGAGTTGTAAAGGGAATATAATAAAAAAATGTATATTTATATTTATCTGTGAAAGACCACTAATGTATATTCATAAATAAGCTGTTAAGGATCTCTACAATAAGTGTATATTGGAAACGTACAAAGTTTTGTATCTGATAGAGGATGAATTGTACATTTATTGTTATGTTGTGCTGAATCATAAATAAAAGGGCAGGAGGCTTAGGCCACACACAGACTTTCAGTAAGCATCAAATACTTAAAGGGAACCTATCACCATGTTTACCCCACAAAACTACAAATCTCATCCGTCTCCCTATAAAAATTCCCTACCAAAGTCAAGCAAATAGGAGTCATCTCATGTGAAATTGGGATGAGAAAAGTAAAGTTTAGTGGTTGCAGGGTTAGTGTCACTTTAAAATCCGCTATCTTCTGTTTTATAGCACCTAGAAACATGCTGCTGGTGTCATATTAAAGATAGCTGCAGATATATATATATATATATATACACATATACACACATGATGAAATTGGCTCCCAGTAGGCGAATACATATTTTATTTTTACATAAACCTGTACTTGGATCAGTACTGTTTTACAATGCAGTAACAGGAATAAGCTCAGGGTAGATTCAAAACTTCCCTAGCACCAATCCATTAGGAATAGCGGTAAATGGTGCCTATCAAGGCTTTGTATCACAGATACCCCCCTGCAGAGTTGGAGCAGATCTCCACGTTGTGTAAGATGTACAGCTTTTCGATCGCCGTATTTCCTGGTCATCCCATGCAGCAAAGATAAACAGGATACAATATAATTGTGCCGCAACGAAACACACATCATTGGACTTCCTCAATAACTGGGACGTGAGCCCAGAGCGGCCACTTCCACTGAACGCTGCCTTAAACAAATAATGAATTCAGCCTGAATTAATAAAAATATTTGGCTCTTAACCCCATAAGGAGAGAATGCAGTGATGAGGCAAATCAGCGGCTAAAATACAGAAGTGAAATTGTGGATGAACTTTATACAAAACTCATCTACAAGCTGAACAGAAGGCCGACTGCTGCAGCAGGTTTCAGACATGGTCACCAACCATTGCAACAGCTATTCCTCCCAACTATCCCCATGCACATACATGCTCGGTCTGGCTGAGTATGCATGTGTAATCAATGAAAGAAGAGAGGTTGATTAACATCAGAGTGTCTTCCTAAGGATACGAGTATATGAAATGATGAACCTTCCTTCCCATCTATCAAACATTCTGTAGACACATTAATCAGCCAACACGTGCGCATGCGCAGGATTTTTTCAGCCAGGGGAAAAGTTAAACTTTTGCATTATGAGGCTACATTCCCACATTTAGATTTACTGAACCTATGGCATAACCAGTTGAAAACATATAATTGAGAGGCTCTACTCCAAGTTTGGGTTGGACTTCAAAAACTGTTTCAAAGGCTGAAAAATTTACTAATCTTTACACAAACTACACATTAAGGCTACATGCACACGGCACCTAGTGTTATAGACGAGGCACAAAGTGGCCCATTATTGACAGATGCTTCCCGCCTGGGCCTGAATTATGGACAGCCAGCTGCTACATGGGACCGTGTGTATAAACCCATAGGAGGTACACATTTCAAGGTTGGTGTCTTCCAAAAACAGCACCATGCCTGACCATGGTTTGCGCCGGTATTGCAGCTCAGCTGCATATAAATGAATTGAGTTTAGTTGCAATACCAGGCATGAACTGGTAGGTGTGGGGCTTTTTGGAAAAGAGCATCCATGTTCTTCAGTCACCTTATAACCCCTATAAATGGGGTTGTCTAGGATTTTTTTATTGCCTATCCTCTGGAGAATCCATTAGATCAGTATTTGGGCCAGAACCTGGGTCTCATCTGCTAACCATTGACATACAGGCTGCGCAGTGAAGACCTGGCATTATCCTGGTTGCTCTTGCCGCATTGTGAAAGGAGGCGCCAGTGCAGGATCTTCTGATGTGAGTCCAGTGTGCCTCATTGGACTCATATCAAGCCAAGTATAAAAGTCCATAAGGACCTGTAGATGGTTTAGGGTCCCAAATCGACCTGACATGTCTTCTTTAATAAACAAATTATGTACATTCATAAAGCACTTGAAATATCCTTACATGTCTTAGTTTTTCTTGTAACCATTGTTTATCTATAGAGTCCTATGCATATTTATTAGGGGACAATTCCTCCCAAAATGCAGTACACCTGTACAAAACACCTGCCATGAGGAATCTACTATGTGAAGTAGACCTGATGGTAGATTCCTCCTGTTGCCTCTGCCTTTAGGGTGCGGTCACACATAGCGTTTTGAACCCGTTTTTGGTCCGTTTTTAAGCAGTTCGTTAAAAAATGCATGCTTTAAAAAACGGTCAAAAACAGATGCATTTTAAAAACCGCATGCGTTTTTTAACGGACTGTTAAAAACGGGCCAAAAACGGGTTCAAAACGCCACGTGTGACCGCACCCTAATCTGTAATGTAATAACCCTGGAACCTAACTTGTTTCCCTGGAACCTGGAACTAAACTTTATTTTAGTAATATGTAAATTAACTGCAGAGGCTACTGGGGCGGGGAGTAGCCTTAGCTTCCTGTGTCCAGCCAGGCTAGGACACACCCCAGTAGCTGAGCTCTGATTGGCTGCCATTAACAACAAGGTTATTTTTTCTTTCACACTTCTGATAAATCTCCCTGTGTGTGAATGTGGCTTAAAATAAAATTGATATACATGGAAGAGCAATACACACTGTAACATGTTGATAATATTAGTAATCATTTTAAATCAAAACTATAATAAATGCCAAATGAGATCTGTGTTTCCGTTCTCCTCCGAAATGATTATGTGAAAAGCACTTTGAGCTACAAGTTATAAATCCAGTAACAAAAGAAGATATCAGATTAGCAATGGAAACTTCACTGGATAGCCTTGCCCAGGAGAAGTGATAGCTAACCCGGCTACAGGGCCATATCACAGTGGCGATGTCTGCCCTCTGCCAAGTGCACTTCCCTCATGTCACACAAGATCACAACCCCCTGATTTTACACAGATGACAAGTATGTTCATCAAAAGTCTGTGCTACCATCAGAAGCGGCGCGGTCTCCTGTGTCATCATCAGAAGGAGACATCCATTGTTATGCAAAACAGCTACAGAATAGTATCACAGGGGGTTAGTTTTGGATCAAAAGAGAAAATCAGGATTCAGAAAATATCTGGGTTTCTTAGATCCGGTTCAGAGCATTTCTGAAAGGCAGTAGTAAGGGTTATTACATTTAACAGCTTAAAGAGGTGTTCCCACTTAGTCAACTTAAAGGAAACCTACCACTTAAAAGTGGTAGTTCTAACCCACAGATACATGGCACCAGCTCAGGGTGTGCTGGTGCCGGAGCATATTTTCATTAAGAAACCCCCGATTGCTGTTTTATACCTTATATTAAAAGCCGTTTCGGCGCACCAGATTACGGCATGGCGCACCATGTGCGCGACCTTGCGTGCGGCTGATTCTGAAGTGCCGGAGAGCCGATGACGTCACCAAGCTCTCGGGCACACTCGCACCTGCGAAACTTCGCATGGGGAGACAGCCGGTGCCATGTATCTGTGGGTTAGAACTACCACTTTTAAGTGGTAGGTTTCCTTTAATGGTATTGTTTGTATGATTAAAAATAATATAATAATTTTCCAATATAATTCCTGCATCATTTCATTACAGTTTTCTAGATCTCCGCTTGCTGTCATTCTATAGAAGGCTTCACTGTTTATTTCCAGTGAACAGAAATCTGACCATGGCCACACAGACACAGGTGCACGGCTCGTTAGTATCAAACATTAGTATAGAATGTTAGCAGTGGGAGTTTGCTGTATTATGCAGCAAATACTCAATGGGGCTCATTTACTAAGGGTCTGTGTGAGCGCGATTCCGTCAGGTTTCCTGAATATTTCCATTGTGCGCCGAATTGCCACAAGTTTTTGGCACACGCGACCGGGTTGTGGCACATCGACGCCAGCTTACATGCGACAGAAATTGGGGGCCTTATGGTCGTACAACCCGACGGATTCGGACAAACCGCGGAATTTAAAAACGGAATTGTGTCACAAGACACGCACTCACATACACCAGGAAGAAGCAGGTGAACTCCGACGGACCTCGGCGCAGAAGCGACGGATGCAGGAACTCGGGGGCGCGGGCTTAGTGAATCGTGGCAGACCCGAATCCACGTTGGACAACGCACCGCAGGATCGCGACAGGACCGGGTAAGTAAATCTGCCCCAATGAGTATAAAAAGGGCTCAGCCCGTGAGGGGTTAAAAGGGAAACTTTCACTACTTCCACCCTTAGAAATCCTTCCACAGAAGTCACTAATTTGGGCGCAGTTGAAATTTTTTCTCTAGCCCGGACCATTCCCAAGTAATCAAAGTTCTGGAACAGAATGTGCTAATTCTAAGCCTTCCAGCCTGTCAGATGGGCGGTCCTTGACAGAAGCGGGCAGTCTGGCACCGCCCATATGATAAAATGTCTAATTATCATATTTGGTGTTAAACTAATGGCAAAGATACTTTGATGAGGGAAAAGACATCTCGTTACCAGGAGGCTTTACTTTACAGTCCAAAAAAACAGTGCAGAACATGTAATAGATGTATATTGGTAATTTACCTCATATCCAACCAACTAGGCCCAAGTGGCCAAACCCATCAAAGTGGTAAAAGAGGAAATCTTTCTTTTTTTTAAAAAGCAAACACCCATTTTTCTCAATGAAATCTGTAAAGAAATCCGAAAAGATCTGAATGAACACGATTTGCTGAAATCTGACCCGTCTTGCACAACTAGCGGAGAATGAAGCAAGATTACCCAGGATGCTCCTCTCCGTACTCAGTAGTGCCAATCTCCGAGCAGCTGTATCACTGCTGGTCCTATTTGCCAGCAATGATTAATTACTTCCTTTAAACTGTCATTTAACTAATTAACAAAACAGAAAAATCCCGGCAGTGTGGCGGCACACCAGAGGAGCAGACGGAGGGACTCGGTTTGTGCCGGTGATAAAAAAGTGCATTGAAATTTAAAAATTATTCATAAGAACAGGGAGAATCAGTCCATTATTCTTTATGATATTTGTGTCATCGCTCTAGGCCCAAATAAAACAGAGAGAGGGAATAAGAAGCTCTTTATAGTAAATCAGATGATTCTGAGAACTTGTTTCAATAGCAATGGATGATGAACATGGTCATATACTATGGTACCGACTCTTACGATTACAACTTGTTATGCTTGTGGGCCCATTCCCACAATAGTATCCCCATTCTCAGGACACGCATCCTACTTTTACGCTTGCAGCCATCACCACCAACCTATGATGCATGCGGGTGCACAGTCAAGAAATTTAAAGGGCCAACCAAGAACACCCATGATGCAAAAAGTCATCTTTCCTCCACAGGAAGGACCCTTGTTGTAGGACTTATCTCTGTTCTGCTAACTCTTGGTTACCCCGCTTGAACTTACTTTGAAACCTTATAGTCCTCCCCGACTCGTAGCCTATACCTTGAATTCAACTCTTGTATGGCGTGACCCCCTGCTGATGTTTCCAAACCAACCAATGCCAACTTCACTAGGACTATTCCAAGTGGTAGTGACTTTCTGACCATGCAAAGACCCCCATAGCAAGTTAAAGAGTAAAAGCTATGAGGATCACTTGGGTAATTCCATTGGGTGTTAACATTGAAGCCAGACATAACTAGGGGGATACAACCTGAACCCAGAACCCATACTTACAACAGCCGCTTCAGGGTCTTTACTCCTTAACAGTAGAAAGAAGTGCACTAGTTGTCTAGATGAGATGCCATTGTTAAAAGTCTGGGGGTTCAACCTCGCTCTATTATGGGTTTGATAGGGTAGCTACATTTAGTTGACAAAAGCAAGGCAATTCAACGCGCTCTAGTGGAGAACTCTGCATTCTAGATATATGCATGTTTTATATAGAGAAGGGAGTCATGTATTTGTAAGGTACCAAAGAATAAGAAAACTAAGAATATCCAACTTATCAGATCTCATTTGGTAAAACTGAATTCTACCTAAAATTGGAAAGATCTTTAGACAAAATGGAGTCACTAGAGCCCCCCTTGGCACATTGGGCACCATGATAAGTCTCCATAGATTTCTTGAAGAATAAAAAAAAAAAAAATTAAGCATCAGAATCCAAATTAGCCATTGGTCACATGGTAGGCTGCAGTAATATTTGGCCAATCAATGCACTTGGTGCTAGCAGCCTCCGCGAGCCATGCATGAGCCGTGCATGAGCCTCTTTGACATCTCTCTTTCCTAAGTGATATTGTGCAGCCTCATAAATATTGATCCTGTCCACACTGTGTAAGAGCTGGGTACAGTGTAACATGCCCTGGCAGTGTGTGACCTTGGCGGTGCTAAAGCGAGTGCCACATGTTTATATTTAAAATAAAGGAATCAGGTTCCAGATATAGGCTGACAGAAGGTGAACAAGGTGTACGGTTACACTACTATTGTAGAGTAATGAGAGGTTGCGGTGGCACAGCTGCTTGTCTGATGGGCTGGAGCTGCTGGTATTCGGTTATGTAACTTATACCGGCTAATGGCACTTCAACGCATAAGCTGAGCTGTTGCAGGTGAAACTCGGGTCTAATCTAGTGATAAACACAGTGAAAGGGAAGCTTATCGGCTTAGAAAGCACTTCATTTTAAAAAGGGAAAAAAATAAAAAATAAAAATAACCTATCAAAAAATACCCCATGTCATTCTTGGGCCATATAAAGCATTTGTCCCACCAAAAAATGGGATGTATTCCCCCAAGAAATGTATTTACTTATTCCCTATCCAACCACAAACTGTAATGTTCAAGAATAAAAGTATCCGAGAGACCCATAAGAATTCAGTAGTCATGTATATGTTTATCCCTTAGAAGTCAATGGAATAAGTATTGAATCTATGTTATGTGTGATAACGAGAAATGACACATTGAAAAAACTCTAGAACACATTTAGAAAGGGAGATGCAAAAAGCCATGGAATGTCATGACACCAGCTGAAATCTATCAATAATTATAAAGCAATCATGCCTGAAAAATAGCTTCAGCGGGTTCAACTGATGCCTTATAAAAAGGTGTCTTATTACCAAGGTTTGAAAAACAGTAAGACATCCCAAGACCTTTACAACCTTATTATGGGAGAATATACTGATGGCATTAATTACAGAAGAATTTCTGAACAGAAGAGAGAAAAGATTTATCAGAACAGTTTATAAAAGCCAAGAATCACCCATGAAGAGCTACAGAAAGACCTTGAATCAGATGAGACAAAAACTGAAGTCTTTAGATGCCACAATACCACCATCTGTTTGGATGCCATGTTTAGGTTCAGAGGTGGGAACATCCTGGTATGGTGCCTTTTGTCAGAATATGGCACTTGCAAACATCATACAGTTGAAGGAAGGATGAATTGACAGATATAATGAGGCATGATAAATTATCTGCTGCCATCTACCAGGAGGATGAAGATGAGACAAGGGTGGACATTTCATCAAGATATTGGGGAGTCTTTAATAAGAATGACATTTTGAAATTGCCCCGCCAGTGCACAGCATCCCACATCTCCTAGAAGAATGTAGCATTTTAGTAGATCTGGAAACCATCAGTGCCAGGTCGGACGTGTTTAGGCCAGGTCTGGCTCGGCAGGGACTATAGTAAATATAGCAGGTGGAGAAGGCATAGTAAATATCCCCAAATGACCCCAAATACACAGCCAAAGAAACTCTTAATTGGTGCCCGTGCACCAGTGTGTGATATTGACCATGCCCCCCCCCCTATCCCAACGGATATAGATCTCTTGTTGTATCCATTGGGTACGCAGCTTCGGGCAAATGTACGCCAGGTCTGACATCTATGGTTTGTTGGTATCCTTGCCAGTGTGGGCTGCATGGAGGTCATTATCAGGGCATATATGGCAGTTTTCTAGCATATTAGCCCTGAAATCATCGCAGTTTCTGAAGCAATTCCAGAAATTGTAATTATTTCCACTTTTACACCAGATCCATGGAAACCGGTCATGGAGGGGTGTGAAAGGGGGCATGGACAGCAACAGAGTAAGCCGCTCCTACCCCGCAACTTTGCACTCGCTATACCCTGCGCCCGCTGAAGCCTTAACAGGTGCAGTATAGGGCGCAACTCTACACTGGGTTGGGCTTGACCGTTCACCGGACACATTAGGCTGCCAAACCTATGGATATATTGTGTGCCGGAGAGGCGGGGATTACATCATACACAGGCGCGCCCAGTGCCAGCGTATGATAAATGACCCGCAATGGGTTGTTTCCGACAACTTGCTGATTTCAGAACAATGGGGCACATTTACTTACCCGGTCCCTTCGCGATCCTGCGGTGCTTTGTCCAACGAGGATTCGGGTGCGTAGCGATTCACTAAGATCGTGCGTCCGAGTTCCTGCATCCGTCGCTTCCCCGCTGAGGTCCACCGGAGTTCACCTGCTTCTTCCAGGTGCATGTAAGTGCTTGATCTTGAGACACAAATCCTTTATTAAATTCTGCGGTTTGTCAGGATCCGTTGTGTTGTCCCGGGGCAATTCGGCGCAAAACGGAAATATTCGGGAAATCTGACATAAGTGCGGCGTTCGGACCCTTAGTAAATGAGCCCCAATGTCTTCTATATTAACAAATCATTTGCAATGAATTCCTTTTAGAACAGATAAAAATATTTTCTACTGCAATTGGTTATTGGGAAATCACGGTTCTACACCAGGAAGGCCGCATGTTGTACGGGATTGCGTCCTTGCTTTATGTTTTACAGACCACATGAAAAATTAACGAGGCAAAGGAAACAAGAACGGACTGAGTTACTATTAACTGAAGACAATACTGATACTTCTCGCTTCTATTTTGAGGGCAAACTCCTACAATGTCCCCTCCTGACCGAATCCCTGTTGTAATACTGCAGAGGTTGTGGTCAATGGAGGCTATAATAACAGCTATAACAATCAGTACAACAACACATCCAAGCAGTCCTTACAAGAGATAGAAGAAAGAAATGAAATATATAACATGACATAAATTAGAATAAAACAGATAAGAAACAATACATAGATGATAGATACGAGAAAGACGTAGGAAGGAAGTTAAAAAATAAAGAAAAAAGAAAATAAAAGTAAGAAGAAAAGACAAACAGACAGATATATAGATAGATAGATAGATAGATAGATAGATAGATAGATAGATAGATAGATAGATAGATACATAGATAGATATGTAGATAGATAGATAGATAAATAGATATTGAAATTTCGTCTTCACCAATAAAGAGTAATTTACAAACTTAGGACTTAAGGGGTTAAATACAATAAAGGCAGAGTGTATGTTTTAGGACAAGTTTCCTCTTCCTATACATTTTGAAACTTACAAATAAAACTTCAAAAGCTCCAATAAAAGGCGTCCAGATGAGGCCCAGAAAAATCCCAGGTCTCTCTATAGGGAATATAATTACAGGCTTTGGAAATTTTTCTCTTTTAAGTCCAGCTCTTACAAGTGGCTTGCAGACCTCCATAAAATAGCACTAAATTATACCAAGTGTGTAGATTTATAAACTAAGTAAAAGAGGGGGGGGGGGGGTGTCACAAATAAAATTCAAAAACGTGGGCCTAAAAAAAGAAAGCAGTGTATAAAAGTGTGTATGATATACATATTACAAGTGTTTCCTTATCTATGTGTTATATATGCTAGGCCTAAGTTACGGGGTTAAGATCCAAGTATTATTGTCAAAATTGACAAAAAAAGGATCTTATCAGTTTCAATAGGCAACATCCCGCATTTCTCTAATACTAGAGGGGTGCTCCATTCTAGCTTGAGCACTCTACCGCTTCAGCTTTTTCCTGCCTCCCCAACACTGTACTCCAGTTTTTTCATGTTCCTTGGCATGCTCATGCTTCCATGCTCCATGGTCAATCCTCCTCTTGCTCCAGTAGGTTGCACGTTCCAACTCTTTCCCCCCATCCGAACATACCCAGTGCTATAAAGCTTTATCTGTTTTAGAAAAAGTCCAAAGCTTGCATTGTCCACATGTATGGTATTCCTTATCCTACCGATTCCACTTGTTTGCCAAATTACCGTACTTGTTCCTCATGTGTTATTCTTTGTTTAAGATATCAGCTTCTTCTGACCTTCTTTGGTGCTTCCCAGATCGACCCACTGCCACCTAATAGGTGCTTTAGCTCTGAAGGTTCTGGTGGGGAGGAGGCTTCAATTGACAGGTTTGGACAGGTCTAAAATTTACGGTCTAATCCAACAGACCCTTGATCCACCAAATTGACTGGTTCAGGCAGGACCTTTAAGACCACTGTGGAAAGGGTTGGCCAAGTTTGAATATCCTCCCCTGTCCACAGGATATGGGAGAACAAGTTAATTGTTAATTGGAAACGTAATCACTTTTTCAACCTCTTGGCTTTCTCCGACACTGGTATAGAGAATGAATGAAGTTGCAGGTCAGTATAATGATCATTAGAGATCCTTGTGGTCGAAACCCCATTAATCAGCATGTTGTCCTCTATCCTGTAGGCACATGTCCTGTAGATCCCAACAACATTGGACCAGTCCCTTCACATAATCAAGTAGATATTTTTAAGGGGTTTTCTGGGCTTAACAGAAAACCCACTGGAGGCTAAGAAAATTATTATCATTAGGGAACACTAGGACCGAAAATATCTAGTTAGGCTTCGATTTTTTTTATTTGCTTTCTATTGAAGAGAACTTTCACCATGACCACCAACTACAACTCTTCTCCATCATTAATAGATGCCGACCAATGGTTCCGCCATCAGTGGAATTTTTTCTATAGCCCCAGCAGTTCACGAACTGTCTTTAGTTTCCACGTAGAGTATTCCAATTGTTCCAAGAGTTCCAATGAAGGTGGTGCTTCAGCCCAGAACCACCCAACTGGCAGTAGAGAGCCTAACTAGTATATAAGAATATAAGATGCCAAAAATAACCAGGATGGTAAAATTTTTTTACTTCACGGGAATCAGTGGAGTGGCGTCTACTAAAGGACACAAATAGTTTGAGTTGTAGAGGGGGTGAAAGGTCCTCTTTAACTCAAGTGTAAATAGGCTTTCACGGTAGGGTTGACCTACGTTTCCTCCAATAACGAGCCTCACCTTTTTTTTTTTTTTTTTTTAGTTCATATTTTCTATATCGGATTAAGTATGGCAAATTTGCCACATAAATGTCAGTAAGGCAGTTTCACGGACAATTAGGCGAGATTTTCCAGTCAGTAACACAACAGAGAGCGTTTATGTATTACACATTCTTTGTTACATCTCGAGGAATGAAGCTTTTTTTTTTCCTCTGTAAATTCCTCCGCTAAAGACGAAACGAAGAATAACATCCTGCCCGCTCCACTGATCTCTATCCCTCTTCTTACACATTCTGCTTCACGTTTGACATTTTCGCTTATTTTCTTGACATTTAAAATTCAGATCGGTATGTGCGATTAGTGCGGATCTTAACAGAGAGAGAAAAAAAGAGCAAATCGTATTTTTTTTTTTTTTTGGGCTGTCACGAAGTAAAATACAAGTAATACATTTCACACAGAGGTAATGACTTTACCGATCAAAACTCACTACAGGACATGCCAAAAGTCAGCGTGGGGCATCAGGAAGGTAATTTAACATACACAAAAGACATTAAAGGAGTAGGGGAGGTTCGCCGAGGCCTTTCGCCGTGTGCCTTACTACCACTGCATCATCAAATGGAAGACAATGGGAGAGGAGGGCAGGCGCCTCCACCACCTTCAGGGTATTTATGAGCAGTTACTCCTTATGCTTCCTAGGACCTCCAAGCAACTTCTTCAAAATGGGGATCCCATCAGCCACCCGGGGAGCCATTAAGCTTGAATAACATCGCCAGAATACCTTTAGTACCACTGCTACCACCCCACAGAGAAGTTGAACGTCAGTATCCGAATGTTACTCTGCCGCTGTTTTATGGATAAGTCGAATTCACTTATACCCTTACAGTAATCGCTGAATACTCAGTTGGGCAAATAAGTTTAATGGTACACATGGGGCATCACCACCCATGCCCGAGCACTATTCTGGCGAGTCCCTCTATTCAACATGAACCTATTTTCCCTTCCATCTTCGGCCATCACATCAGCTTCCCCGGAATTCAGATACCGCACATGTGAGATTCCAGTGCCCGTGCCGTAAACAGAGGTTGTTTCAGTAATACAAATAAATAACTCCTAGGCAAATATAGGTATATATATTGTTAATAGGCAGCTAAAGGGAGAGAAAAATCCGCATGGGACTTTTCTGAAGAGTAAAACTGCCTGTACGAGCATGTACGACCCTTGTACAAGCGTTAATGCAAACACTGGCCATAACTCCTGCACAAGCACTGGCAGGTTTGCTCAGCTAAGTACACACACACATGTGGCTGGCGCATGCACTTTTTAGTAAATGCAGACACATATTGTATTCATTGCGGTGCGTTCTCAGTGGAGGATTTGGGTCTTCCGGGGATCCACTAAGGTAGTGCGCCCGATGTCCACTAGGTGTCGCTGCTGTGCTGAATTCCATCAGAGTTCACTGAAGTTCACCGTCCTACCCTGGGTGCAAGTAAGCGCGTGTCAAGCGACACTTTTTAAAAAAAAAAAAAAACTATGGCGGTTTTTCTGAATCCGTCGGGCTTTCTTACGGCCACGCCCCCTGGTTTCCATCGTGTGCATGCCGGCGGCGATGCGCCACAATCCGATCGCGTACGCCAAAATCCTGGGGCAATTTCAGGGAAAATCGCCGCAAATCGTAAAAGCGCGATTCGGGCCCTTAGTAAATGACCCCCATTGACTGTGGATGTCCTTTCCATTGGACTCAAAAGTTATGTTTGTATTAAAGGAAATCTACCATCAAAAGCAAGCATAATAGCCCCAGAGAAATGTACTCATAAATCCAGGCATCATGCCTTTGGTAATCTTTTTATGTTTGAGTTAGAAGGGTGCTGCCTGCTGTAGAGGGGGAAGCACTGTGTAGCAGCTTGTGAAGCTACAGCATGAAGGGGCTCTTTTAACACCTCATAGCCCTTCTGTTTCATTAGCATAAGTATAAAAGTTGATTTTAGAAGGAAGGAGGCCATGGATAACAGATATAAGATAACAACAGTCACGGGGCCTGGATCTATGAGTAAGTGTCTCTGGTTTATCAGGATGGATTTTGAAGGTGCTCTGTGAGATGGCAGAACTGGTTCAAAATGCATTGTGGTGATGATAAGTTTATTCAAGGTTTCAACAAACTTTGCATCAATCAAAAGTACAAGTGAATATAGAAAACTTCCCTACCTCCCACTCAGACTTTTTCTCCTCCCCTAAATGAATATTCACCTAAATTTCAGCTTAATCCATCTTGGTCTCCCAAGACATACTATAATTCAGGGAAGTATCAAATTGCATGTATCATTTTAGTCTATGGAGAGAGAAGAGATGATAACAGAGTAATTTATTTACACTTCTGTAGTCCTGTGATTACAGGCGAGGACAAGTTTTAGATAGATAAGGAAGAAAAATCTCCTCTTCTCGCAGTGTACAGGACACATCATAGCAGCTAGTCCCCGGCCACCAACTGTGCATTAGTGAAATAGCCAAATTGCTTAAACATCCAAAATCAAGGCATATAATGCCCATAAATAGTGTTGCTCCTCATGTACACATATATACGAGGACTGGGACTGGTTAATTTAAACCATTACTAAAAGGACTTACAGACAGTATATGCCATTTATAGGTTATCGTCTGGTGTGGAACAACGAGCATACCTGCCTGTCATAAACTATGGGTTATGAGTTCCCTTCTTATGATAGGAGAGTCACCTTTGCCCTATAAGATAACGTAATTAAGGACATGTACCATAGGGCAACAGATCCCACCCCCCTCTGTGATTCCCTTTGTTCTCTCCCCCCCCCCTTATCAAAAGAATTGGTAACTGGTTTCCTCTGTCCCTTAGAGGTGCTAATTGGTTTCCTGTGAAATGGTAGACTTGCTGTCTCCAAGGGCCTCATGGTTTTTCATGTGTCTTAAAATGACTCCCTAAGAACATGAAAAATTATACTTCAAAGAAAACTTAGTCATAAAGCAAATATTTTAATTTCTGGTCAACGGATCTGGATCAGTATCCCCTTATTGTCCTGGGGTGTCAAGCCCAAAGGATTTGAGAGATAGGAAGCCAAGAAAACGCCTATTAGACAATTGGGCCAACATTTAATAATGGTGTTTGGTACTGTTAGATTTGTTAATTCATGCTGGTAAATGTGGTGGGCATGTCTTCTTATCAGGGGACTCTTGGGAAAAGATATAACATATTTTGGAAAAATGTCCCTGATTTTCCATCTTGATTAAGGTGTAGCCACACCCCTCTCACATGACCGAGGGGGCGGATCGATTATGTAGTTAAAAGTAACATGCCAGCATTGAATCCTTGTTGTCCATGGGGAATGCCTTCAAGCGTGCAGGACTTCCAAAATTTCCATCGGTTTTCCCCACCGCGGATCTTTATGCCAATCTAATTAGTAAGAGGTCTGTCTTTTCTTTTATTTTATCCCTTTTTAGTTTACTGTTTGCTGTTATGTATGTCTGTTATTTTACCCTTTTTGTAACCATTAAGCATTGTGCCTATTTTGCATATTAAATAGTCCTTTAATAAGTTTTTCCTTGTGCTCTATACGTTCCCATACCTCTGGAGAGGGGAATTACCGCTAAGCCGTGTTACCGTGTGAATATCTTTGTGCTAGTAGTAGCTATAGACCGTGTGGGTCCAGGTGAACTGTACTGCATCTAGAAGAGTGTGTATCTGGGTGTATGTGTGCGGTCCTGGTGTGGGCTTCTCGTAAGCCGTAATTACGAGTGGTGGCAGCCGTGAAAAGTGAGTTGTATGGAACGGGTGACTTTCGGGGTGCTGAGTGGCCCTGTGTAGTAGCGTTCCATAGGCACGTAAGTGGTAGGGGGGTACATAGTGTTGTTGTGCGCCCCCTGGGCTGTGCGTGTGTAGTGTCTGGGATCCGGATGCGTTTGGTTTCCCTAACATGAGAATTTAGACTGAGTGGGTTTGCCGTGTGCTAGGGGAGTAAGAATTAGCGTAAGGATGCCATTTTGTGTGAGTGGGCGGAGCTTAGGGCTAATTTGCGTGGTCTCCTGGCGTACGTGAACCCCGTGTTTGGAACCCGGCGACTCGGGTTCGTGACACTGCCGATCACCCCACTGCGCTGAAGATAACGCTACACTTCAGATGGAGCTGAAAGTTCGGGCTCATAGTGCACTATGATGATAATAATAATACAGTCATAAGGGGATTTGTCAGTGCTTCTGCAATGTCCTCCCACCAGGGTCTGACCTTTCAGTGCCAGGGCCAGCTGGATTCCCATGGTACCCAACTGGCTGGCTTTGGTGCAGCCTAGTCCTGAACTTGTCATGGTCGCTTGGTCAAGGTGGAAGAGGCCTCGTCCACGCCAGCAAGACCAGCAAGGGGTTGCATCAAGAGGGGGAGGTCACAATAAGATGGAAGGTTTTCCCCTCGGGCACTCCCTTTGAAAATGTGATGTAGGGATCCTTGGGTAGATGTGAGAGGGGGGCTCCTAATGTTAGTGGCAGCCAGGGATCACACGCAGAGAAAAAATACATAGAAAATCAAACTTACAATCTCAATATTCTTAAGACGTCAATGCGGCAAACGTAACAGGCTGAGGTACTATCGTAACTTGTCAACATCATGGTTGGATGCAGTCTGGTAAAAGAAGCTTGCAGCCCAGATTCAGGAACTTTGGGCTGAAGAAAGATAAAGCAATTTTGGCAGCAATCTTAGGGCAGGCTCTTTGGAGCGAGATTGCCCTCTGATTGCAACTTGTGTTCTCTTACATGGAGATCTCAGACTCTTCTGGAACTTTCAGCCATTAGGGAGCATATGTTAACTTCCACTCTGGGTGGGGTTTCAGACATCCAGTCAACAATTAAACCCTCACTTCCCAGGCAGGTAACATTACAGCTGCAGTACCAGTTATAGACACACAGTTTTCTTGCATAGAAGCATTGAAATAATCGCAATTTGTTGCACTGCAAGATATTGAGATAACTTTTGCCATGTGGGCTTGGATGGGGAATGGCCACCAGTGGAGTGGGCCGGTGCAGGACATTTCAGCCCCATTCCTGCACTCTCACTAAAGCCTACAAGCATTCACAGCTAAATTTTTGCAGGTCTTTACGTAGAACTTGATGCAGTTGTGCTTGGCAGCGCAGCGGCCAAATGGATCAGGAGGCCTGAGCCACCTAATGTATCCGCCAAGACAGGGGGGCCGTGGCTTGCATCATACTCTGACGCACAAGCAGCAACATATAATAAATTCCCCCCATAGTCACAAGGGTAGTAGTTGGAAGCAGTGCAGAAGCTACAACACAGCCTCCCACATGTTTCACAAAATACACATGAAGTCACGTCTGGAGTCATGTCAGTGGCAGAAGAATGCCTCGTGAGGAGATTACACACAAAAGATTATTTTGGGAGTGTCTGAATCTTAAAAATGGAAATCTTAGGAATTCAATGCAAGTGTCCAAAAAAACTAATGAAAGTAGGAAACAGTTTAACTCCAGGCGTGTTATGGGAGTTAGCGATTATTCACCGATACAAGGGCCTCGATCTGACATTGTGTGCAATTCATCAGCGTGGAGGTATCCAGCATTCCAGGGTCCTGTAACAGAATCTGCAGATGATTACTAATTGTTACATGTGGACCACAGTGTTTTTAATACGGGACTGTAAATCTGATGTTGTCTTCTTCTCAAGATAAACAAAACCCTTTGAAAAGCTCCTTCTGGACAGTATGTGTTACTGTGAGCAGACAGTTTGTTAGGAAGTGCTAACCCACCCAGACTCCCTGTCTCCAGACACCATAGAAACCACTGCGGTGGAGAACCCCAAACATTGTGTCACCGACCACTCAGCAAGATGTTTGGAAAGTTGTGGGGAAGACTATTCTTAAGAGGACTGAACAACCTTTTTCAAAAATTTCCCAAGAACTATACAAAAAAAGTCCCACCGTTGAAGGGTTATGGCTCCAGGTCCTAAAACTTGTGGTCCTTCTTGGAATGAAGTGATGATGTCACATATAGTTCATGCGACCACTCACCCAATAACTGGTCTTAAAGGCTACGTATACATAAATGTCACAAATTTGTCAAACACTTCATTTACAAAAGCTTTTCTTTCTTTGTGAAAATGTTTGAATTTATCAGACAACCACTTTAATGATACATTATTTATCTGTCCAGTTACTTCTTTGCCCACATTGTCTCTTTGGGTTTCCAATGTTGAAATGTGTTGTGAAAATTTAAAAGGGTATTTCCAGATATTTGGGGGTGTCTGATCTACAACAAAATGGCCTTCTTTTCTCAAATGAAATGTTGCACACTTGAGAAGAACGGGCCATGTAATGAAGACTATAGTTGGCCAACGGCTACAACATTCACCCCTCCATGCTGATCATGCCTTGGTCTACATATGAAAGGGAAGCTCATCATTCTCATCAAACAGAAAGATTGGGAAAGTCCAAATCCAAAAGGAGCAAATCCCTTTTTCTTCCTGAAATCAAAAGTCTAGAGTTGGAAGGTCTCACACACACACATCAGAGACAGCTTACCGAGCGTGGCCACCGGTAGAATTGATCATCTGCTTAAGTTTCTCTGTAGTGAACAAGCCAGGCACCTGCATGTCTACTCCTATTCAGTTTTGGACCCAAACCAATCTAATATTTATAACATATTCTATGGGAAAAAATAAATTGCCAAATCTCCAAAAACTTTGCCATCATATTTAGTAAGTCAAGAGTCTGTAATAGAGTTGTAAAGGAACTGGCAGGACAAAGACCCACAGAAATATCAACCTAGAACCCATCTGTGAGGAAGAGTCGAAGGTCAACATTTGGTGTTCACCATTACCCTTATAAGAAGGGTAGACCTTAGCTGCAAAAGGACCTGTGGCTCAACTCTTCATACTGTATGGTCTGCAAGTGGTCGATGATCAGAATAGTAACCTAAGACTTGAAGAAGAAGATAGGAAGAACATGGAAGTTACTCAAACTGCAACCAGAGGATTAACCATTAGTCAAGCGTCGAGAAAATGGATCAAGCCAAATAGCATGTAAGAGGAAGCTGCAGGTAACAAGTCAAACATCTAAGAGCGAGGAGATTAGAAATTCATAGAGTTACTGACAAACAGCGAGCAAAGTCCTAGACAATAACCAGCAACAACCAAGTTCATTGACAGAATTAAAAATCTGGTCTAGAGATAAAACTGGACAAAGAGTCAGGATCCTGATTAGCCAATTGTCTCAAGGTTCTGACAGGTAAGTATCACAACATTAAAGGGAACCTGTCATCAGAAATTGACCACTACCAGTATGTTACCAAGCAGCTGAACACATTCCAGATCATGTTTCTTTCATGACCCATGAAAGATGTGGTGGTGGCATCATTCAGAAAACCAACTTTGAAGCAAGATATAAATTGGTTGCATAAAGTCAAGGAGGCGGAGTTTTAAACACAGAAGTCAAGCTCTCTCTTCCTCAGAAAGCTCCTTCACTGTAATTGACGGTCCTGCATCCAGAGACATCACTAAACAGATCTACTGTAGTCCGATGTATGATGTCAATCCCAGAGGAGGAGGCGTCCAGAGCTCCCACCTTGATTTTAGTATTAAACTCTCCTCCTCCTTGACTTTACAACCTCATTTACATGGAAATTAAATGTTAGGATGCCTCCCCATTAATCATAGGAGGTTGAACAGTTTTTGAAATATTATCTCGATGTGTTCATAATGTACAATGATAGGAGTACTCTATAAAAACTGGCCTGGAGTTATGAATCACTAGGGTGTCACTGAGTTATCTTGGCTTTTAACACAGTAGACAGATACTGGGTGATTAATGGCGAAGGTAGTCATAGGAGTACATAGGTGTAGCCACAAACTATCTGTAACAGGCTACAATAGAGTCGTGTAGAGCTAATACAACTTCTCTTTGCTGTGGAAATGCTGGTGGAGAGAGCGGCAAGGCTACTGGGATCTTTAATTCTGGTGATCAATGGAGTTTTACCATTAGCATCTACCAAATATCCAGTGTATAAGTAAAGACTTATTTTAAAATGCCTTTAAAAGACAATGGACAAATTTGGAAGTAATTGTCTGGTTTTGATAATCCCAACTTGTTAGCCAAGTTTTGAAACAAAAAGTTGATCCCAAGCTTCCCCCTACGGAGAGCCCCAGCGATCAGTGAGAAAATCTGGCGCTAGGTGTTATATTTTCCTACAGTGCCACCACAGGGGAGATTAGGCATTACACATACAAATGAATGGTCCGTACATGTACTATAGGACAAGAAAGGTCCTCCAAAGTGAGAGAGACTCTCTACTTGAGATAAGGATCCAGGACAGAAAATTCTCCCATCTTAACTACAGTAAATTTTGCCCATGGTGTTAATGAATCTTGGTTTTCTAGACTCAACATCCCCTTGATTTTTTATTTTTTTTTAATACTAAAGTGAATTAAGGTAATTCTGGAAAATTAGAGGTAAAGGTTAACAATGTTAGATTACAAACTAAAGACCTATACAGGGCCGATGCTTAATTTAGATCACTAAACACGAACAATGTTTATCTTGGCCGCGCCTACCGGCACTTTCCAAGGTACACAAAAGTGTTGTTCCAATATCTACAAGGCTTTCTCTTTCAGAGCTTATCGTACAAGTAACAAGTGAAATATTAAAGAACACTGTCATTCTATGCCCTTAGCTAATATTTTCCCAGTTCTCAGCTAAAACATACCTCAAAGGCAACAGAATGGAAAATCAGAGAAAGGATGAAACCGACTGTGATGGTTACTACACTAAACGACTATGTACCGTGATAGTCAGGGCTCGCTGTCCAGAGGGATTACCGATCCTGGAATCTGTGTATGGAACACAACTGGGTTATTGATGAGTCAGCCATATCCGAGGTTTACAGTCTTCGGGTGATAAAAAGAACACTCCAGTCACAGCCGATTCATTGAATTATACCTTGTGCAGGGCCTTAAAACAGGAGCATTACT
Source organism: Engystomops pustulosus (assembly GCF_040894005.1). NCBI lineage: Eukaryota > Metazoa > Chordata > Amphibia > Anura > Leptodactylidae > Engystomops > Engystomops pustulosus. Next base: position 191,593,686 of record NC_092415.1, on the reverse strand, counting down.
CTTAGTTCTAGCAAGGTTCTCGGAATAAAATAAAAATGAGTCAGGCTCCTCCTTTCAGGCCCTAAACCATGTATTATTTAATGAATTAGCTTTAACTGGAGTGTTCCTTTAAGGGAGAAAAATCAGTATAAGAACAATAAAATTAAGGTGGGAATCGGCTCCTTGATGTTGGACATACAATGGAGTCAGTGATCTTGGAGCGCTTGGAGGTTAATACATTTTCACCCCTTGGAACTGAGCTTTTAAAGTTATTTTTAAGCAAGGACAACTGGGCCCAGTAGCCTAATGGATGTTGTGTCCCCTCACTAAATCATGAATGTAACAGGCTGAAATATAGATGTCTGTGGCCCAAGGATGTCCAAACATTGGTCTTCCCACACATGAAAATGGCCGCCAATTTCTCGGCTTATCGTGGTTAAACAATTCCAAATCCAGGACAAGCCTGGGAGCTAGTGATAACTCTAATTTATTTGCCTACACAAGGAGGCACCTCGTAGGATACCAGGATGTGCAAAGTGGTGGTTTTTGTAGTCTTCTTGACTGAGCAAACAGATGTTTATACTGGAGAAAGAGGTCTGTGGAGGAAGCTCTACATACAGTCTGCCAACTAGTCTGACCTACCGGACCCCTTACACTCAGACTGGCAACCACTATGGCCACTACAGTGTGAATTAGTTCCTTTGGGTTTTTCCTTTAAAAATGTATGAGCTTGGTAAAAAATTTTCGATCAATAAATGTCAAATCACTTGGACCCCTATGATTTACTAGGCTGTCTATTAAAGACATTGTTTTTGAATGGATCGCTTGACCCTTTAACCATTCAAACTCTTATTGAAAAAGAGGGGAAACAGGGAAACAGGATCTCAAATTCTAAAAATCTCTCAAGGTCCCAGCGTTCAGACAACCATCAACTGAGCATTTTAGGATGAAATTCCTGATCAAGGGTTTATTAAAGAAGCCATAAATGTGATGTTACCGAGGCGTAAACAATCATGTGAAGAATGGTTTTCAAATACAACATTCTCCACAATCTACCACCAGGAGAAAGAACTGTAAACCAACCACACTGACAAACTGGTGAGTGCCCCCTCTGGTAGGTGCTGCTTTTCTTTTAGCTTCTTAGCACCTTTGTTTTTACAATAAAAAGGTGCTACTGTAGGTGAAGGTGAAACTGTAAAACAAATTCTGAAAATGAGCCTCAGGGGCTCCAGATTCTATAGATGTCAATGGAGCCCCGAAGGCTTATCTGCATAATTTTAAAACCTCCTTTTCTTAAAAACAAAGGCATACGGAGCTACAAGAAGAGCAGATCCTGCCAGGGGGGGCGCACACCAGTATGTCAGCGTGCTTGTTTTACAATCCTTCATCCTGGTGGTCACTCTATATCAATCTACAAAACGATAGGACTGGAAGACTTAGCAACAATGTTCTCTGGATTGGTGGGTAAAGGACTTTAGGACTATAGATCAGAGAATTAGACCTTAAAAATGGAAGAAAATAGTTAATATGGCACTGGACAGAAAGGCTTTACGACAGCTGTCATGCTTGAGTCTTTGTACAATCTCCATCTCGGAGCTCGGTGATGTCATTGTTTGTTTGCCGCATTCCAATAACGCTGTTTGGGTGGGTGGAGGGTCTGGATTGGGTTTCTCGTTCTGGAGAAAGCGCTGGTGTCCATCTATGTTGGCTTTCTGCCCGTAAAGCACTAAATCTACATTTCATTTTAAATAACATGTCACTTTATTTAGCAGAAAAACTACGTTGTGCCAAGTTTTTCTTCTATTTTCAGAAAATGCCGTATCTGAGGCCTCAGGCACTAACAGGGTGAGTAACATTCATGGGTCATGCGTGTTATGAAACTGTAACACGCTGCATACCCTGCATAGCGAGGCTGCCCCAGACTTTATGGTTTTCTGAGAAGGTTTTACTCAGAGAGGAAGTAATTCTGAGATGTGCTACATTATCCCTTTGTTATCACAGTTTCCATTCCAGTGAACAAAAACCTTTGGTTATGTTCACAAATTGGGGGGGGGGGGGGAGCTGAAAATCTCACAATTTACTTTTTGGGCTTGGTGATTTGGGCTTCAGTTAGAATATTGATAATTTTTCACCAAACAAAAAGTTAATCCTCAGTTTTAATCTCAATTTTTCAAAGTATGACCCAATCACAGTAGGTTTCCCCCCTAAATTTCTCTAGGTTGCATCTTTCTGTCTTGTCAGGTTGGCCCCCTGATTTCCTGATTTTCTCTCTATGCCTCAATCGATCGATGTAGCACCAACCTATATTTTTATGCCCCTCTTTTCTCTAAACACCCTCTGTTTCTCCCCAATTTTTCCCCAATTGTTTTCTATGCTCCTACCTCCCTTTAATGCCCTCTCCTAATTTCTCTATACCCCTCATCTTTCATTGTTGCCCACTACATCTGCAAACTAAAAGGATCATCTGCCAGGAGCTGGAGCTTTGTTGTTAGCTCCGATCCCAAGTCAATCCTTAGCTTTGCCTCCATATCCCTGGAGCTTCTAGCTTCAAAGTTAACTACTTCCCATGGGAATTTCTCATAAAAATCAGAATTGAGATCCTCTGAATGGGCAAATTAACAAAATTAATCTGATTTTCATACAGTACATTTTTTTTTTTTTTTATGAAAGTTGTGAGACCAACCAGGAAGAAAATACAAGTCCTTGCTTCATATTTTAGATTCCTTTTAATTCCCCTTTTGAACTTCGCTCCAACAATTGCATCAAAAACATTGTTCCCCAAACTTTATTGTACGTGAAACAGTTGACCATTTTCATCAGATAATTGATATTTGTGTAATTAAAAGTTATATAGTTTTCCAATCTACTCTCTGAATCAATCCGTCACAGTTTTCTAGATCTCTGCTTGCTGTCATTCTATAGGAAGCTTCTATGTTTACTTCCTGTGGATAAAAATAGGTCCCTGGTCATGTGATGTCACACAGGTGCACGGCTCGTTATATCCCTAGTCATGTGATATCACACAGGTGCACGGCTCGTTATATCCCTAGTCATGTGATGTCACACAGGTGCACGGCTCGTTATATCCCTAGTCATGTGATGTCACACAGGTGCACGGCTCGTTATATCCCTAGTCATGTGATGTCACACAGACGCACAGCTCGTTATATCCCTGGCCATGTGATGTCACAGATGCACAGCTCGTTATATCCCTGGCCATGTGATGTCACCGAGACGCACAGCTCGTTATATCCCTGGTCATGTGATGTCACACAGGTGCACGGCTCGTTATATCCCTAGTCATGTGATGTCACACAGACGCACAGCTCGTTATATCCCTGGCCATGTGATATCACACAGGTGCACGGCTTGTTATATCCCTGTTCATGTGATGTCACACAGATGCACAGTTCGTTATATCCCTGTTCATGTGATGTCACACAGATGCACAGCTCGTTATATCCCTGGTCATGTGATGTCACACAGGTGCACAGCTCATTATATCCTTGTTCATGTGATGTTACACAGATGCACAGCTCGCTATATCCCTGGACATGTGATGTCACACAGGTGCATGGTTGTTATATCACACGGCTACGATTATTTTCTGTGATATAACAAGCCATGCACCTGTGTGACCTCACAGAAAGTAATCATAGCTGTGAGATATAACAACCATGCACCTTTGTGACATCACATGACCAGGGATATATAAGAGCCCCCTGCCCCACCCCCCAAAAATACATAAATAGTGAATATGATATTGATATGTACATCAAAAAGTTACCAATAAAAATTATAACTCGGCCCATAAAAAACAAGCCCTCATTTAGTTGAGGGCATACAAATATGAATGCAAGCTGTCAGGAAGGTGTTAAAGGGGTTGTTCCTTCACATGAAGAGAGAGGAAGTGGGAAAGTGAAGTGGAAACTACTTTCCATGTACCACACGTCTCATCTACGGCACAAGACTCCACACACAGACACTTCAATAACCGGAACTGGATTTTTATCTGATCTCTGCAGTTATGAAATGGATATCAAGCGCCGCACAGTAACGTGAAGAGGAAGAAGATTTTATAGCAAGGCTTTTATTAATATAAAACGGGAACTTGTGTTTGCTTAGTGATGGAAAATATTTGTATCTTTTTCCTATGAACAATATATTTTAATATTCTTTCCAGAACACTCAATGCGGCAAAGAAGTTATAAAATAAAAAAGTTACAATCTATTCTTGTCTGGTGAATATCTTAGTGATGGACGTTATCCGATTACTATGAGAGGAGTATGCTTTTACCCCATGACAACGCTTTAGTTCTTTGGTACCTTAGGGCACAATCTGCTCAGCTCCACCTGCTCTATACCATGCTGCCTGTAGATAGGACACTATGTACAATCTGCTCCGCTCCTCCTGCTCTATAACATGCTGCCTGTAGATAGGACACTATGTACAATCTGCTCAGCTCCTCCTGCTCTATAACATGCTGCCTGCAGATAGGAGACTATGTACAATCTGCTCAGCTCCTCCTGCTCTATAACCAGCTGCCTGCAGATAGGACATTATGTACAATCTGTTCGGCTCCTCCTGCTCTATAACATGCTGCCTGCAGATAGGAGACTATGTACAATCTGCTCAGCTCCTCCTGCTCTATAACCAGCTGCCTGCAGATAGGACATTATGTACAATCTGTTCGGCTCCTCCTGCTCTATAACATGCTGCCTGCAGATAGGACAATATGTACAATCTGTTCGGCTCCTCCTGCTCTATAACATGCTGCCTGCAGATAGGACAATATGTACAATCTGCTCAGCTCCTCCTGCTCTATAATATGCTGCCTGCAGATAGGAAACTATGCACAACTTCTTCAGCCCCTCATATTCTATAACATGCCGCCTGCAGATAGGACACTAGTGATGGGAATTCCAGCTCTTCGTAGTGAGCTGGCTCATTAGGCTAAGCTCCCTAGGAAGAGCCGGCTCTTTTGGCTCCTGAACGGCTCCCTATTAAAAATATCGGTCGTTCACGAACAAGAGCTGGCTCGTTCGCGAATGACCCATCACTATAGGACACTATGTACAATCTGCTCCTTCTGCTCTATAACATGCTGCCTGCAAAACGTACTCTACGTTGGACTACAAGTCCAAAGTGACAAATACGCTATATAGTGAAGATATCTATTTTACACCATGCTGCTCGGTTTCTAAAGCTTACAGAGGAAATCTCCTCAGACTAGGTGCCCCTCTAGTTAAATAGGTCACATGCCCAGGTTATCTCTTACTTGAGAATTGCTAGAATTGTGCAACTACTAATACCGTACTACAAAAACATAGTTCTAGGTAGTTTCTATAAACTGTCTATATATAAAACCACATAGAAGAACCACAAGTAAAAACTATGGCCATGTCTACTACATGCAGCTGCACCACCCGGCTATTTTCTTTACACACAGATAGAAAACGCACAAAAACATCAAAGGATACAATATACATTCATCATTGTATACAATAACCAATACTTGGAACATTTTGTATGTAATTGTTGCAATTTTGCACTAAACCATATAAATTCCTATAGAATGATAATGCTCTGAGTTTTGTAGGAAGATCCAGGTCTAGTATCATAGTATATAAGGCTGGAAAAAGACACAAGTCCATCAAGTCCAACCTTTAAGAATTAAATAAATGTTTTATCCCCATAACCTGTGATATTTTTTCTCTCCAGAAAGTCATCCAGGCCTCTCTTGAACATGTACATAGAGTCCACCATAACAACCTCCTGCGGCAGAGAGTTCCACAGTCTCACTGCTCTTACAGTAAAGAACCTTTGTCTATGGTGATGGTAGAATCGCCTCTCCTGTAGGCGCAGAGGATGCCCCCTTGTCCTGGTCACAGGCCTAGGTATAAAAAGATCTTTGGAGAGATCCCTGTACTGTCCGTTCAGGTATTTGTACATTGTAATGAGGTCTCCCCTCAGTCGTCTTTTTTCTAAACTGAATAATCCAAAATTTTTTAATCTGTCAGTGTATTCTAATCCCCCCATTTCCCTAATAATCCTGGTTGCTCTCCTCTGCACCCGTTCCAGCTCTACTATATCCTTTTTATACACTGGTGCCCAAAACTGTACACAATATTCCATGTGTGGTCTGACCAGGCAAAACTATGTCTTTATCATGAGAATCTATTCCTCTCTTGATACATCCCATTATTTTATTTGCTTTAGCAGCAGCCGCCTGGCTCTGGTCACTAAAATTAAGTTTACCATCCACCAATACCCCCAAGTCCTTTTCAGCTCCAGTTTTACCAAGTAATTGACCGTTTAGAACATAATTATACTTTTTGTTTCCATGGCCCAAGTGCATAACTTTACATTTATCTACATTAAATCTCATCAACCATTTCTCTGCCCACTCCTCAAGCTTCCACAAATCCCTCAGTATTTATTACTTTACACAGCTTAGTATCATCTGCAAATATTGAAACTTGACTGTGTAAACCCGCTACAAGGTCATTAATAAAAATATTAAAAAGAAGTGGCCCTAATACTGACCCCTGTGGCACTCCACTGGTAACATCAACCCAATCTGAGAATGTGCCATTAACGACCACCCTCTGTTTTCTATCACTAAGCCAATTACTTACCCAAATACACAGATTTTCTCCTATTCCCAGCAGTCTCATTTTATATACCAACCTTTTATGTGGCACAGTGTCAAATGCCTTTGAAAAGTCCAGATATACAACATCCACAGCGTCCCCCAGATCCAGTCTTGAACTTACCTCCTCGTAGAAACCAATCAGATTAGTCTGACAGGACCGATCTCTCATAAACCCATGCTGACGCTGGGTTATAAGGTTGTGCACAGTGAGATACTCCAGGATAGCATCTCTAATAAACCCCTCAAATATTTTCCCCACCACAGCAGTTAGACTCACGGGTCTGTAGTTTCCAGGATCGCTATGTGATCCTTTTTTGTATATTGGTACCACATTTGCTATGCGCCAGTCCTGTGGAACATAACACTTCCGTCTGCTACAATCCTCGTATTCTCAGCTGCCGCAATGCTTTGGATTGTCAGCATTCCATACTATCCTCTGAACACGAGCCTCCTATGGATCGCCCTATGGGATATACGCTTCATTTACTAGTGATCCCTGAAATGAATAGACAATTCCCTTACATTTGGGCTCACATTACATAAGATTTACTGGAACCAAGTTATTCTTCCTTGTTCAAGAGGAACTAGAGGACTATTGTTAGAGGGCTACAACACAGTTTGTCCAAAGGAGTCTATTTAAGGGACTATGTCTGTAGTTGTGCCTTGCAGAACTGGTGTCCTGGGTTCGAATTCCACCCAGGTCAACATCTGCAGAGAGTTTGTATGTTCTCTCCGTGTTTGCGTGGGTTTCCTCTGGGTACTCCGGTTTCCTCCCACACTCCAAAACATGGCTGGTAGGTTGTTTGGATTGTGAGACCCATGGGGAAAGATGACAGAAAAGACCCCCCCCCCCCTTTTCAAAGAAGTTTGGTTCTGGTAGTATGATGGCAGTAAAGATCACATACAGTCTTGATCCACATCTACTGCTAATAGCTCTATGTGTAAGCCGCAAACCTTCACAAACCTTAGCAGGGGAGCAAAGTGTGCATGCTAGTGGAAGAATTTTTCATCAAAAGTCGATAAGTCGGCGCTGAGAAATCTATCTCCACCCCAACCAGGAGTTCAGCAGACATGATAACGGCCGGAAACTACACCCATGATTCCCAATCACTCAACTATTTGGCAGCTCAGATACAGTGGTTCAGCTCTTTGTAAACTATCTCATAGGTTGGACCCACATATATTTAGGACATATCTTGTATATATGTCATTATACAAGTGCTTTTACCTCTTGTGTCACCTGCTCGTCCTCATAGACTGTAAGCTCTTGTGTCACCCTCTCAACCTCATGGACTATATGCTTTTGTGTCACCTCCTCATCCTCATAGACTGTAAGCTCTTGTGTCACTTCCTTCATCCTCCTAGACTGTGAGCTTTTGTGTCACCCCCCTCATCCTTATAGACTGTAAGCTCCTGTGTCACCCCCTCATTCTCATAGACTGTAAGCTTTTGTGTCACCCCCCTCATCCTCATAGACTGTAAGCTCTTGTGTCACCCCCTTATCCTCATAGACTGTAAGCTCTTGTGTCACCCCCTCCTCCTAATAGACTGTAAGCTTGTGTCACACCCTCATCCTCATAGACTGTAAGCTCTTGTGTCACACCCTCATCCTCGTAGACTGTAAGCTCTTGTGTCACCTGCTCGTCCTCATAGACTGTAAGCTCTTGTGTCACCCCCTCAACCTCATGGACTGTAAGCTTTTGTGTCACCTCCTCATCCTCATAGACTGTAAGCTCTTGTGTCACTTCCTTCATCCTCCTAGACTGTAAGCTTTTGTGTCACCCCCCTCATCCTTATAGACTGTAAGCTCCTGTGTCACCCCCTCATCCTCATAGACTGTAAGCTTTTGTGTCACCCCCCTCATCCTCATAGACTGTAAGCTCTTGTGTCACCCCCTTATCCTCATAGACTGTAAGCTCTTGTGTCACCCCCTCCTCCTAATAGACTGTAAGCTTGTGTCACACCCTCATCCTCATAGACTGTAAGCTCTTGTGTCACACCCTCATCCTCGTAGACTGTAAGCTCTTGTGTCACCTGCTCGTCCTCATAGACTGTAAGCTCTTGTGTCACCCCCTCAACCTCATGGACTGTAAGCTTTTGTGTCACCTCCTCATCCTCATAGACTGTAAGCTCTTGTGTCACTTCCTTCATCCTCCTAGACTGTAAGCTTTTGTGTCACCCCCCTCATCCTCATAGACTGTAAGCTCTTGTGTCACCCCCTTATCCTCATAGACTGTAAGCTCTTATGTCACCCCCTTCTCTTAATAGACTGTAAGCTTGTGTCACACCCTCATCCTCATAGACTGTAAGCTCTTGTGTCACCCCCTCATCCTCATAGACTGTAAGCTCTTGTGCCCCCCCCCTCATCCTCATAGACTGTAAGCTATTGTGCCCCCCCCCCCTCATCCTCATAGACTGTAAGCTCCTGTGATCAGGGCCCTCACCCCATTTGTTTCATATGACTGTTATTACTCTGTAATGTCCTATTTTATTTGTATATGTTCCCCAGAATCTGATGGCGCTATATAATTAAAGATTATTATTATGATTATTATGAATATACTAGTTAGGAAAACATATTTAATGTGCATAGGGACCTCCTGGCTCTTTGTTTGGTAGAAGGAAAGAAGGTTGGGTAAAGATGCTTGACCACCCAAGCCTGCAGATGCATAGAGAATTGTCCAACATCAATTACAGGTGTACGGGCACCTACATTTACAACTATTAACTGCAGGAAAAAAAGTTAAGTAGGGACCAATGTGAGGCACTGGTAATAATAATTCCTTCATTTACATAGCGCACACAGATTCTGCAGCGCTGCACAGAGCTTGCCAAATCAGTCCCTGTCCCCAATGGGGCTCACAATCTAACCTACCAATATGTTTAGGAGTGTGGGAGGAAACCAGAGGACCTGGAGGAAACCCACGCAAACACGGAGAGAACATACAAACTCTTTGCAGATGTTGACCTTGGTAGGAGATCATGGAGACTATGTAGAAGGGCAGTTTGGACTACTAGTCTTCATGTATAGGCTTGTGATGTCATTGGACCACAAATTCTAATGAACACAGACCTTTAAGCAACAACTCTCCCAACATGGCTAATCCTATGGTAGATACAACACAGACGTCTCAGTTTGAAGCGGCTTGGCGTGTAGATATGACAGCGGATGACATCAGCGATGCTTGGCTGGGGGTGTTCTGACATGCGGAGATGCTAGTAAGAGCAGGATATGGAAAGACACGCCGAGGCTTAATATAGACCACATTTCCTTTACGCTGCCTCTTACAGAGCTGATAGAAAGCAGCTGCCCAATGTCGACTTCACAAATTACAATGTCAAAGTAGGGGGCTGGATAAGGGGCTTCTTGTCCAGATAATCCAACCTTACCCCTGGTATGTTGGAGATGGGCTCTGCATAAATCTTACTACTTAGTAATAGCTTGCTGACGCATAGCATTTCGGATACATAGGGATACTAAGGGTAACTCCACAGAGGTGCAAAGATATAACCTCCCAACCAACAGGGCAAAAAAACCATGCAAAATCTTATTATGTAAAAAATATACAGGCGGTCCCCTACTTAAGGACACCCAACTTACAGATGACCCTTAGTTACAGACAGACCGCTCTGCCCACTGTGATCTCTGGTGAAACTCTCCGGATGCTTTACTATAGTCCCAGACTGCAATGATCAGCTGTAAGGTGTCTGTAATGAAGCTTTATTGATAATCCTTGGTCCCATTACAGCAAAAAATTTTGAAACTCCGATTGTCACTGCGCCAAAAAAAAAAAAATTTGTCTGGAGCTACAATTACAAAATATACAGTTTCGACTTGCATACAAATTCAACTTAAGAACAAACCTATGGATCTTATCTTGTATGTAACCCGGGGATTGTCTGTATTGCTTTAATAGTCAAAAAATTAATTCAAATACAAATATGTAGATACGACAAGAAGAGGAACGCAACAAACATATAGAACACCAGGCAGTGTATCCATATGTTAGTACAGATACAGCAGCAAAGAGTCTGCACGAGATCTGCAGCTAAATCCGGGTGCAAATCTGCAGTATATACACATGTAGACATGCAGAATTCTCAGGGGTTTATAAGATTCTGCAAGAGATTTCTCCTCTCCCATTCAATTTGCACATTTCGATTTTGCTTGCAATAGATGTCAAAATTCACAACATTCCTTGCAATCAGATTGCACACAGCAAGTTTTCCGCATCGGGCATTAAAGCGAAGCCTCTCTATAGGGTATTTATAGAAACACTTTTGTAATCCCGATGTGGGGCCTGAGGCTACAGAGCATGACTCAGGGATTCTCTCTGGTGTGCAGTCAGTTCCCTGTGCCCTATACTGCCCCCACAGGTCGTTAGAAATAGTACAGTGTCAGTACAGCATCGCCTTAATTGTACATGGCTGTGTCTGGGACTCCAGACCCATTAGATGTTTGATAAATCTGGCCCAATCTGCAGAAAATACATGTCAATTTCTACTGCAGATATTCACAACATTTCACAACTTTTGAAACATAAGAAGAACCCAAAAGACCAGAATAGGGCGTTGAGGACTGTGACACGACCCCATTGCGGTTTCTGTACTCTGGTACAGAAAATTGTGGCTTTGAGGCCAGTGATTGGCTCAGCCATCATGTGCACAATGTATGTAGCATTAAGAGTTGGTATCTGAGGAACAAGGAGGTGGGAATAGAGATTTTCAAAATTTCAGAAACCCCCTTAAAGTTCAGAGTGATTCCACTCACCGAGGAGCCAACCAGCTACTGCTTATATTACTTTCTACTTCCACATTTTCAGAAAACATCTTTAAGTTACAGGCAGGATCTATCTAGATAACTGAAGTGAACAGCATTACAGTATCAGGAAAGTGTCTACAAAGCACAGATGGTGCGGAGGAGCAGAGGTACTTTACACACTGTTCGAGGATTCATCAAAGATCTACAGAGGCTCCAATGAAATGTTAATGAAATATGTTTTCCTCTTTTAGGTAAAATGTTAACGGGGTTTCAAGTTTCTATATACTTTATATTGAGAACCACTGAATATGGTAATTGACAATAGATGTGAATAGGAGCTGAGCTGCAGTTACCAGGCTGACCACTACACTGAGAATGGAGTATTGTCACCCACCACCAATCTGATACTAATGAGATCTATACAATGGATGCGTTATCAATACATAAAAGCTAAAAAAAAACCCAAAAAGTTAGTGAGGGAGATTTATCAGAAGCGTCTGAGTACAGAACTGTTCAAGTTGTCCAGTGCAACCAATCAGAGATTAGTTCTCATTATCCCGCAGCGGTTTTTAAAATGAAAGCTGAGCTCTGATTGGTTGCCATCAGCAACTAGAACAGTATTGGTCTCAGACCCTTCTAATAAATCTCCCTCTATACATCGGTCTCCATTTCTAAGACCTCTGCCTGCTGTCATTGAATAGGCGCATTGACAACTACTTAGTGAAAACTTTTGTTTACAACAAATAATTTCCATAGCTGTGAGTTGTATCCAGTCTCTTCAATTTTGCGGGATCTAAAACCAGGCTGATACCAAAAACCTTTACTAAAAAACCAAGGGCATAACTACAGAGGTAGCAGCCATAGCAGCTGCTATGGGGCCCACAGTGTCAGGGGCCCTGGCATCTGGAGTAATGTATGTGAATATGCTTTATGTATATATGCTATAAATGAGTATGCATATGTGATGCATTGGTGTATATGGTACTGTATGTATGTGTGTGTGTATATACTGTATATATATTTTTAAGGTATGTAAGTGGAGCCCCATTCATTACTTTTCTATGGGGCCCTGGCTCACTTACGCAAACTATCAGTTCAGGAGAGATTTGTGCTGCTGCTTTCCTTAGGTCACAGAGGTCTTAGTATTTTCTATATTCCTGCCAGCATCAGCTACTTCAGCGATCTCTTTGTAAAATACAATTGTGTCACGTTACACAATACTCAGTACTTAAAGGGCCGCTACATTCTGAATAAATAATTGGATTACAACTAACCAATAGAAGCTGAGAGCAGAAGCCACGCCCTTCCTTCATATCACAGCACAACTTTCACTTCCGTTGACTCTCATGTGCGATTGTAGTCACAACAACAACAGCGCCCGCAGCCGCGCTCTGCCAGGGACACGAAATACAGGCGGTCCCCTACTTAAGGACACCCGACTTACAGACAACCCATAGTTAAAGACGGACCCCTCTGCCCCCTGTGACCTCTGGTGAAGCTCCCTGAATGCTTTACTATAGTCCCAGACTGCAATGATCAGCTGTAAGGTGTCTGTAATGAAGTTTTATTTTTTGAAATTTTGAAACTCCAATTGTCACTGGGGCAAAATATTTTTTTTTGTCTGGATCTACCATTATAAAATATACAGTTTCGACTTACATACAAATTCAACTTAAGAACAAACCTACTGACCCTATCTTGTATGTAACCCGGGGACTGCCTGTATTGCCTTTTATTTCACTTCTATTAAATCAATGACGCAGCAGGCTGGGAAAATCTTCAACTTTTAATAATGTATACGTTCATTAGATTCTACTTTCACATTAAACTAGCAAAAAGGGAAAAAAGAGAAAACCTGTGATTCCATATGAAGCCCATAATCTACCACTATAGCGTTATACATGACAGTAAAGATGTGTATAACCTGTTAATAGTCAAGTGGGTGTGTATAACCTGTTAATAGTCAAGTGGGTGGCCCCGGTTTCCACAGTAGTCGTATAATCCTAGCTTGAAAACAGACCCTAAGGCAAACAGCTCATGCCCAGTGATGAACTGGACTCAACTTCATCCGCTGACTGCGCATGCGCCAGAAACCATCTATGAATGGTTGCCTATGGCTGTGCTTGATATGGTTTTGATTCACTGAAGCTCAGCTAAAAATTTTCTGATCCAGTCCAAACCAACGTTGCTCCAATTGTCCCAGTAATTGGTATTTAATCCCATCTAGTGCTCTAAAAACCTAAAAGTGTTTTTTAAATAAATAGGTTCTGGTTTGTTTATTTTCCACCCATTTTTTCATTAGGGTTAACTGTAGAATTAGGATAAGAGCTAAAGAAAACTCTAAAGCTAATGGTGTCTCGAATTACCTTTAAAAAACTATTTAACTAGAAAATTGGTGTAAAGAGATTTTTTAAAAATGTTAAAAATAAAAATTTGCCGTTTTAGTGCTGTGCACTAGCAGACATAGCCCCTCCCCAGGTGCAACTAATTTTAAAAATAAAAATGTTAAAGGAAATCTGATATCAAAACCAAGCATGATAAACCTGGGGCACTTACTCATAGACCCAGGCACCGTGACTGTGGTGATCTTCTTATACTTGTTATGTATGACCCCTTTCCTTCTAAAATCAACTTTTATAATTATGCTTATGAGTTTGAAGGGCTCTTGTGGGTGTTACCAGAGCCGCTCAGTGCTGTAGCTTCACGGGCTGTTACAATGAGCATAGCAGGTCTCCCCTCCCTCTGCGCTTCCTGCTGCTGCTAGCTTACAAGGGCAAAGGGAGGAATATAAGTCTGCTCATTTTAACAGTCTGTGAATCTGCAGCACTTATGGGACCTGGTAACGCCTCCAGAGCCCATATGGCTTATTAGCATAATTATAAAAGTTGATTTTAGAAGGAAGTAGGCCATGGATAACAAATATAAGAAGATTACTACTGTGATAGTGCGTCGATGTCTCTGGTTGATTTTGATGGTAAAAATGTATTTAATTCTACCAGGAATGTAATTTTGCATCCCACTTTTTGGGACTTCCTTAGAAGGAAAAGTGTAGTAAGTGCTGCACATTAATCTATTTTGTGATGTGATGTGGGAGCTGGTAGACTCTACTTTAGTATGGCCTTAGGAAAGTTGTGAGCCCGAAATATCTTCTAAGCATTTGGAAACATCTTGGGCTATTTTTATATGTTTATGTTTGCGGATAAACACACTACTCGCTTCCTTATTGCCCGTCGTGCTGGAGCGAGCAGGTCTGGGTGTGCAGGATCTTGTGTCTTACACTGAATGTCTATTCTAGATGGAAAAATGTGATATTTACACTTGGTGTAAAACCAATACAATAGAAGCCAATTGTTTACACTGGAAATGAAAGAGGAGAATAGTCTCAAGTTTTATATAGAGGCAGAGAACACTTTTACTTCTATTCAGGTGTGACCGAGTGTGATCCAGGTAAAAATTTGCAGTTAAGTCCCTGAAAAGCTTCTCATGAAAGAAGAGGTAAAGCCGCAATATTTATTTCACTAACCACAGGTGACACTGGGTGTGTGAAAGTGCGAGGAGTGTGAGAATGGGGGAAAGGGGTGGTGGGATACGGTCAGGACATGTTCACACATCTCTTTCTGAAATGAAAGTTTAATAGGGTTGTACACCACCGGCGCTTCATGGGCCAGGTCTTTGCTGGACTATTCACAGGCCTCATAAGCTACCTTCAGCAGTTACATGTGGTTAGTGCAGAGGTCACTGATGAGGCTTTTGCACTGTGACCTATCCTCAGACATTACCAGGTTCTTGTGTTACCGGTAGGGAAATGAATAGCCAAGTCAAAGGGGTGTTCCCTTTAACCACGTTTATCCTTAATCCTGATGAATGCCCAAATGTGGGGGAGCTAATTCTCTAGCCAAGCCAAAGGGGTGTTCCCATTCACCACGTTTATACTAGATCCTGACGAATACCTAAATGTGGGGGATCTAATTCTTTAGCCAAGCCAAAGGGGTGTTCCCATTAACCACGTTTTCCCTCTATCCTAATGAATCCCGAATGTAGGGAGTCTAATTGACCCCAACGAGATCAGCAAAACGGGGGAACCCAATTGCTCCTGGGCTCCCCTGTATTGCCGATTTCCATCATTGGCTCAGCAGTCACATGGAGTGCTATGTGTGGAAAGTAACAAGTTGTCCTGGAAAGATAAGTCAACTGTGGCCTATTATGACGCATGATGTTCAACACAAGTGCTTAAATTGCATATAAACCATTTTGGAAAATTCAAGGCATGTAAAGCTCCGCCCCCGAACACCTAAACTGTGTGAAATCCCCACTATTAGGTACATTTTTACTAACCCTGTGCAACGAGACAAGCGGAATTATTTGTTATCATTTATGAAAATAAGTGACAATCTAGGGAAATATGGGACTGTGATATTGACGAATGATTGGCATCTTCCCACTTAACTTTGGAGATTCTCATCATAGATGTAAATCCCACATGTTCCTTTCATGAATGTAAAAAAAACAGAAAAGGGTCTGTGCTCTGGTAATTAACGCTAGAATATTACTACTGGTGCCAGGGGAATAATTTAAGGTGCAGAGAGTGCGGTCCCACTTGGACCCAGGACCTTAGGAGGCTCTTAAGGTGTTCCTTCCAATTCTCAGGGAGATTATTAACTTTAAGAATACAATGGGGGATTTGTCACGACATGTACTGCCTTAGTTGCAATTCTTGGCACAGGGCCAGGAACTATGATTTTTTACTCAGTAAAACCACTTTTATGCCAAGTAGGCTGTCTGTCCCAAGTCAGCTTATTCCTGATACAGATTATAACACAATTCTAAGGCCGGCAGGACCTGGAATAGGATAGATCCAGTCCCAGAGCTCAGCACTTCATCAATTCCTGGCAATATGGTTTAGAATGGACTAGATTTTACATTGGAATCTACCATTCAGTGGAAATTAGCGATCGTATTGTAACACATAAAAGTAAAAATAAGAAGATAAGGAAGAGGACCCTATGAGGAACTGTAGAGGACAGTGAGTAAGGTAAGTGGGCAGATAGGGAGAAGAGAAAACGCATAAAACTGGTCAACCCTCAGATAAAGAGAATCACTAAAGCAGACAAACAGGCCTAGACAAGGTAAATAGCTACTTGTGACAACTCCATTTACATATTCAGATCTCAGTGATGGCCACTCCCGACCCCTGTTCTCCACCTCTACCCACAGGCCATAACAATGACCATGGAAAACGAACAAGATATGGCCAGAAAAAGACAAAAATGATGTTGAGGCTTAAAGGGGTATTCCGGGAATATGAACGTCTGACACAAAAACCCATGATGATATAAATAAATGAATATAACAAAACTCAATGTCATTAGTCACAAAATGGAGCTTCAATAGTTTGATTTTCTGATTTACAAAATGTTATGGGCTTTATAAAGTAGGTGGAGTTATCATTAAGATGGCCGCCACTGTAAACTACAAGTCCCATGATCCTTTAGTTCTCAGTAACTCCTCCTCCCACTTATGCTCTGCTCCCAGTGATGATATAACAGACTTTCTTGCTCTGTTACCATAGTAATGATGTGTAACTGCCATCACCACAACACTGGCCATACTGGATGCACTGCAACCAATCGACTACAGCCAAACGTAGTGGCGATCACATGACCTGCCCAGGCAGCTGCAGGACATGTGATGTGGACATGTGACCAGCGGCCATCTTCTGTTCTGCGACGGACCGTGCGGAGGAAATTAACGGACTGATTATGAGACGCCCCTTTATATTTTTTTGTAGCTATACCAGTATATTTTGCTTTTGCATTTTATTTGTTTTTACATGGAAAAAAAAATTAGACATGATAAAGAAGAGATAGGAAAATAAGAGCGGGTAGGAAGTAAGAACTGGCAACTCCCGTTCATACGCAGCCATGCGGCTTGTAGATAAGGCGATTTATCTCGACACAACACATTTTGCCTATGTACATTATACAGACTTGTTCTTAAGAGAGATAGATGTTACGTAATAGTTCACACACAAAACTTACAGAGCGGAGGTGAAATACAACCCTATTTGCGTATAACCTTGTTCCACGACACAGGGGAAAGTTTTGTGCTGCAGTTTAAGTTTACATTAACACGGGCATTAAAGGGGTTTTCTAGGTTGGTTATATTGATGACCTATCCAAAGGCCACTATTTAGCAGTCCGAATCAGTGGGGGTCTTTATTGTCACATCACCACCGATATAAACACACAATCACGCTCAGTCTAAGAATATTGTGGTGGTCAGATGACAGGGATCAAATACTGTTTCGGAGACGGGACTCCAAGCTTTATAGTAATGTATGATGCACAGAGCCGACCCACAAACCTCCGGACAACAGTGCCGAACTTTGTTCATGCTCTGTGAATGGCAGGGAAGCAGGGACTCCTTGCTACATATACAACTATGTTGCTTAGAGTCTCGTTAATGGCACAGTGTAAGGTCTGTAAAATCCGGTAAACAAATGATTGGCGATTCAAAAACCAAGTGTGGCTGATACGGATGACCAATATCACAAAGACAACCTAACCAATCAGAGCGGGTACCGGACTACCAGTATCCTCTGAAAATTTTATAATTTTACTTACTATATGGCTCATAATATTCCATAGTATCCACTAGAATGGGAACAAAGATGCATCTGAACGTCACCGAATCAATGGAAGAAGCCTTCTGCCTAGGGCTCTTTCTACTGTATATTCCAGCACAACCTTCAAAAGTGTGGGTAATCCTACACAGAGAGGTCCTAAAATATAATTTGATGGAATGGCAATTACAAAAACATAGAATTTGTGCTGATCAACTTGGTCCACATCAATTGTATTTTCCAGCCCAAAGTCAACTCTTCTGCACAAATTTAATATTTCCCAATGACCGATTAACTGAGTTTGCCGGCCTAACCTACGTCTATACAATAGATCCAATAGATTGCAAGTCTTTCCAAAATTACACTTAAAACTTCTCGGAAGTGCTAAATTATTTGGTAACGTTGCTGAACTTATCTATGCAGATATCTAGTAGTGAGAGAAAACACCCTACCACAAGCAGAAGTCAAAAAGAGAGAACCAAGAAGGAACTTCCCCAAATGAATTAGCAACTTTTTGTTTTAATTATTTTTAATTTTTGGATGTACAGTACGTTACTTTTTATTTTCTGTCCACAACAATGGGGGCTGCCATCTTGTCTGAGCTCTAATAATATTAAAAATTCCTTAAAATCTTAGTTTAAAAATACGTATTTTTCTGCCGACTCTTTCTCTGCAATCATAAGAGTTTGGAGACATGCGCTTACAAGATAATTGGTTAATAATAATTCCTTAATTTATATAGCGCACACAGATTACGCAGCGCAGTTTGCCAAATCAGTCCCGGTCCCCAATGGGGCGCACAATCTAATCAACCTACCAGTATGTTTTGGCATGTGGGAGGAAACTGGAGGACCCGGTAGAAACCAACATAAACAAGGAGAGAGCATACAAACTCTTTGCAAATGTTGGTCCTGGCACATGAACCCAGGTCCCTAGCGCTGCAAGACTGTAATGCTAACCTCTAAGCCCCCGTGCTGCCCACAAGATGACCACTTTGCTTTAATCCATGCTAAATAGCCAAGATACAATGCTGTGGCCGGCGACCGGATGTTGTCGGGTCCGTGTTCCCTGCCTCTGTAAACAAATATAGACAAGGTAGTGATGGGAGACATCGCAGGAAAACAGGACCACTGGCAAAGGCAAGTTCTTTTTTCTTTTATTACCACCCCCATTAAGCCGGTTATAGGTTTTCGATTAAACCCGAAAAAAAACTTTTTAAGCCTGCTTCTCGGATCTCAGAGGCTGCTGGGCATTATATTACTCGGGTAGGCTGCTTTTTTTTGCCTTGGAAAACCAAAGAATTGAGTATTTGTTCAAACTGTTACAATTTCATATTCATGTTGGGTGTACCCAAGTTGGTAAATACAAACTTAGAAACTTGCTGGTTGGATATTCTTTGGTGAAGGTGAGATCATTGAGTATTATGTTCAGCACATTTCCAGGTGATCAATAAGTTTGTCCTTGTAGCATTTAGTTACCCATAACCTTCACAGTGAGGCTTAAAAAAATACAGGTTTAATGCCCAGAGTACTTCTGGGCATTATATTACTCAGGGAGGCTGCTGAGCATTCAATTGCTCAGGGAGGCAGCATGGCATTTCATTACTGGAGGAGGCTGCTGGGCATTATATTACTTGGGGAGGCTGCTGGGTATTACATTACTCAGGGAGGCAGCTGGGCACTACATTACTGGGGGAGGCTGCTGGGCATTTCATTACTCAGGGAGGCAGCTGGGCATTTAATTACCGGAGAAGGCTGCTGGGTATTTCGCTAATGAGGGGAAACTCCTGGGCAATCCATTAATGAGGGGAGGCTGCCAGGCATTTCATTAGTGAGGGGAAGCTGCGGGGCAATGAATTACTAGGGTGGCTGCTAAACATTTTATTGATGAACGGGGGCTTCTGGGCATTAGATTTATAGGCATTTATAGGCTACATTGGTCCATATTTGGAAAAGATTTCATTTTCGGCGCACACAAAATTTAATACTTGTGGCTATTTTCAGACCAGAAGAGGAACGGCTTATGACTGGTGCAGAAAAGGATAGCCGAAATAAGTTAGCCCCATTTCGTGAAAATATTTTGGAATAAAAGGTTTTTGGACATATTTCTTTTATTTTTTTGTTTTTTCTTGTTTTTTTTTGCACCAAAAATAATCACTACGGTATGTGGACATGCACACTGTACCAATCTGTATATCTGAAAGCAGGATGCACCATTGGGTTAAGTACAGTGCATCCCGTGGCACCTGGTGTATATTTAGGTTTATGGACCACCATATTCCCACCTATTAGACATTGGTATATTACCTTGTATGGTCACCAGAGAACATATTGTAAAAAATCCTACTTGGAAGACTGGAGTGTACAAAACAGCCGTGCGAGTAACATACAGCTCTTGTCGAAACAACAAAGGATTAACACTAAAAGCATGCAAAGTACAAAACAAGCCAGAGAAATCCCACAGAGATCTCATCCTATACTCCAAACCCGTTATCCAAACACTGCATCAAATTTATTTATAAAACCCCAACATCCCGTTCGGAGAGGATACACCGCACAGGACGCTTTTACTCACCAAAGATAATAGAATGTAATCCTGACCATAAGAGATCTGGCCCCCTGACAAATGCTCTCAACTAAATGGAGACATGGATGGAGTACAGTTCTAAAAGTGGACATTTGGCCCCAATGCCGAATATTTACAGGCAGAAAATGTTAAATAGCGCTCTCAGAATAATTTTGTTTTTGCTATTTTTATGGACATGAGGTAGATATTAGCATTGTCTATTTTCTTACCAAACCTGGATGGGTTAGGGTTGGCACAGAAAGCAAAAGTGCCAATAAGAGGATGGGTTAGGGATGGCAAGGAAAGCAAAAGTGCCAACAAGAGGATGGGTTAGGGATGGCATGGAAAGCAAAAGTGCCAACAAGAGGATGGGTTTGGGTTGGCACAGAAAGCAAAAGTGCCAGCAAGGGGATGGGTTTGGTTTGGCACGGAAAGCAAAACTGTCAGCAAAAGGATGGGTTAGGGATGGCACAGGAAGCAAAAGTGCCAGCAAGGGGATGGGTTTGGAATGGCACAGAAAGCAAAAGTGCCAGCAAGGGGATGGGTTTGGAATGGCACAGAAAGCAAAAAAGCCAGCAAGGGGATGGGTTTGGTTTGGCACAGAAAGCAAAAGTGTCAGCAAGAGGATGGGTTTGGGTTGGCACGGAAAGCAGAAGTGTCAGCAAAAGGATGGGTTAGGGATGGCACGGAAAGCAAAAGTGCCAGCAAGGGCATGGGTTTGGTTTGGCACAGAAAGCAAAAGTGCCAGCAAGAGGATGGGTTTGGGATAGCACAGAAAGCAAAAGTGTCATCAAGAGGATGGGTTTGGGATGGCATGGAAAGCAAAAGTGCCAGCAAGAGGGTGGGTTTGGGATGGCACAGAAAGCAAAGTGGCAGAGGAGGGAAAACTTATGGGTTTATGTGTGCATGGGCACCACACCTTGAGATTTCTTGTGTTTTCAGTATGAAATTTTTAAAATGTACATTGGTTTTATATACTATTTGTATACATTTCTTTATGTTTTACATTGTTCTATGATGTAATTTTACACATTTTATAACATTAAAATAAATCATTACAACCTGCAAAACATTGCATAAGGAGAAGCGGTAATGCACTTCAATCGGTGCCCTATTATTCCTAAACCCTCAGGCTCTATCCGGATCATGTTATATATATTTTATATATAAGAATCTCAGCAGGCTACTCAATTCAGTCCCTTCAGAATGATCTATCTAATGTCCGAGTATCTAGAGCTATGAGAAGATTACAGCACAGTTTTTAACATGTATATGAACATCTTAAAGGGGTGTTTTGCAAAATTACATTGATGTCCATTGACCTGATCTTCACCGGTCAGCAGACAGAAGAGCCTCTGGTACTCCGGCGAGACAGACTATAGTGTCTCGGGAAGCCTTACACAGAAGTACATCTGGAAACTGAATAACAGCCAATTTACTTAATTTCCTTTCTTCATCGTAAATCTTGTGACACATCCAGACAGATATTTTGACAAGTGTGTCCGACACCGCGCCTCTGCAGAATATTGATGCTTTTTTTTTCTACGCTGTGTTTTATGTCTCAGATCTGTAGTTATTCTGCCCAATGTCCTCCTGACATCACCAGTATTGGTTCACATTGATGAGCTGTAGTTGGTAAAAAAATTCTATTAAAAGACACAGTTTGTGCCATCAAGATACTTTATCTCATAGAAACACAAGGAGCTGTAAATTGTGACTCAAGCCAACGACAGGAGTTGGAATGGTCATCTTATACGGATTTATCTACTCAAGTCGAGCTCGTCTAACAGGGGTTGTCCAAGACAGGAGAGGAGGCTAAATCTTAACTCCTTACATACCTAGAGAATATTTCATTGAATAATAAGCCTAATGTTAATGTCCGTAAGAAGGGAACTCATTAAAAACTTTATCAGCTTCTCCTTATCTATCAGATATCAGTTTTAGTTACATGGTAATGTTTCCCAGACAAAATTAGATGTTTGCTAGGGTGGCATATCGCCTAATCATTGCAGGGTCTACATTCTTAAAGGGAGTGTACCAGCAGATTTGTTGATACAAAACTGCAGAGAGTGTAAGGTATTGTCCCTGGAGAGCTGTGTAACTATATCGGTTATTAGTAGCAATAGGACCATGTATAATGCATTTATATTTCAAGATTGTAGCTGGACTTGGAGCACTGGGGTGTACTGGTGTGTGAGTTATACTCACTGAAAACAGCACAGGAGGGTCTGGGGAGCTGTATGAATGCAGGGATCTAAGAACACAGCAGTGTGAGGAAACTCACTCATGTGCACCAAGTCCAGCTGCTTTCCTAAAATACAAATGCATTGTTTCACAGTCCTGCTGCTACTGACAACACCCACAAAGATATGGCTACACAAATCTCCAAGGAAGATACAGAACACTGTCTGCAGCTTTGTATGGTCCAAATTACTGGTAGATGTTTATACTGTATTTTGTTTAGATATACAGGTGGTCCCCTACTTAAGAACACCTGACTTACATACGACCCCTAGTTACAGACGGACCTCTGGATGTTGGCAATTTACTGTACTTTAGCCCTAGGCTACAATAATCAGCTATAACAGTTATCAGAGGCGTCTGTAATGAAGCTTTATTGTTAATCCTGATTCTTATGACAATCCAACATTTTTAAAATCCAATTGTCACAGAGACCAAAAAAATTTGTCTGGGGTTACAATGATAAAGTATACAGTTCCGACTTACATACAAATTCAACTTAAGAACAAACCTACAGACCCTATCTTGTATGTAACCCGGGGACTGCCTGTAGTTTGGACCTTGTCATCCTCGCTGTGTTGTTTGGAAACGACATCTCCCACCAGGATAAAAGACTGTATGCAAATGCATACAGTCCTTCATCCTGGTGGTAGATGTCCTTTAATGCATAGATTATAAAGAACAAAAAAGATCTTTTTGGAATTGCCAATGATGAGAAAACTGCTTATAAAACTGCAAATTATAACAGAGATAATAGGATAACTTTGCCCATAACACATCATAATTTGGACAGCTGGACTCGCCGAGCAGATCAATTCGCTGCTCTATCTGACTTTATACTAGGTAAGATAATAAAGTTGACTTTATGGGGATGGGAGGGAAACTATTTTTATCTAAAAGAAGGGTCGCATTTATGGGAATCTGTCACTAGCTCTATTTGTGAACAATGTATTGATAGGTTACCTTTAAAATCACAAATTAACTTTCAGCCTGATGGCTATCATATTTATAAGTAGATTTCCTTGTCTATGACAACACTATAGCACTAAAAGTAACAGCATTCCCTCCCTCTCAGTTTCTACAGCCAGATCTAAACAATCCGAGACCGAAAAAGAAAAAAAAATACATTGCAGCAAATTTTTGAAGCTTTTTTTTTTGTTTTTTTCTTGACAATCCGCCCACCAAGCCACTTCCTGTCTAAGCTCTGCACATTTGTTCTGTCACATTCCAGTTGTCTGTTTAATTTACTACGGATGAAATGATAGAAAAATCAGCAGAAGCTCCTGACGGTGAAATGAGCAAAGACTTTAAGAGTGGATGCTGGGAAATGGGAACAATAGGATAAGCTACGAGTAGTCCATGTAAGCGCTGCGTAGCCTCGTGAGTCAGGATTGGGTCATCGCGGTTTGGAACACAAAACTTCTTTTTTTTTACAATCTGGCAAGTTCTATGTTGATTTTATCCGGTCACAAGAAATGCTGATCTCCTGAAGTGGTCGCTGCAGTTATTTGACTCCATGTTTTATTATCTGGAATGGTTATTCCTCTAATAAATGATGGAATTTCCTAAAAAAGCAATTCCTTACTTATCTGTAATGACGTCGCTAGCTCCCGCAGCTGTTCTCTCTCTCTTTCGAAGACTTCAACTAAATTAAAATTCCAGGTGGGCTTCTCCAGAACGGCTAATAGATTATATTCAGTCAGTAGTAAAAGTCCCTTCCACTACTTTTTGTTATTTATCCACAATTAAAGGGATCATTTTGTGCCCCTTCCTCAACTCCAACTCTTTGCATCCTGTAATAGGCCTTGTTTTACCGATTCTGTTGTAGTTGGAATTATTACTCTTGCCCCCTCCATTCCCAAGAAATCAGACTCACAATTGACTGCTCTCTACTGTGAGATGGGTGGAGGCTGATGACCTGTTCCAGCCATGGACTACCCATCTGACAGTGGAGTACCGAATTTGCATCATTTTTTGGGTAGTTTCATCACTTAGTATGATAATTTGACTTACTATTGCCATATGGGTGCAAGCAGCCTAGCTCCACCCATCTGACAATAGGGATTTGCAAACAGTGACCTTGATTGCTCAGGAATGGTGAGGACTATGGAGAAACTTACACTGGGATCTGTAGAGTGATACCTATTAAAGGAAATCTACCATTTGTTTTCATGCATTGTGAACCTTGAGAGTGCTGTAGCTAAATTCCTAAACTGCGTGGTTTTGCTGAAAAAACAATTATAAAATTATGATAATGAGGCTCTGACGCTCCTGTGGCTGCCGGGCGCTTCTAATTATGCGCTGCTCCAGCCTTGCCCTGCACAGCATAAGCCGAGAATATGTCATCGGTGTGATGTCCCTGACAGGCAAAAGTAATCAATCGCTTCACCATCCCCAAGCTGCTGTGTATGAGTGATCCAGCTCAGGTTGATTAGTCCTGTCTGGACAGTTCAGGAAGCTCCGTGTAATGTGTATATGGCAGGATGCACCCCAGCCTTCCCAAGGTCCTGAATTTTATAATTGTTTTTTGAGCAAAACCACTCAAATCAGGGATTGAACAAGATATGTTTCTGCATCAGTGTCGCTACAGTATACTCACTTATACATATTATATAATTTGTTTGGTTTCTATGTGACCACAGAGCTTACATGTTTTCTTTGAATTTGCTAAAGACGTTAACAAATTTTCTACCGAAGTTTAGAGAAGTTGTCAAAAGATGGAAATGCACCCTGCCAGGAGATGACATAGATGTATAGATAGATAAGAGCAGAATACAGTATAGACCACTTCCTGGAGTGCACACTCATCCTGTCACACGTCATCGATGATAATCGAGAGCAGTCAGTACACACAGAACATATTTATAGCGATTATTATTATAACAAAAGAGGCAACATTCCGAGAATTCCACAACAGCTTTTTTGCAGTTGCAACTCTGATATGTAAAGAAGAACAGAACTGTAAAATATCACCTGGATATTCTGGTATCAATGTCCCTTGGCCATGAAAGGGTTAATCAAAATCACTTCCGTTAAGTGGCTGTAGATTGATTGAGGTTGAGGAGTAAAGAGTGATCAGAGCCTCAGCCAAACAGGTCCAACCAACAACACCGCTCACATACATGTTACAACCTGTGAAGTCATACACCACATGTAATCCATATACTCATGCACAACCTGGTAACCCAATTATTCCACCCCAGGGCACCTGAAAAGCTCGGCCTATAAATGAGATTAATAAAACAATGGAGCAGAAATCTATTCAATGAAATGACATAGAGGCTGAGGATATAATATATGGCACTGATGGAGGAGAGGCAGCCATGTGTGCAGCTACACGTGGAGATGAGATGCTTCACTTCAACTAATCGTGGCTCCTTGGATGGTTGAGAAGAAACAGAGGACCATGTTTCCCGCTTCACTGCTCTTTTTATTACCCACAGTGGCAATGTACATATAATCAGCAGAGAACACTCACCTCTGTATCACACAGCTATAAAACATGTAACCAGCGGAGCTTAGAAAAGGCATTTCTATGAGATGCAAGTGGTGTATATATATATATATATATATATATAAGAATGCACAGGAATGTGCAATGTCCAGCATGCCAGGGCAATATCACCAAGCAATGGCCCTGGTATTTCAGAATGACTGGTATAAAAACTGCATTTTATGACTGCGCCTCTTTATTTTAGCTCCATTATAGGATCTCGTCTCAATACGAACTGGGTTCAAAATAAACCTGTAATGTCCAGATAATGCAGCTACAATCTGGAAACTAATAGGCCATTATATGTGTGTGAATGATTAATTCACACGTTAAGTTTTTCATTTTAGATAACATGTAAAAACAACCACAGGTTTTGGCTTGAAAAAAAGTTAAATGGGTTGTTCCAAATTAAAAAAATTCCAAAATGTTCTAAAATTCGTGCTAGAGTCTTGTTCTATATGTATATTCCATAAAGAATCAGATATTTAGAACACCGGATAATACAGGGGAAACATTCCAAAGAGAACAAGATATATACACAGCTGGGTATACAGAGGGATATTCCTTAGAGCGCAAGAAGTAGTAATATTAATACTCCTCAGGGTTATACGTGTGGGGAAGGGTGTTCTATAGCTATCCGGATATACACATTCATGATACAGGGGGATATTCCATAAAGAACCAGATTATATATATGTTTACACCACTGGGTGAAACAAGGATGGTGGAAATTCCACAGAGGACCAGATATATACATTTCTGGGTGATACAGGATGTGAGGGTATATCATAGAGGACCAGATATATACATCGCTGGGTGATACAGGATGGGAGGGTATATCATAGAGGACCAGATATATACATCTCTGGGTGATACAGGATGGGAGGGTATATCATAGAGGACCTGATATATACATCGCTGGGTGATACAGGATGGGAGAGTATATCATAGTGGACCAGATATATACATCTCTGGGTGATACAGGATGGGAGGGTATACCATAGAGGACCAGATATATACATCTCAGGGTGATACAGGATGGGAGGGTATATCACAGAGGACCAGATATATACATCTCTGGGTGATACAGGATGGGAGGGTATATCACAGAGGACCAGATTTATACATCTCTGGGTGATACAGGATGGGAGGGTATATCACAGAGGACCAGATATATACATCTCTGGGTGATACAGGATGGGAGAGTATATCATAGTGGACCAGATATATACATCTCTGGGTGATACAGGATGGGAGGGTATATCATAGAGGACCTGATATATACATCGCTGGGTGATACAGGATGGGAGAGTATATCATAGTGGACCAGATATATACATCTCTGGGTGATACAGGATGGGAGGGTATACCATAGAGGACCAGATATATACATCTCTGGGTGATACAGGATGGGAGGGTATATCACAGAGGACCAGATATATACATCTCTGGGTGATACAGGATGGGAGGGTATATCACAGAGGACCAGATATATACATCTCTGGGTGATACAGGATGGGAGGGTATATCACAGAGGACCAGATATATACATCTCTGGGTGATACAGGATGGGAGGGTATACCATAGAGGACCAGATATATACATCTCTGGGTGATACAGGATGGGAGGGTATATCACAGAGGACCAGATATATACATCTCTGGGTGATACAGGATGGGAGGGTATACCATAGAGGACCAGATATATACATCTCTGGGTGATACAGGATGGGAGGGTATATCACAGAGGACCAGATATATACATCTCTGGGTGATACAGGATGGGAGGGTATATCACAGAGGACCAGATATATACATCTCTGGGTGATACAGGATGGGAGGGTATACCATAGAGGACCAGATATATACATCTCAGGGTGATACAGGATGGGAGGGTATATCACAGAGGACCAGATATATACATCTCTGGGTGATACAGGATGGGAGGGTATATCACAGAGGACCAGATATATACATCTCTGGGTGATACAGGATGGGAGGGTATATCACAGAGGACCAGATATATACATCTCTGGGTGATACAGGATGGGAGGGTATACCATAGAGGACCAGATATATACATCTCAGGGTGATACAGGATGGGAGGGTATATCACAGAGGACCAGATATATACATCTCTGGGTGATACAGGATGGGAGGGTATATCACAGAGGACCAGATATATACATCTCTGGGTGATACAGGATGGGAGGGTATATCACAGAGGACCAGATATATACATCTCTGGGTGATACAGGATGGGAGAGTATATCATAGTGGACCAGATATATACATCTCTGGGTGATACAGGATGGGAGGGTATATCATAGAGGACCTGATATATACATCGCTGGGTGATACAGGATGGGAGAGTATATCATAGTGGACCAGATATATACATCTCTGGGTGATACAGGATGGGAGGGTATACCATAGAGGACCAGATATATACATCTCTGGGTGATACAGGATGGGAGGGTATATCACAGAGGACCAGATATATACATCTCTGGGTGATACAGGATGGGAGGGTATATCACAGAGGACCAGATATATACATCTCTGGGTGATACAGGATGGGAGGGTATATCACAGAGGACCAGATATATACATCTCTGGGTGATACAGGATGGGAGGGTATACCATAGAGGACCAGATATATACATCTCTGGGTGATACAGGATGGGAGGGTATATCACAGAGGACCAGATATATACATCTCTGGGTGATACAGGATGGGAGGGTATACCATAGAGGACCAGATATATACATCTCTGGGTGATACAGGATGGGAGGGTATATCACAGAGGACCAGATATATACATCTCTGGGTGATACAGGATGGGAGGGTATATCACAGAGGACCAGATATATACATCTCTGGGTGATACAGGATGGGAGGGTATATCACAGAGGACCAGATATATACATCTCTGGGTGATACAGGATGGGAGGGTATACCATAGAGGACCAGATATATACATCTCTGGGTGATACAGGATGGGAGGGTATATCACAGAGGACCAGATATATACATCTCTGGGTGATACAGGATGGGAGGGTATACCATAGAGGACCAGATATATACATCTCTGGGTGATACAGGATGGGAGGGTATATCACAGAGGATCAGATATATACATCTCTGGGTGATATAGGATGGGAGGGTATATCACAGAGGACCAGATATATACATCGCTGGGTGATACAGGATGGGAGAGTATATCATAGAGGACCAGATATATACATCTCTGGGTGATACAGGATGGGAGGGTATTTTAAAAAAATGGATATAAACACCACTGGTTGATAAAGATGGATATGTCATATAGAGCCATTCCATAGAAACAACCACACATATACCCATCTAGATGATATAGATGAAATTATGTAAAGAACCAAATATATATACCACTGGATAATACATGGGTATAGTCCACAGATAACCAGATATACAGTACAGACCAAAAGTTTGGACACACCTTCTCATTCGAAGAGTTTTCTGTATTTTCATAACTATAAAAATTGTTGATTCACACTGAAGGCATGAAAAGTATGAATTAACACATGTGGCATTATATACCGTATATACTCGAGTATAAGCCAACCCGAGTATAAGCCGAGGCCCCTAATTTTACCACAAAAAACTGGGAAAATCTATTGACTCAAGTATAAGCCAAGGGTGGGAAATGCATTGGTTACAGCCTCTCCAGTATGTAGCCAGCTAGCCCCTGCCCAAGTGTATATAGCCAGCCAGCCCCTGCCCCAGTGTATATAGCCAGCCAGCCCCTGCCCAAGTGTATATAGCCAGCCAGCCCCTGCCCCAGTGTATATAGCCAGCCAGCCCCTGCCCCAGTGTATATAGCCAGCCAGCCCCTGCCGCAGTGTATATAGCCTGCCAGCCCCTGCCGCAGTGTATATAGCCTGCCAGCCCCTGCCCCAGTATATATAGCCTGCCAGCCCCTGCCCCAGTGTATATAGCCTGCCAGCCCCTGCCCCAGTGTATATAGCCTGCCAGCCCCTGCCCCAGTGTATATAGCCTGCCAGCCCCTGCCCCAATGTATATAGCCCCCCCTTCCCCGTCGTGCAGCACAACAATACTTGATGGATCGCACAGAAGATCTACGGGTGCCGCCAGAAAGGCGAGTTTTCATTTATTTATTTTTTTGACTCGAGTATAAGCCGAGTTTGGATTTTTCAGCACATTTAGTGTGAAACAACTGAAAATATGTCTCATATTCTAGGTTCCTTTTGCTTTGATTACTGCTTTGCACACTCTTGGCTTCTCTTGATGAGCTTCAAGAGGCTGTCACCTGAAATGGTCTTCCAACAGTCTTGAAGGAGTTCCCATAGATGCTTAGTACTTATCAGCCATTTTGCCTTTACTCTGCAGTCCAGCTCGCCCCAAATTGGATTCAGGTCTGGTGAATGTGGAGGTCTGGTCATCTGGTGTAGCGCCCCATCCCTCTCCTTCTTGTTCAAATAGCCCTTACACAGCCTGGAGGTGTGTGTGGGGTCCTTGTCCTGCTGAAAAAGAAATGATGGTCCAACTAAACGCAAATCGAATGGAATAGCATGCAGCGGCAAGATGCTGTGGTACCCATGCTGGTCCAGTATAAATCCTCAACAATGTCACCAGCAAAGCCCCCCACACTATCACTCCTCCTCCTCCAGGCTTCACAGTGAGGACAAGGCATGTAGAGGCCACTCGTTCACCTTTTCTGCGTCACACAAAGACACAGTGGTTGAAACCAAAGATCTCAAATTTGGACTCATCAGACCAAATCCCAGATTTCCACTGGTCTAATGTCCATTCCTTGTGTTCTTTAGCCCAAACAAGTCTCTTCTCCTTGTTGCCGGTCCTTAGCAGTGGTTTCCTAGCAGTTATTTTACCATGAAGGCTGCTGCACACAGTCTCCTCTTACCAGCTGGTGTAGAGATGCATCTGTGCGGCATTGACCTGCTCTCTAGTCTGAGCTGCTGGTATCCTGCGATTTCTGAGGCTGGTGACTCGGATGAACTTCTCCTCCACAGCAGAAGTGACTCTTGATCTTCCTCTCCTGGGGCGCTCCTCATGTCAGCCAGTTTCTTTGTAGCGCTTGATGGGTTTTACAACTACACTTGGGGACACTTTCAAAATTTTCCCAATTTTTCAGACTGACTGACCTTCAGTCAGTAATGATGGTCACTCGTTTTTCTTTACCAAGCTGTTTTTTTTCCAGCTATAAAATTCTACCAGTCTAATTAGTAGGACTATAAGCAGTGTATTAACCCGACTTCTACACAACACAACAGATGGACCCCACCCCATTTATAAGGCACAGAATTCCACTTATTAAACCTGACAGGACACCTGTGATGTGGAAAACCTTTTCAGGTGACTACCTCTTGAAGCACATCAAGAGAAGCCAAGAGTGTGCATAGCAGTAATCAAAGAAAAAGGAAACTAGAATATAAGACATATTTTCAGTTAACACTTTTTTAATACCACACGTGTTAATTCATAGTTTTGATGCCTTCAGTGTGAATCTACAATTTTTATAGTCATGAAAATACAGAAAACACGTTGAATGAGAAGGTGTTTCCAAACGTTTGGTCTGTACTGTATATACACACCACTGGGTGATACAGGGGTATATAACCAGATATATGTACACCACTGGGTGATACAGGGGTATATAACCAGATATATGTACACCACTGGGTGATACAGGGGTATATAACCAGATATATGTACACCACTGGGTCATATTTCTCAACGTTACAGATAAATATTTATGCTCCTCTGGGTGATATAGAGGAATATTCTATAGATAGATATATACCTCTAGATCAGTGATGGCGAACCTTTTAGAGGCCGAGTGCCCAAACTACAACTGCTTATTTATCGCAGAAATTTATTTAACACAGAAATTTAATTTGTGATTTATACTCCCTTCTCTGTCACAGCTTTCATTCATATCAGCACCCTGAGGACTCCAATAAAGCACAAAATGGGAGAAATTTGGATGATCATTGTAGCTTCGCTCCAGGGTCCCATAAACAGGAAGAATTGTCAGGGCCGGAGCAGGAGCTACAATGATAATCCAGATCAGTCCACACCTTCCCACTCCTCCAGTAGTCCCAGATAGCGCTGTCACTTTAAAATAGCTCTGTGCACAGCAAGTCCTGGGCTCTCTGGGACTGCAGGAAGATACCTGGAGTCATCTCTGGTGATGGCCTGAGTGCCCACAGAAAGGGCTCCGAGTGCCACCTCTGGCACCCGTGCCATAGGTTCGCCACCGCTGCTCTAGATGATACCAAAGGGTATGGGATGGAGAATATTCCACAGAGAACCAAATATAAACACAGACGGATACAATGTATAACAGTTCTATAAAAATTAAACAAAGGACAGAATATTTTGTTACAATTCTGTTCAACCCAGTGTCAGCAGTGTAACAATTGTCGGCTATAAATATCTATGCATACATGCCCTAAAAATGTCAGAGACAAATAAAAGGTTCTCAGCGCCAGAACAATATTGTACAAATTTCAGCAACTTCTAAATAAGCAGAAAATCTATTCTGTATTATTCTGATTAGATTTCAAAAAACAGGATTCAACTAAATCATAGGGGAGTTCCTGGGAACGTGGTTAGGGATTCCACTGCATACAAGAGCAAGGGATGTTACTTTAAACCTTCAAAATCCACGGACACTCATAGATCCAGACACCGTGACTGTGGAAATCTTCTTAGTTTGTTATCCACTGCCTCCTTGCTTTTAAAATCAACTTTTAAAACTATCCCAATGTGTCTGAAAGAACCTCTGTACCTTCACAGGCTGTTACACTTTTTCACCATCTCCCCATCCATTTGCTTGATGTCATCTTACAGCAGCAGAGGAAGTTTAAGCACACAGTGGATGGGGGAAATACTCCTGCACAGTGTAACATCCTGTGAATCTGCAGCACAAGGGGCTCTGCTTATGCCTCCCAGATGCCTTTTGACTCATCAACATAATTTCAACATAATTTTCAAAGTTGTTTTTAAAAGGAAGGAGGCTATGGATAATATATATATGAAGATTACCATAGTCACAGTGCTTTGATCCCTGAATAAGTATCCGTGGTTTATCATGCAATCATGAGATGCCTGGAGTATGTTTTCAGAGAACTCCACATTGTACTATTACTCTCTTACTCCTCCAGGAAATATATGAATAAGTTAACAAATGGGTGTTGCCATACTCTTCCCCAAATGGGTGTTATAGCAACTCTAACCCTCTAAAGTTTCCTGCATTGTGGTGCCATGGGCCACCCAATGTTGCAGCAATGGCTTATCTTTATCATAGAGTCATCTCTATGAAGAGTCATCAAATTTTATCTCAAGGGCAGATGCAAGACAAATTCATTGCTCTCACATCTACATAAGTACCTGTCATGGGTGAAGAATATAACCCATACATATGAATGAGGTGTGAAGGTGAGGAGTATACGTTATGGCTATGGTAAATGGAAATCAAACGTCTGGCATCTATTTGAGTATATCCAGAGGTAGATTTCCAATGTGTGGCTAGTTCTAGAACCCGTTTAAGAATTTATTTAAATCCTGCCTATAGGGTTCTAAGCTTTATAATCTTTATATGCAAATCCCCTTGAGAGGCAACTTGGAGCATGGAGTATCTTCTATGAGCTCTGGGAGCTAAGGTGACTCCATGCCCTGCATGTCCATGCAGCTTGTGAACGTAGCGGCACGGTCTGTGCAGGTGTAGAGGATCCTGGCAGATCATGGTTCAGGTAAGACGGCAGTGGACAAGGAACTTCTGCGCATGCGCAGAGTTTCCCTCTGTCTGGGTATTCACAGGGAGCCACTGTTCCTGTGCAGGAGGTGCCGACACAGTCACAGGCGCTATGGACGTGCAGGGAGGGGTGGGCTCTACAGGGCTACTCAGGGCGTGGAGAAGCCTTAGCTCCAGAGCTCCCAGAAACTACTCCACGCCCCGAGTAGCCACTGCAGAGCTGCCCCCTTGCGCATCCATGCCGCTTGTAAACAAAGTGGCACAGCCTGCACAAGCATAGTGGACCCTGGCACGATGCGGGTCAGTGAAGCCGGCAGAGGATCAGGAGCTTTTGCGCATGCACAGAGTTCCCCTCTGGCCGGCAAGGCACTGGAGTCATTGTGCTTGCGCGGGACGTGCCACCACGTTCATAGGCGCTATGGACGAGCAGGGGGCGACTCTGCATAGGCTACGTGGGGCATGGAATAGCCTAAGCCGTGAGAGCTTACGGAGGCTACTCCACTCCCCGAGTAGCCACTGTGAGTAATTTGTATATGAACATTATACTGTAAAGTTTAGAAATCTGTAGGCAGCGTTCAAATAAATTATAAAAAAATTCTGGAATGAGCCACAGAAAACTACTCAAAAAAAGTGGATTCCATAAAGTAGATTTCCTTGACAATCACAGTTTAAAGTTTTGGTGGCTGCAACAAAATTTTAAAGTCAATGGGATGTATAGGGTGACAGACAGGAAGGGGCAGCTGCTAAAAAATGGCAAATCCTCAGGCATGTCAGAAATGAGAATGTGGCCCTGCTCCATTACCAGGTCAGTGGTGCTACAAATACACACAGTCCTCATTCCAGATGGCCTCAATCCATTCATTTATGTAACCCCAAGATCAGTCAAAGCCCCGCACCATATTATATCTGGAAGATGGAAGACATTTAATATGTCCCCTATTAACTAGAATCATCAGCAGATATAAACAGGCAATACACATACAACATCTAAGCAAAGTAGATTGCATTTCACATCCTTTCAATCCTTTAAGCTCCCCCTGTCCCCCCTTCTCCATAACATACTGCCTGCAGATAGGACACTATGTACAATCTGTTCAGCTCCTCCTGCTCTATAACATGCTGCCTGCAGATATAATACTATTTACAATCTGCTCAGCTCCTCCTGCTCTATAACATGCTGCCTGCAGATAGGACACTATGTACAATCTGCTCAGCTCCTCCTGCTCTATAACATTCTGCCTGCAGATAGGACACTATGTACAATCTGCTCAGCTCCTCCTGCTCTATAACATGCTGCCTGCAGATATAATACTATTTACAATCTGCTCAGCTCCTCCTGCTCTATAACATGCTGCCTGCAGATATAATACTATTTACAATCTGCTCAGCTCCTCCTGCTCTATAACATGCTGCCTGCAGATAGGACACTATGTACAATCTGCTCAGCTCCTCCTGCTCTATAACATGCTGCCTGCAGATATAATACTATTTACAATCTGCTCAGCTCCTCCTGCTCTATAACATGCTGCCTGCAGATAGGACACTATTTACAATCTGCTCAGCTCCTCCTGCTCTATAACATTCTGTCTGCAGATAGGACACTATGTACAATCTGCTCATCTCCTCCTGCTCTATAACATGCTGCCTGCAGATAGGACACTATGTACAATCTGCTCAGCTCCTCCTGCTCTATAACATGCTGCCTGCAGATAGGACACTATGTACAATCTGCTCAGCTCCTCCTGCTCTATAACATGCTGCCTGCAGATAGGACACTATGTACAATCTGCTCAGCTCCTCCTGCTCTATAACATGCTGCCTGCAGATATAATACTATTTACAATCTGCTCAGCTCCTCCTGCTCTATAACATGCTGTCTGCAGATAGGACACTATGTACAATCTGCTCAGCTCCTCCTGCTCTATAACATGCTGCCTGCAGATATAATACTATTTACAATCTGCTCAGCTCCTCCTGCTCTATAACATGCTGCCTGCAGATAGGACACTATGTACAATCTGCTCAGCTCCTCCTGCTCTATAACATGCTGCCTGCAGATAGGACACTATGTACAATCTGCTCAGCTCCTCCTGCTCTATAACATGCTGCCTGCAGATAGGACACTATGTACAATCTCCTCAGCTCCTCCTGCTCTATAACATGCTGCTTGCAGATAGGACACTATGTACAATCTGCTCAGCTCCTCCTGCTCTATAACATGCTACCTGCAGATAGGACACTGTACAATCTGCTCAGCTCCTCCTGCTCTATAACATGCTGCCTGCAGATAGGACACTATGTACAACCTACTCAGCTCCTACTGCTTTAGAATTTGCTGCCTGTAAATTGTAGTGTATGAGGTAATCTGTCAAGCTCCCTTTAAAAATACTTTCAGAGTACAAAGTTCCTCAAGAGTAAAGATCCCTTGGGAAGACATCACAAAATAAATGCTAACATAAAACCTAGTCATCATCGCCTAGCTTATTTATCTGGATGCTTTTCATTATTGGTTCTATGAATTGTATTTTACTTTGGCAACAGATTGTCTGGATCATGAGATGATGAATTTAGTAGATAGATAGATCGATAGATAGATAGATGGATGTTCTATATGCTCTGGGCAAATGGACGCCATAGTGGGAAACCTATATGGGAGTGGGACTCCTATATGGGTCAGTGTCAGGAACCAATGACAAGCAGCGATTTCTATCCTTCTCAATGGACTAATGTGATACTTCATGTTCCCTCTAAGAAGCTAAAGCTTACCCAAACAATAATAGAGTTTCAAAAGTCTGGGGATCTGGCAATTAAAGGCAATTATAAGACCACCCCTATAAGAAGAGAAGACTATTGTAGACCAAGACAACATTTTCAACCCAATTAAAACAAACTTATATCAGACTATAGTATAAGCCACAATGCATAGAGATAAATATCATATCTGATGGTTATCTGGCCAGGCCCTGGAGTCGCTCTGGTACTTGTCGTCCAAGTGAAGCCCCCTGCCTTCTTCTGCTTTCTCTTCGAGTCTTAATTTAAGATAATATCATGGAGCGAATGCAATAATTATGTTGGCTAGAAGCTGAACAGCATCTGCTTCATTTAATGATCAGTCAGAACACTTTGTAGTTGAGTTTTCCAATAAGATTACGATTCTTAATAAGTCACAGCACGGGCAGAGAAGAACCCGCAGAGATATTTAAAGTTTCATGGCTTCAGCCATCAGCAAGTAGCGATCATATTTCTTTCTATCCACTAATCAGATTAAAATTACACGGGTGACACTCCAGGAATTGCAGTGGTTTTGGAGCTGGCGGAAAAAAGCGCATGCAGACACACACACATACATCTAACATATACAGAGACATATAGATACATAGATATTAGAAATAGACAGATGTGAGGCAGATAGAAGATTAGATAGATAGGTTATAGATGAGCTTACATAGATATGAGGAATACAGATTGATGTAGACAGATATATCATGTATGTGTGATTGGTTGATAGGATAAAATAAGATAATTAGCCATATACATATATGTGAGAAATATGTAAAGATAGACAGATGGAGATTAGATAGATAGATAGATAGATAGACAGATATGAGACAGGTAAAGATTAGATAGATGATAGATAGATAAATACATTAGATAGATATTATGAGATAGATAGATAGATAGATAGATAGATAGATAGATAGATAGATAATAGATAGATATGAGATAGATAGATAGAAACATATGAGATTAGATGGACAGATTTGAGAAATAGAGATAGAATGAAGTACATAGATGTGATATATGTGTACT
Source organism: Engystomops pustulosus (assembly GCF_040894005.1). NCBI lineage: Eukaryota > Metazoa > Chordata > Amphibia > Anura > Leptodactylidae > Engystomops > Engystomops pustulosus. The sequence goes on along the minus strand of NC_092415.1, from coordinate 191,555,778 downwards.
AGATAGAGAAGATGGATAGATGAAATCAGAAATAGATACATGAAATAGATATATAAACTGGATACAAACAAGATAGAGAGAGATAAATATTATAAGTACATAGAGATAAATGTAAATAGATATAATGTTGCTAGATAAATATGAGATTAGATGGATAGAAAGATATGAAAATATAGGCATAGAAGGTTGTATGATATATAGAAGATAGAAAGTAAAAGATAGATAGAAGGATATAAGATACATGGAAAGATAGAAGACAGAGAGAAAGATAGATATATATCAAATGTGTTCTCAGTCATTAGTAAAGGGGTATTCCAACAATACACAGCAATATGTTTCCATAGCTCCCTGTCGTCCTTCTACACGGCTTGCGTCCCCCCAATTTGTGGGCATTGGCACAGTGATACACCTGGAATTCTATTTTAATTTTAGGGTCATAGAATTGGGAATCAATCATCTATTATTACACATCCTACAAATCCTTCAAAGGTTCACCATGCTCCTATAATATTTAAGTTATATAACGGGAGGTGACGAGGGACAATTCCCTATGGAACTTATTGGACAAGCAATAAATCCTCACTGTCATAATGAATCCAGAAACCTACAAAACATGAGCTAGTCACAGCCGATTATGAGCCAATATAACATTCTGAGTAGCCCATCAATTAGAAGCCTCACAGTCACCAATAGAACTTCTAGGCACATATTGGCTTCCTGGCACCTGAGATCTGTCATAGATAATCACTGATCTGCATCTTTAGGTTAGACCAGTCCATGACCTTTTAGTAATGTGAAAGTCAGAACCACCACTTGGAAACTACGATTTTTGACACACCAGTTAGAGACTACTCAGGACTGGTCCATCCCTGGGTTAAGTTGTCAGACAATTTGCATCTCTACTGGAGAAACACAATTAAAAAAAACTTTGTATAAACCAGACGTGCAGGACCTCTACTCAAAAATGAAAGGTCCACTTTGTCTAAGATGTCATGTCTACAGATACATCCACTACTAATCCCATATATTCACAAAGCGAAAGATCATCGGAGGAGAATGTAGAGTAGTCGTATGGCCAAGACTACAACCCACCAGGTCCTGATGTTCCTCGCACTAAGGTGGCCACCAGGTCCTGATGTTCCTCGCACTAAGGTGGTCACCAGGTTCTGATGTTCCTCGCACTAAGGTGGTCACCAGGTCCTGATGTTCCTCACAATAAGGTGGTCACCAGGTCCTGATGTTCCTCGCACTAAGGTGGTCACCAGGTCCTGATGTTCCTCGCACTAAGGTGGTCACCAGGTCCTGATGTTCCTCACAATAAGGTGGTCACCAGGTCCTGATGTTCCTCACACTAAGGTGGTCACCAGGTCCTGCAGTGACTTCCGTATGGGGGTTTAATTCCCCTCTGTACTAACAAAGATGCAATAACTTTACATCTAGAACATAAATGATCTCAAACTTCCAAGAATCGCATGCCAATCAACCTCGCCAGAGCATCCGGGCATCGACATGGCACCAGTGTGAGAGTGTTGTGTAGTCACCCCCCACCTGGACCATGCCCCCCATTGTACAATACATCAGCGCATTGTCATCTGCTTTGTACTAGGATGTCCTAGCACTGCCTGGCACCATCCTCAGCGCCCATCTATAGGGCATTGTGTCTTACCGAGTGATTGACTCCCCACATCAGGACGCTGAGCAGCGGGTCGCTGGCCCGGAACAGTTTGACTTTTTGTGCCACAAAGTGTTTTTTCTTAGTCTTGGTCTTACTGGCCAACGTTGCGGCTACGGCGCTCGCTGCGGCCATGGTTCTTCTCCAGGTAAGTTCCTCTGAAGGGAAGGCGACCTAGAGGGATCTCTGCAGTGCCCACCACAACTGCATCCAGGCAGAATCTGCAAAGTTCATGGAAAAAGAATCACCGGAATATGGTGCCAACCTCAGGCGCCTGGCAGGGGGCTTGTAGCTCCAGGGGTGCAGAGGTCTCAGTGCTGGGCTCTCAGTGCTGGGTGCAGGGCTCTCAGTGCTGGGTGCAGGGCTCTCAGTGCTGGGTGCAGGGCTCTCAGTGCTGGGTGCTGTGCCCTCTATCCTGTATAGAGGTGGTAGCCCCCTGTCGCTCATGCCAGGCTCTGGTCACTGCAGTGCCCTCCTGCCAGCCATCTCCTCTCTGCAATGATGCTGCACCAGCTGCTCCTTCTGCAAAAGACAGACACATATAGGTTGCTGCTGCTGCCTCGTCCACCCACATCCTCACACACTGTGACGGATCCGCAGCCCTCCTACCGCAGCCTGAGCCCTCCCTGCAGAGCACAGGCATAGCCCAACATGCATGCCACCCCCTCCTCCCTGCCAGCCGGGCTCACCACAGCTCTGCCCCGTCTATCCTCCTCCTGCCCGGGGCTGCATCTTCACCGGCGCTTCCGGCCGCAGCAGCAGCGCCACCGACTGACAGCAGCGGAGGGAGGCGGAGGAGAGCAGGAAGGAGGCGCGGCCGGGCCCGAGCACCAGAGAGGCTGCAGCAGCAGCGCGGGGATTCCTGGTTTCATCAGCCTCTGCCCCAGGCGGAATACGTGCGGGAGGGCGTGAAAAAATACAATCATATGGAAGTTGTCAGATACTGACTGGCGATTGGGATGTATCAAGTACTGGGAGACTGGCACTGGGGGCATCCACCTATATGCCACTTTACTATATGCCACTATATAGATGGGTCCAGTGTAAATGAAGCCTCACTTCTACATAGGACTAGTGCCCATCTCTAATGCAAAGAATAATCTTCCCTTACACAATATGGTGGGAATCACATAATAATATCCCCTACACAAAATCATTCTCTTTTATTGCCCCACTGAATATGATGCCACCATATTATCCCCCAAGAATATAATTCCACCATAGTGCCCCCCCCTTAATATAATGTCACTGTAATGCCCTTAAATATATTGCCACCATTGTGTCCCCCCTTATTTTAATGCCACCTTAGTTCCCCCTGAATATAATGTCAACACAGTGCCCCTCTTTAATATAATGCCACCGTAATGCCCCACTGAATATAATTCCACCATAGTGCGATCTGAATAAAATTCCACCATAACGCCTCCTAAATATAATGTCACCTTAGTGCCACATTGAATATAATGCCGGCATAATGCCCCCCAAGAATATAATGCCACCATAGTGCCCCCCTGAATACAATACCACCATGCTGTCCGGGCGTTCGTGCGACACAAACCAGGGGGGCCGTGGTCGTCGGACAACCCGACTGATTCGGACTGAGCGCGGGATTTAACATTCAAAATTGTGTTGCAAGCCCCAGCACTTACATGCACCGGGAAGAAGAAGGTGAACCCCGGCGGACCTGAGCGGGGAAACGACACATGCAGGATATCGGGCGCACAATCTTAGTGAATTGGGGATCGCGACAGGACCGGTTAAGTTTATGTGCCCCAATAATATTCTCAGGATTTTCATATAAGATGTGTGAGGAAATGTATTGGTCTGATCCAGCAGGATTGGAGATATAATGGATATAGATGTGAATGCGGCTAGATGAGCGGCAATAGCACAGTGCAGCCACTACACGGTGTGTGGCACTAGTGGCCCTGTCCTCTACACTTTGAAGTTCTGGTAGCACTGAGGCGACCTCCTCCAGTCTGATATTAATAACATATCCGGAGTACATGTCCACAGTATACATGTCCGCAGTATATAAGACCAAATAATTTTTTCTACAATCCGATCTCCTATATAGCGCACATCTACCCAGGAACGTACCACTGCAATATGGACAATATAGGAATTTCTTGGGCAGCCTGGCTACAGGTAGAAATCCGAAATAAAATTTGGCAAATATAAAAAGAAAAATGCAATAATTCCTAAAAGAATAAGACAGAAATCATAATACTTGTATACATGTAGCAGCTGGCCGCACGTATATGGCGGCTCCCCTGTTATCATTCATGCGGTGACAGATTTGTGACGTCTCTAATGTGGCTGATGTGTCATAGGTTACATTGCCATAAGGACAAAAGCCAAAATGTGTGCAGACACAATACAGAGAAAAAGCAGAACAATCACAATCACCGGGAAGTGATTACAGCTGGATTATATGGAAAAATCTATATTACAGTCTGTGAGTTCCTATAAATGTACGGTTATAGGATTCGCTCTCTCTAGGATCACTTTGATCTATGTGACAGTAACCCCTCAGTTTATTACAGAAGTGGTAATAAGGCTGCTAGTAGAGTTTTAATAAAATGTCGATATGATGTGAAAAAATCCCATCATATAACGCTTCACATCTCAGATTTCCGCAATTATGTGATATCAGATTAGGAGGAGGGGAAGATTGGGGAATATTTGGTGTCAAGGATTAGTTTTTAGGTCTTGAATAAAGTTATGGGGAAGATTAATAAGAAGTCTCTTAGAACTGTTCAAGTTGTCAATGGCAACCAATCAGAGCTCAGCTTTCAATTTCCCACAGCTGTTTATAAAATGAAAGCTGAGCTCTGATTGGTTTCCATGGGCAACTAAAGTTGTACCTCAGAAATTTATGATAAATATACGCCTCGGGTTTTTGCGGCTAATGACACCTTTACTGCTCTGCAGTGCTCTATATGAACTCGATGCTGCTGCTCACGTCCGATCTATTCACTTCTCTGGGGCTGCAGGAGATAAACTGTGTGTGAAATCTCATAACAGTAGATGGAGTCACCCCATATTTCCTAATATAAGCACATAGCCCTTCACCAGATCACTAGAGGGGGGCAGTGGTGGGACCTCCTGGATCAGACACTATTCCTTATGGATAGAGGATTATTGTTAATAGTGGAAAAAAACCTTTAAGCTGATTATACAGCTATTCATTCCTATTCCTCTTACACACGCCTCCTCGGTCAGGCTGAGTGTGCATGTGTTCTCAATACTGACAGGTGAACAAGACAAGACACCTGTGGAAGGAATTCTATGTCCCTTGAGAAGAATAAAAGATCCAGCACTAAAACTCTACACGCCCCATCTTTTTTTTTCTTAACACCCCCTTAAATAAAATCATTCATCATCATAAACCAGGGACACTTACTCATAGATCCATACATCTTCTTATATTTGTTAAGGCCTCCTTCCTTCTAAAATCACCTTTCATAATTCTCAAATGAGCCTGAAGACTTGGCGTTGTTTCCAGAGAATCTCACTGCTGTAGCTTCACAGGCTGTTACACTGTACAGAGCAGGTCTCCCCTCCCCCCGCAATTCCTGCTACTGCTAGAGTAGACAGACAGGGAGAAGAGGGAGAGAGAAGGGAGTTGTGTGAGAACTGGTTCTGAGGGTCTCTGGTAATGGCCCTAGAACTCTCTATGCCCATCTGTGCTGTAGAATAACATGTCTCCCCCTGCTCTCACCCTCCTCCCTCTGCTGGTGTAATCTAAAAGAAGCAGGAAGTGCAGAAAGAAGGGAGACCTGCTCTGCTCATTGTAACAGCCTGTGAAGCTGCAGCGATGAGAGACTTTGGAAACACTCACCAGCGCCTCTCAGACACTAGAATAATTATAAGTTGATTTTAGAAGGAAGGAGCCCATGGATATCAAATATAAGAAGATTCCCAAAGTCACAGTACCTGGATCTATGAGTAAGTGTCCCTGGATTATTTTGTATGCTAAGCCCAAGCTAAACTGGGAGGACCCTATACATATTTGAGGCTTGTTCTTGTATACAGTACTCATTAAAAACGATTTCCGTATTAAAAGGGCAACCGTTGACCAAATGTCCTATTAGGGCTGAGGAACTTCCTGACACATCAGAGATTTCAGCTGTTTGTTTGACATGTAAGAATACATACCACAGTGTCTGGGGGACATGTATGACCTCACTTCTGTCTAGCCAGTCCACGTATTCACAGCATATCCTCAGGGGGTTTAACTGCTGGGCCCTTGTTACTCAATTGATCATGAGCGGGTGTGGTTTTTGTGATGTGGTTGTACTTTACAATGACTGTATACAGTTCACATTTTTAGAATATCTTTATAATAAAATATTTATATGAATATATATATATATATATTCAAGTATAAGCCTAGTTTTTCAGCTGAAAAACCAAACTCGGCTTTATATCAAAACTCACCTTTCCGGCTTCCCCCGCTGCTGGCTATATACTGGGGCAGGGGGCTAGCTATATACTGGGGCAGGGGGCTGGCTATATACTGGGGGATATGGGCCGGCAGGCTATATACTGGGGGGCAGGTGCTGGCTATATACTATGGGGCAGGGTCTGTCAGGCTATATACTGGAGAGGCTATGACCAATGCATTTCCCACCCTTGGATTATACTCGAGTCAATAGGTTTTCCCAGGTTTTTGTGGTAAAATTAGGGGCCTCGGCTTATACTTGGGTCGGCTTATACTCGAGTATATGCAGTGTGTGTGTGTGTGTGTGTGTGTGTGTGTGTATATATATATATATATATATATATATATATATATAATATATTTTTATTATGAAATTATTTATACACTTTTTTTTAATAATATGTAATATAAAAGTCTAGGTTCATATATAAGGCACACCGGATTATAAGGCGCACCTGATTATAAGGATGAATGACCAGCAGGTGGCAGACCTGTGCACAGTTCAAGGCAGCTGTTGTCTGTAAGTACGGTTAATATATAAGGCGCACTGGACTATAAAGCGCACCTTTGATTTCTGAGAAAATCAAAGGATTTTTTGTGCGCCTTATACTCCGAAAAATACGGTATATATTTCACTCTCTCTCTCTCCCTCTATATATATACCAAAAAAAATTCAAATGTTTTATAACTTCCTCTATATCGGTGTCTCATATACTCTCGTATAACACTACTAATGACTCCAGTTCAGGTTAAATGTCAACTTGTTAAAACAAGTGGCGGAGAGGATGAGGGGATGTCCTCAGATGACAGGAAAGGGATCTGTGCCGGCGTTCAGGAGACATAAGTGGTAATGAGTTTAGCATAAATAATTCATGTTTTTTTCTTTCCTATTGTATATCATATGGGATGAAGTCATTGTAATTTTCTTTATTACTTTACAATTTTTGTTAACAAATTTTATGGGGCCAGGTGTATTATTCATGTATTATGTAGTGTGCTCACAGAAATCTCATTGAGTTCATAAGATCAGGAAAAAGTAGCCTGTAAAGTCTTATCCTTCAGCCATGTAACATGAACCTAACACCCCTGTACACATTAGCTATGAGGAAATGTAATGATTAGGCATGTTGGAATTGAACAGCCCAATCATTTGTACTTAAAGGGCACCTACCACCACAAATCTACCTATAAAGGTAGATTGGGTGGTAGGTGGATCAATGGGACGTGAGGATAGCCCTTTTAAGGGCTAATCCTCACGTCCCTGCACTTTTTTGATAACTTTAATTTGATATTTATTCAAATTTACTTATGCGGCTACCGGGGTGTGGAGTAGCCGCATATGAGATTACACGAGGCGGCTACTCCACGTCCCGGTAGCCACTTTACCCCTCCTACTCACCCATCTTCGGCGCGCAGCTCCGCGTAGCTGCGCGCCGAAGATGGGTGAGTAGGAGGGGTAAAGTGGCTACCGGGGCGTGGAGTAGCCGCCTCGTGTAATCTCATATGCGGCTACTCCACGCCCCGGTAGCCGCATAAGTAAATTTGAATAAATATCAAATTAAAGTTATCAAAAAAGTGCAGGGACGTGAGGATTAGCCCTTAAAAGGGCTATCCTCACGTCCCATTGATCCACCTACCACCCAATCTACCTTTATAGGTAGATTTGTGGTGGTAGGTTCCCTTTAAGAGATGATCACGACTGATCACGGCTTTCTCCACACATCTTCTACCAAGTTCATTGTGTATGAGGGAATTCTGCTACTCCACTATGGTATTCAGGGTCACTTTTTCAAACCCTCCTTCCGCTGTGGACAACCAGTCTTTTGTATCCCAAGGTGTTTATACCACAGAGGAAATGGATAACTGATACTTTTTCTATTTTTTTTTTTCTTATTTTAGCATCTTGTAGTTCCCCTCTAACACCCTGCAGTGGTCCAGCTGTGATCATGCCTATAAGTTACTTTACAATACATTAATCTAATTTGATGCCTTCAAATTTATGTATTATAAATCCTTTCCACTTACTCTGTGCACTGAGATTTATGACACTTGCTGCCAGACATGTAAAACACTTCCACCTTAAATTAAATCTACCATCACGGATCTACCTATTAAGCTAGATCCAGTGGCAGTTTCATCTAATGTATAGTAGGATCGCCCTTTTTATGGCTAATCCTTAAGACCCCCGTAACTTTTATAATCTTTCATTACCCTAATATGCAAATTTATGAAAGAGGCTACTGGGGCGTGGAGTAGCCGGAGCTGAAGCTACACGGCGCAGCTACTCCATGTCCAGTGGCGTAACTAGGAGAGGCTGGGCCCCATAGCAGATTTCTGCATGGGGCCCCCCCTTCCCCCCAAAAAAAATAGACATATGTAGGCTGCATTCACATAAACGTGTACACGCCAGGCTAAAGCCTGGCAGGCACACATCAGACGCGCTGGGGAGGTGATCGCGGCTCACCCCTCCCCTCTCCATAGAGTATAGAGCCGCATGGTCATTCTTATGGCCACAGATCTCTGTTGCGGCCACGGCTCGAAACAGTGAGTACTCGTTGTGCTCACCGTACCGAGCCGAGGCACTATAGTCGCCTATGAGGGATGTATATCCGTCAGCAAATTGCAGCCAGATATACGTCCCCCATACGTTCTTGTGAATTGCCCCTACACAGACATATTTCTACAATTACACAAATTTATACACACCTTTATATACTTATATACACACATATAAAGTTCTACACGTGTATAGTTGCACCCATATACATACAAGTATACACACACATTTGTGCACTAATACAGAGTGTATACACTGACCATATATACACATACATGCAGTATAAAAAGACCAAATACACACATACTGCATATTCATACAGAATATACACACATACAACAAATACACACACATTCAGTACATACAGCATGTACATACATACTATATGAACAGCATATACAAAAACACACATACATATACATATATTTATATATATACACACAATAAATACAGCATTTGCATCTATGCATATATACACGCTATATTAATATACACAATATACACAGTATATACATATATACAATATACACAGTATATACATATATACAATATACACAGTATGTACATATATACAATATACACAGTATACACATATATACAATATACACAGTATACACAATATACACAGTATATACATATATATACACACACAATATACACAGTATATACACAATATATACATATATACAATATACACAGTATATACATATATATATATATATATATATATATATATATATATACACACACACACACACAATATACACAGTATATACACAATATACACAGTATATACATATATACAATATACACAGTATACGCAAATATACAATATACGCAAATATACAATATACACAATATACACAGTATATATATATATATATATATATATATATATATATATTACACACACACACAATATACACAGTATATACATATATACAATATATACAATATACACAGTATATACATATATATATATATACACACACACACACACAATATACACAGTATATACATATATACAATATACACAGTATATACATATATACAATATACACAGTATATATATATACACAATATACACAGTATATACATATATATATACACACAATATACACAGTATATACATATATATATACACAATATACACAGTATATACATATATATATATACACAATATACACAGTATATACATATATATATATACAATATACACAGTATATACATATATATATATACAATATACACAGTATATACATATATATATACAATATACACAGTATATACATATATATATACAATATACACAGTATATACATATATATACACAATATACACAGTATATACATATATATATATATACACAATATACACAGTATATACATATCTATATACACAATATACACAGTATATACATATATATATATACACAATATACACAGTATATACATATATATATACACAATATACACAGTATATACATATATATATATATATACAATATACACAGTATATACATATATATATACAATATACACAATATATACATATATATATACAATATACACAGTATATACATATATATATACAATATACACAGTATATATATATACAATATACACAGTATATACATATATATATATACAATATACACAGTATATACATATATATATATACAATATACACAGTATATACATATATATATACAATATACACAGTATATACATATATATATACAATATACACAGTATATACATATATATATACAATATACACAGTATATACATATATATTTATACAATATACATATACAGACCGATAAATACATATGTATTTACTTACCTTTTAGGATGTGTAGGTGACCACCCGGCCGTGGCGTCAGGCGGTTGTTCCGGCGGGTGTTCGGGCAGGAGAGGGGGGGGTTATGGTTGTGCGCTCGGGCGGGGGAGGGGGTGCGTTCGCCGGGCGGGAAGGAGAGGGGGATGCGTTCGCTAGGGCGGGAGGGAGAGGGCGATGCGTTCGCTGGGGCGGGAGGGAGAGGGCGATGCGTTCGCTGGGGTGGGAGGGAGAGGGCGATGCGTTCGCTGGGGCGGGAGGGAGAGGGCGATGCGTTGGCTGGAGCGGGAGGGAGAGGGCGATGCGTTGGCTGGAGCGGGAGGGAGAGGGGGGTGCGTTCGCTGGGGCGGGGGGCGTGGTCATCAACTGTGCCTCGCTATGCAGGGGGTAGGCGGGCCGCGGTTACCTGTGCCGGCGGACGGGGAAGGGACTGGGCGATCCAGGAGTGGAGGGTGGGCCAGGAGAGAGGTGGGCGGTAGCCGGAACACAGAGGGAGGGGCCCGGGGACACGATGTGCCAGGCACCTGGCAGTGCACTGCCGGACCACTTGGCAAAGCACTGACCACAGGGTCCGTGCATCCCCGGGCCCCTGAACCTCATGGGCCCCGTAGCAGCTGCTACGGCTGCTACGGCGGTAGTTACGCCACTGTCCATGTCCCAGTAGCCTCTTTCGATCCTCCTACCAAGACATCTTCAGCGCGCAGCTCCTCATAGAACTCAGTTTATGACCAGCCATAGGGTCAAACATAGGGGTTTCACATGATAGAAAGCTGGTGCTTCAAGGGAGAACAAAAGCTTGCGATCCTCTGAGGATCTAGTCTTTGACGCATAGTGGGGCACATTTACTTACCCGTCCCATTGACGCCGCCGATCCGGAATGTCCAACGAGGATTCGGAGCTGCCGCGATTCACTAAGATCGTGCGTCCAATTTCCTGCATGTGTCGCTTCCCCGCTGAGGTCCGCCGGAGTTCACCTTCTTCTTCCCGGTGCATGTGAGTGCTGATCTTGCGAAACAATTTCATTTTTAAATTCTGCGGTTTGTCCGAATCAGTTGGATTGTCCGACGGTCACGCCCCCCCGATTTGTGTCACATGCAAGCCGGCGCCGATGCACCACAATCCGACCGCGTGCAACAAAAACCTGGGGCAATTCAGGGCAAAACGAAAAAATTCGGGAAAACTGACGGAAATGCGTCCGGCGGACCCTTAGTAAATGTGCCCTAGTATGTAGGTGCAATCTTTTTTCATCAGGTAAAGACTTGACCTTTCTCCATTATTGATGACATGGCTTATAGCAGCTTCATGGCATGGAGCATAGTTCTAAGTGGTTCTGTATGGATCCTATGGATTTGTACAGGATTTTCCCCCCCTCTAATAAGGGTCCCTCCAGATTGTCACCAGGAGTCTTAGCCGCAGGAGACAAGACAGCTGCCATTCGTCGCGCTGTCAGGTTACAGCCAAATGCTGCTTTCCTTTTCAACAGCTGCTGCTTGTGAGACTATTTGCACACCCTTGTGTGTCTTTCATAGGGAAACATGAGACGTGATTACCGACCGGGCTAAGGGCATTGGGTGCATGTAGAGGCGAAGCAGCCTACAGGTGTCTGCAAATCCATCTGCAGACCAGATGCGCTCAGGAAGGTCTATCAAGAAAATAATGTCTGAAAAATACTTGTACAGAAATTTCCTATGTCCAATGAAAATGTGGCACAACTTTTTAGAAGAGTTGGAGAACTTCTACAACAGTCCTATTGGCTGCACTGAAGTATATATACTCGAGTATAAGCCTAGTTTTTCAGCACAAAAAATGTGCTGAAACCCCAAACTTAGCTTATACTCGAGTAAAACAAATATAGGTTTTGCCAGGTTTTTGTGCTAAAATTTGGAGCCTCGGCTTATACTCGGGTCGGCTTATACTCGAGTATATACGGTAAATACATTAGGAGCTACAGAAAGGCGGACATGGGGGGGGGGGCTACGGAAAGTGGAGCATTTTCAGTGCGGGTAAACAGGGAGGGCGCAATTTAAGAGGAAAAAGATGCAGAAAAGGGGTATTATAAGTGGGGGCTAAAGGAAAGGGAGGATTGTAATAAATAGGAGTCACTAAAGGGGTATTAAAGTTTGTGGACACACTAGGCACTGGGGTTAGGGCACTAATATAAGTCATGGGTACGTTCGGTACCAGTACATTTGCACAACACAATGTACAGTTGTATGAACCCAATAATTTCTGGTTATGCCCCTGTTTTGAGCGCTAACCTCCTGTGCTGTGTCTTTTCCAATCCGTTTATGTGGTGCAGTCCAAGGTTCTCGTGATCCAATGATTGGCTTTTCCAAATGGGTTCCCACAAAAGTAGACTTTGTTTGTAATGGATAGACAAAACGTCCATAGACTGTAATGTGGAAGATAATTAATCTGAGGTGGGGGGGGTTTGGAGGTCTTGTATATATTTTGTATAAGCACACCTGAAATGTTCCTCTTATTTGGCGGTCTCTTACGTGACTGCGCTGGATCCTGTATCCGGTTCACTATTATGTACACAAATCATTCAATTCCCGACTCGGTGAATGATAACAGCAGAATATTTTTCATAACTGGGATATGAATTAACTTGCAAATGTTCTCTTGTGCCGTCCCAAATCACAACTTTGATGAGATGAACCCAGCAGAATTTGAATATAAAAGAAGCAATTTGTGCTGGTGTTTAATATTTACTGTGACTGCGAGAGATTCTCATTTTTTTTCCCCCTCAAGCATAACTTTGGTTTTACTGTTATTCTTCCGTTCTCCTGGGAAAGGATGTTCTGGTTGAAGTCCAAAATCTTCGATAATGATCTTGTTAGAAATTCTGAAATTAAGCACAATGTTAGAGGAATGTTATAGAGTTATTGCTGCCAACAGCCTCTTATTTTTTTCCACTCTTTTTGGTTGATTTTAAGGACATGTAAAAGGATGTGGTGTTCATTGAGGTTTTGGGTCATCAGAAAAGTGGAATGTCTACAATGTACGACTTGTGGATATGCTGTGAAAGATGGGAATACCCTTTTAAATATGTGCCTAGCAGGAGCCATAATCCATAATCCCATAATCAGTGGTATACACTCACCGGCCACTTTATTAGGTACACCATGCTAGTAACGGGTTGGACCCCCTTTTGCCTTCAGAACTGCCTCAATTCTTCGTGGCATAGATTCAACAAGGTGCTGGAAGCATTCCTCAGAGATTTTGGTCCATATTGACATGATGGCATGAGTGTATGCGTCTTAAAGATGCACATACATTGATTGCTCTGTAGAGTTGCAATCCGGGATGGTGCCTCCCAATTCGGGTAGCTCAATATACTCATGGCTTTCTCACCCTGGTTGTGCCTAACCTGGCCTACATGTCATCTCGGCCCTGGTGCCTACATATTAACCATCTCAGTTAACCAACAAAGAAAAATTCCTCTTGTTTGGAGAAAAACTTTTTCACCCAATTCCATGAAAATATTTAGTGTACAAGGAAATGTGTACCACAGTCCATCTTAAAAAGAGGATGGAGCACCTCCCTGATCCACCAAGTCTAAAGGTCCCACAAGGGTAATGGCACTGTAGCCTTCACTCAATGAAGCTTGGGGAGAACCTGTCTTGCTCTGATTAAGAGTAAAGCCCATAGGGGGTTGGGGAAAAAACCCAGCATACTTATCCTTCTCCGACTCCTGGTTTCTGTATTACGTATTACTTGTAGTACTTAGGATGTTTGCTACTGTGCTTGGCTGTAAGGTCGGATAGTGCTTAAAATGAGTGGCCTCCTCCTACCACAGGATGTCAGTTACGTTGAAGATGGGAGGTGTTTTGTTGAGGCCAACGAGGTCATTGCCCAATGCAGGTTCTGTGATCCCCCCTCCAGAACTACTGGCCTAGAAGAGTTGAAAACTGGGAGCTGTAGCAGGGTAAGTATTCTTTCATTTTTCCCATACTTGACCCCTAAGAGTTTTATAAATACCTAGAAAAACCCTTTAATCGATTACTGGAAAGCCCCCACCATGTGCAGCAAACCCTTTAATAAATGTGGTTGAGTCTGTCCTTCATCTGCAATGATATCAATAATATTACCGGTTGTTTCCAAGTATAAGTTGTGCTACAGCCATTAATGTAGTACTTACTGTGGGGCACATTAACTAAGGACTTTGTGTGTTCTTTCTAGCGCAAACTGCTTGCACAGGTATTTAAGAAGAGTTTGCACCACATGTTAAAGGTGTGCACCCAAAAAAAGTGCAGGGGGCGTTAGATTCATGAAGAACTTGCGCTAGAAATCCTAAATCTGGCGCCCCCTGCACACTACACAGGACACTGCACATATTACACACTGCACTGTTCTTAGTAAATGTGCCCTTGTATATCTATTTAATATTCTCTTGTCAGTCATTAGCCCTATTTAGTCTTATATACGTCATCCATTGCCGTATTTACAACCATCAACTCTTGACATGCCATCAGGCAGAACGTACCTTCATCTTCATATAACATCTCTGTGTACATACAGGTCAATAAGAATATTGATTCATATTTCTGCAGCAGTAAATATCATTTCTTATCAATTGCTGTGTCCAGGCTGATACTCTGCAGAGCATTGGTTATGTCCAAAAATGGGGAGCAGGTAAGTTGCACAGCGCAGTCCCATACAGTATCTTAAAGGAAATCTACCACCAGTCTATGATGTTTTTTAGCTAAAGGCACTGTCCTCCTGATTCCGAAACATATCTTGGTTTGGCACAAAAACCTTTACTTTTGGCAAAAAATCCAGTTTAGAAGATATTCAAATGAAGCTCAGGCGCTCCTGCTATGTCATAGCTCATATTTGGCACTACGCCGGGTTATAATTATGCATGCCTCCTCTTTTGCTGGCCTCCTTCCCCTGTCCCCGAGAGCCAATGACGTCACCTGGCTCTTGGAACTTCTCGCGCATGCGCATTTTACTGCACTCGCTGTTCTTTACGGTGGCTGCACGAATTTGCCTATCCTCCACAAATTGCCGGTGAATAATAATAATAATAATTCGTTATTTATATAGCGCACACAGATTATGCAGCGCTGCACAAACCATGTCAAATTGGTCCCTGTCCCCATGGGGCTCACAATCTACCAACCAGTATGTTTTGGAGTGTGGGAGGAAACCAGATTTCCCGCAGAAAACCCATGCAAACCCGGAGAGAACATACAAACTCTTTGCAGATGTTGACCTGGGTGGGAATCAAACCCAGGACCCCAAGCGCTGCAAGGCATAAGCGCTACTCACTCAGCCACCGTGCCGCCCTAACGTGGTCACAGCCATTTAAATGCCACTGGCGACTTTGCCAACAACATTTAAACAGTTAACACACGCTATCGGTGCCAGCACTGATCATGGGTGTCACTTATTGGGGTTCGGGTTTGCTACTCAAACTGGATCTGAATAAGAGTTTTTTTATTCTGGTTCGGCTGAACCCCAATTCTATAGGGTCTGCTCATCACTACTTCCAACTTATCTCACTTATCCAAAATTGGAAATGGATGCTACGGTACTTATCACAGGGTAACGCCCAGTTGTCAGTTTATTCCCAGGAAGAATAAGAGAGGAACGGCAGAAACTTTGAGATCTAAGAAACAACGTTCCAGAACTGGGAAAGTAGTTATTAAAACTAAATATATCCAGTCCTCCCTTATGTTGTTCTGTGTGTTCACAATAATCTTCAGATGATGAGTTTTGGCTATTTTTACCATACACAGTCATTTTATGTACAGCAGCTGCTTCTACCCTGGAAGGAGCAAAAAGAAATTCTGCATCTTATTGTTACTGACCGTTTCATACATTTTTTTTCTCCTCTAGATATTAACTGGTTCACTACCGTGACACTTTTAACATATATCGAATCTTGTAGCAAAATTATAGTGGAATGTCGCTGCAAAGTCATTGTAACAAGGATGGACATTGCATCACAATCACAGGATAACATGAAACACTGCAGTGATTTACAGCCGGGATCTTCCAGAAGGAGGGAGTTAAGATTCTCGCATGACTTGGCAGACAATGCAGAATTACACCGCAGTCTTCAATAGCCGCACCTGTTATAGCAACCGGTTGTCGCATGTGGTTTGTCCTGGTACAACACTGGAATTCTTACATGTTCAAGGGCTGGAAGGGATTGTGACCTGTAGCTGATGTCTTACATATGTCAGTGGGTAATGTCTAGGGACAGAAGGGACCAAGTCAACAGAGTGGAATAGGATTCACGTGATTTAAAGATGCTGGAAGAAGATGCAGATGAGCTGTGAAAAAGGGGTTGTACAGGTTCTGGAAAATATTAAATTGAGACTGATGCTCAAAGTCCAGGAGCAGTTATCCTGGGTGCCACGGCTGCTATTATCATATGGTTCCCCATGATGCATCATTCACATACTAATCCAGAGAAGAGTCAGAGCTACAGTCAGAACAGATATATATATGTACTAATGTGCATGCATGACCAGCAGTCCATTTATTGTTCTTGAAAACATCCTCCATCAACCTCTAGATAAAAGACCCTGGTGACATGGGCACATCTACCAAGGTACCAGCCATAGCAGAGACTATGGCAAATATCAACCATAGAGGCCTATTTCAACTATACTGTGACATCACTGTGTGTATTTTCCCCGTACTGTGACATCACTGTGTGTATTATGCATGTACTGTGACATCACTGTGTGTATTATCCCTGTACTGTGACATCACTGTGTGTATTATCCCTGTACTGTGACATCACTGTGTGTATCATCCCTGTACTGTGACATCACTGTGTGTATTATCCCTGTACTGTGACATCACTGTGTGTATTATCCCTGTACTGTGACATCACTGTGTGTATTACCCCTGTACTGTGACATAACTGTGTGTATTATCCCTGTACTGTGGCATCACTGTGGGTATTATCCCTGTACTGTGACATCACTGTGTGTATTACCCCTGTACTGTGACATCACTGTGTGTATTATCCCTGTGCTGTGACATCTCTGTGTGTATTATCCCTGTACTGTGACATCACTGTGTGTATTATCCCTGTAGTGTGACATCACTGTGTGTATTATCCCTGTACTGTGACATCACTGTGTGTATTTTCCCCGTACTGTGACATCACTGTGTGTATTATGCATGTACTGTGACATCACTGTGTGTATTATCCCTGTACTGTGACATCACTGTGTGTATTATCCCTGTACTGTGACATCACTGTGTGTATTATCCCTGTACTGTGACATCACTGTGTGTATTACCCCTGTACTGTGACATAACTGTGTGTATTATCCCTGTACTGTGGCATCACTGTGTGTATTATCCCTGTACTGTGACATCACTGTGTGTATTACCCCTGTACTGTGACATCACTGTGTGTATTATCCCTGTGCTGTGACATCTCTGTGTGTATTATCCCTGTACTGTGACATCACTGTGTGTATTATCCCTGTACTGTGACATCACTGTGTGTATTACCCCTGTACTGTGACATCACTGTGTGTATTATCCCTGTACTGTGGCATCACTGTGGGTATTATCCCTGTACTGTGACATCACTGTGTGTATTATCCCTGTACTGTGACATCACTGTGTGTATTATCCCTGCACTGTGACATCACTGTGTGTATTATGCCTGTACTGTGACATCACTGTGTGTATTATCCCTGTACTGTGACATCACTGTGTGTATTATATCTGTACTGTGACATCACTGTGTGTATTATCCCTGTACTGTGACATCACTGTGTGTATTATCCCTGTACTGTGACATCACTGTGTGTATTATCCCTGTACTGTGACATCGCTGTGTGTATTATTCCTGTACTGTGACATCACTGTGTGTATTATCCCTGTACTGTGACATCACTGTGTGTAGTATCCCTGTACTGTGACATCACTGTGTGTATTATCCCTGTACTGTGACATCACTGTGTGTAGTATCCCTGTACTGTCGCTTTATAACATGCTGCTAAAAAAGTTTAGCTATTCTGCCCCATAGTTCCTAGTTTTGCCACTGCCTTGTTACCTCCAAAAAGATTCTTTCCTTTATGGGACTAGACCTGCAATCTTCCTATTACACAAATAATACCCTACACACCAAAAAGGAAGAAAAAGGGGTGGGAATTGGAACCATACACCACCCCCTTAAATCAGAATAGAAAAACCCATAAGAAAAAAATGAGAGTAATATACAATGGAGTATAAAATGGTAGAAACTTTATTAAATACAAGTTATAATAACAATCATAAAAAATAGACAAGCAAGTGAGGTAACAAACAGACAAGAGAATAATTCAAGGGGACCGGGTGTAACCATAGTAGAAACATGCAGAAACACTCCTGTAAACAACTAAAATGCTTAATAAATAAGACCAAGATCGGTCAGCATTATACAGGTTAAACAGGGAAAATTAGTATAAATATGCATACAGACCACGGACCCAAGATAAAGACACAGTACTGCAGTACTGATGTGTTTGATGTATTGTAGTGAATTATGGCTGTCAGCATCCTAATAGGTCCAGAATTTTCAGGTTACTCCTCTGTGTGCTATATAATGTTCTAGTATCTGATCTGGTGATATGTGATTTATAGTCTGGGAGCAGCTGAAAATACATGAATCACTGTGTTTGTTGTTATACCAATAATCTACCTGATAATCTGGATCAACACATAGATTATTGGTAAAACTGCTCTCGTCATTCGGATAATCACTGAAATCTGGGATTATCACAGAAGAGTTTTATGATATGAAGATGATAGATATAGACAGTGCGCTATATTATACTGTGCTTATACCCTCTGCTGATATTATATTGTAATAATAATCTTTATTTATATAGCGACATCATATTCCGCAGCAGAGTACAGACAGTCATATGGAACAATAGGAGTGAGGGCCCTGCTCGCAAGAGCTTACAGTCTATGAGGATGAGGGGGGGACACAAGAGCATACAGTCTATGAGGATGATGGAGTGACACAAGAGCTTACAGTTTATGAGGATGAGAGGGTGACACAAGAGCTTACAGTCTATGAGGATGAGGGGGGTGACACAAGAGCTTACAGTCTATGAGGATGAGGTGGTGACACAAGAGCTTACAGTCTATGAGGATGAGGGGGTGACACAAGAGCTTACAGTCTATGAGGATGAGGGGGTGACACAAGATGTTACAGTCTATGAGGATGAGGGGGGACACAAGAGCTTACAGTCTATGAGGATGAGGGGGTGACACAAGAGCTTACAGTCTATGAGGATGAGGGGGGACACAAGAGCTTACAGTCTATGAGGATGAGGGGGTGACACAAGAGCTTACAGTCTATGAGGATGAGGGGGGGGGGCACAAAATGTACAGCAGCAGAATAACCCACCTTTACACCGTGTAAGAGGTTAAACCTGAATACTTTTCATACAGGTACTTGATATTCAGAGTCTTCTGCAGCCAGCGCTGTGAGATCCAGGAATAGCCTGGTCACATATGCCGCATAGATGTCTAGCACAATGACACGCTCCCCTGTCCCTGACACTAAGTGGATTTATGAGCGCTGTCAATTTTACTTTAAATCACTGTTTTGCAGTTACAGGAGTACAATCACTCGAGCGCTTGAAAACACTGATTAAAGGGATACGGCCGGACCTCCTCCCTCCCCTCCGGCTCAATACTACAGTTCTGGTCAGACCACTTTATGGCGAAATTATGAAATCCCTGCAGGGGTTTGTTATAAACATGTTGCGGGATGTGGGCTCTCTAAACCAGGTATGGAATTCGCTAGTGGAAGGTCATGGTAACTATAAAATAACAAGAGTATAACCACAGCTACGAGATGTGGAGGCTGGAGGACAAAGCAGTAACATAAGAATAGCTCAGAGTCGTAAAGCGGACTAATACTTTATGTGCCTGGTAGCTGATGTGTAGCTTAAAATTTCTGGGAATAAATGTAAAATTTGTAACAGACCCTCAAACTATGCATCTTCACACCTATAATGCACCTTTAAAGGACATCTTTGACCAGATTACAGGTGGTAGAGTGTCCTAATTAGGCTGCTCGTTCCGTCTATGGGACTGTTTTTTACACGTTTTCTGGCATCTTTAATAACGAAATATTAATTTTGTCAAACAGCCGGAGGAGCTCGGGTGCTGTCTGCCTAAGCTTCTCCAGCTGTTTTACAAAGTTAATATTTCATTATTAAAGATGCCAGAAAACGTGTATAAAACAGTCCCCTAGATGGAACGAGCAGCCTAATTAGGACACTCTACCACCTGTATTCTGGTCATAGATGTCCTTTAATGCCCCCTATAGCTCCTGGGCCAGTGTTTGACTGTACCCACTGCACCTTCTTAAGTTAAGAAGTCTGTTAGGTATCTAGAGGATAAGACAAAAACATAGTCAGGACTAGGAGTTGTATTACAAATAGTGGACCTTGTATCTTTGGGATAAAGTAGAAGCATTCCCGGATTTAGTACCAAGAGAAGTTTTCCAAATAATCATCAGCAACCCAAGGCCAAAAGTATATATCACAGTCTCATGGGTGTCCCTGCGATCCATGCCTCGGATCGCAGGCACACCCATGCCCCTCTCCATGGTGGTGCTGCCCTGTCCGCCGGCCCGCACCTCTCCACACTCCTGCTCCCATCCTGGCTAGGCCGTGCGCCAACACTCAGAGATTTAAAGGGCCAGCGCACCGCTGATTGGCGCTGGCCCCTTCCAGGTTTCCTATTTAATACAGCGGCTCCCATCACTTCCCGCCGGATCTTTAAACGTAAGTCATAGAGTACCATTCCCGTTTCCTTCCCCGTTCCTGTTTCTGCAGATCTCCTGTTGTGACTCCGGACCTGACCTCTGCTTCTCTGATGCCTTCCCTGACTACGTCCCTGTGCCTGTCCTCGAACCTGGACTGTGATTCTGTACCGCTACCTTGGCTGCCACCACGGGCTAGTCGCACGTGTGGACCAACCTGGTGGCACCCCGCCGCAGCAAGACCATCCGCTTTGCGGTGGGCACTGGTGAAGACCAGGTGCCACTTTGATTCTGGTCCCAGGTGTCGGCTAGTACCATCTCCCACAGTGGTCCAGGGGATCCATTCCCCCCGAATCCTGACACATAGGGGCTCATTTACTAAGGGTCCGTGGACCCCACAAACGTCGGATATTCCGACGATTACCGTTTTGCGGCGCATTTAAATGGAGAGTGTGGCGCACACGATTTTGGTGCAAACGTGCCGGCTTACATGCGACACAAATCGGGGGGCAGGCCATAGGACGATCTGACGGATTCGGACTGAGCGCGGGATTTAACATTTGAATTTGTGTCGCAAGCCATGCACTTACATGCACCGGGAAGAAGATGGTGAACTCCGACTTACCTGAGCAGGGAAGCAACACAAGCAGGAAATCGGGCGCACAATCTAAGTGAATCGTGCTGGAGTCCATGATGGTTGGACAACGTACAGCGGGGATCGCGTGCCCCATAGTATCTGGAAGACAAAGCAGGAGCATAGTCAAGAAGAGCATGGAGTTAGGCCAAGAGTAGTATCACAAATACCAGGCATGGTATGTGGAGGATAGTGCTGAAGAGTAGTCTGGAATTACCTAGAGTCAGGACACGAGTAGTATTGCAAATAACAGGGAATGTATCTGATGGATAAGGAAGGAGAGTAGTCAGGAAGAGCCTGGAGTCAGGACCAAGAGTAGTTTCAAAAATAACAAGCATTGTATGTGGAGCACAAGGCAGGAGCGTAGCGAGGAACTATCAGGAAGTCAGACCAAGAGGAGTATCACAAATACCAGTCATTGTATCATGAGAATAGGGCAGGAGCATGGTCAGGAACAGTCAGGAATCCAGCACCAGCAGTAGTATCACAAATATCAGTCATTGTATCCGGTGGATAGGACAGGAGCATAGTCAGGGTCAGTCAGGAAATCAGGAACAAGTAGTATCACCTATACCAGGCATAGGATCCAAAGAGCAAACAAAGACATGGAACATGAGAAATTTTATAGAAATCCTAATGTCTTGAGGCACGATCTTCTGGCACCATCTCTTTTAGCAACCAGACCATGCAATAATCAAAGCCAGTAGAGTTTGATCCACACCAACCAGGAAGAGGAAGAGATGGGATCGCTTCCATAGAGGATTCCCCAAATCTGTCAGTGATCCAGCTCAGGTTGATTAGTCCTGTCTGGACAGTTCAGAAAACTCCATGTAATGTGTTTATCAATGGCAGGCTGAAGCAATCTAGCTTTCCCAAGGTCCTGAATGCTTTTCAACAAAACCACTCAGCTCAGGGATTAAACAAGGTATGTTTCTGCATCAGTGTAGCTACAGCATTCTCAAGGTATGTTTGGTTCATAATGCATGAAATCAAATGGTAGATTTGCTTTAATGGCTGATACCACAGATTAGCTAAGGTGCATTAAAGGGAACCTGTCAGCATGTCTTCATGCACATGGGATTTAGGTTCTCAATCCTTTCTACCCTACCTGTGTCAATTTTCGCATTCCCAAGATTCCAAGGGGAAAAGCAGCTGACCGGAAGAAAGGTTTGGGACCTTAAAACCCAGAAGACATCTACCACTAGGATCAAGTATTGTAAACCAAGCTTAGATACTGATGTGTGCCCCCTCTGGCAGGATCCACCCTTCTTGAAGCTCCTTATGCCCTGGTTTAAAAAAAAATGCTTTTAAAATTATGCAAATAAGCCTGAGGGGCTGAGGGCTCCATAGATGTTAATGGAGCCAAGAGTCCCTCAGGCTCATTTGCATAATTTTTAAAGCCTTAAGGGCATAAGAAGCTTAAAGACAGCAGATCTTGCGAGAGGGGGGCACACACCAGTATGTAAGTGTGCTTGGTTTACAATCCTTCATCCTGGTGACTTGAAATAAATTGGAGCGGCACCTACATTTATGGGGCACAAAGCTATCCACCTCCAGCTCTGTATTATGTGTGGCCCAAACTGTGTGGGTGTCAGTTGTTGGACCTCTACCAATCAAATATCATAATTTTGTGAACCCCTGAAAATTCATTGTTTGACTGTGCATAATTACATGGAACAAAGCAGTCCAAAAATATACCAGGTCAAGAGGGAAGTATACAAATCAAAAATTAACAAGAAGACTAACAAGGGAAGTAAAGAGGGTTATTTTTATTGGAGTGCAAATTAGAATTCACAGTCCATCTTCATTGACAAAACTCCCTGGGAAAGAAAGGATCATGTGGACCTTGAGACCCACGGGGGTCTCTTAAATTCTAACTAAATCAAAATGAGATTGGTATATATAAGTATAGTATTACTTCTTGCAGAACCGCTAATAGCCCTGTTAGTCCTGTCTGGATTCCAACTCATTGGAGGTCAATGGCACCAGACTGACACCAGTTATTTATGATCCAGTAGTGGATTATAATACAGGCGGTTTGGGCGGTAGCCCGGGGTCCAAGCCTTCTAGGGGGTGAATGGCCACACAAACCACCTACCAAATTTCATATGGAGAAGGACCTTCACCCATGAAATCCTCGTATATCTGTTCCTGCTCTCAATACACATGTACACAAGAGCCATTTCAGGACCTTTTAAGGTCCTCCATAAGTTGTGAAACCACAGATTGAAAGCAGCAGAAGGGACACAACCTCCATTCCCCAAGAAGCTGATTCTAGTACCAGATGTAGGAAGTGATTCCAGACTTGTAGGGGCTATAATACTCATACAGCCCAGGGCACATGGCAGTCTTATCTGCCCCTGAATGGGGCCTCTTATGAGATATTTTGACAGAACTATTTGCTTTTAATGCAGCGGTGAACAGAGCTTCTAACCTTTAATGATCATGACTCTGTTTGTTCTGTCCTAGCCTATACAGCAAAGCAAAAAACAAAAGAGGAAAAAAATACATGATCTGGTATATAATTTACTATATAGGTTCCTAGAGACCAGATCTGGACATTATAGACAGTCATATTAAATGAATCATAATCCTATGTTAGCCCATGTTGTAATGATCTATGGTCTTGTGTTCTTGCTTCCATATTCCACATACGTCACTCCATATTACAAGATTGGAGGACAAATTAGGTTGTCACTGTGTTTTTCATGAAAGACACAGACGCTGGGTGTTATATAACTGCTGCTGCACAGCTTCTCTTCCCCAGCAATCCTCCGAGGGCCCGGCGCTGCTACGTAATGTTCTGCTGGCTCTGTCCATTCTGCGGAGACAGAGAAAAACAAGCTATTAGTGAGGTCTATGGGGATTGTATAATTATAAGTCATGGCTTGCCAGGTGATTGCGCTCAGGAAAGTTCCTCCTCCGACTGTACTAGAATATTTAAAGCTTCAATTCAACAAGTCCCAGAAGAATAGAATATTTATCTCCAATTTACCTGAGCATGAGAGGAAGGGGGGGGGGGGGGTTATGTGACCATTATCAGAAGAACCAAAAATAGATCAGGAGATTCCCAGTATAAACTCTGCTTCACAAAATTATTGTTAATTATAAAGTGGACCAAATAATTGGTATAGGCACTGTTTGCAATCCCTACTATGAGCTGGAAATGTAGCAGTGGTATACGGTACTACCATAGAGGCACAGCATGCACCTACTATGTGGTCCTTTCTGAACTGCTTCTCTTGTTATACCTTCACCTACAACTAGGGGGGGGTCACTGCATTTCTGTTATACCTCCCAAACTCATGTATTTATGCAGCCATCTCCCTCTAGTGGTGGCACAGTGTAGCTAGAGTTGTATAATTTCATTGGGTCAAGGTAATCAGGGGATTGTAAGGGTGTAAATCATTACCCATTGTGTAAACTGGTTTTCATGGTAATGTTACTGGGGGCAATTTATCATTAGACCGGCTCCTTACAACAGTTCTATGGGGGTCATTTATCTTTTTTTTTTTTTTCTCTGTTGGTGTTTTTGCACCTTTTTGCTGTGTAATGGTTGTTTTGCATCTATTTTGAGGTTTTTTTTGGAATGTTACGCTTTAATTCGCTGTGTAACCATTGTGTGTTGTTGCACCCTATTTGTCATCACATTGCACCTTTTTACAGATTTTTGCGCCAAATAATTGCACAATGAAACCCCAGTCCTGATCATGCTTTAGAAAGGCAATGGTATGTGTTGCTCAAAAAATGGCGCCTTTTGTACAATTTCTGCCTAACACTGCATTTTACTTAGAGCCAAAACGACAAAGACAAATGAGGTGCAAAAATTAAAGATAAATTACCCCATGGGGCACATTTACTTAACTGTCCGACAGAGTTCACCGAAAGTGCATTGTCCGACGATAATGCTCTGTGCCGCGATTCACTAAGATTGTGCGATTCATCCTGCATGTGTCGCTTCCCCGCTCAGGTCCAACAGAGTTCACCTTCTTCTTCCCCGTGCATGTAAGTGCTTGGGCTTGCGACACAATTTGAAAGTGAAATCCCGCGCTCAGTCCGAATCAGTTGGATTGTCCGATGGCACACCCGATGTGTATCACATGATAGCCAAAATACGATCACGTGCAACACAATGCCAGCGCAGACACCAGTTAAATACCGGGCCAAGTGATGCAATCCCCAAAAACGGTGAATAGTCCGACGAAAGTGCCATCCGCAACCCTTAGTAAAGATGTCTGTTATTGGAGCTCGGATTCATTAAAGTGGATTTATCCCTTGATAAATCTGCTGCCATCTCTTATGTTACATGGGTTGTTTGCAACAGTCCCATAAAAAGTCGCAAAAAAAAAAATCAAAAGTCGCAGAACATAGACCACGGTAGGGACTGACATCAATTTGCACTTAAATGTAAAGTTGCAAATCCCGAATTAAGTCCAATTGTGAAAATTAGCCTATGCAAATAATGAATTTGGTGCAAGCAGGATCTATGTCATAGCGACTCTGCACTCTCCTATGTTCATTTGGCGCCGTGGAAAGTCGCAAAACAGCACAATGATTAATGACCCCCATTATGTTCAGTAGGTGGGATGGTAGAAGTCCAACATAAATGTTTCGCACTTAGTTCAAGTGATGTGGGTGTCCGTAGGGTGCACCAGATTCATGAAGACCGTGCTCCGGACCGTGGCACACTCTGCAGGATAATAATAAATGTGGGCCAGTATGTATTCTATGACACATAAGTCCACATTTACTGTATATACTGGCGTATAAGACTACTTTTTAACCCCTTAAAATAATGGCTACAGTGGGGGGTCGTCTTATACGCCGGATATACGGGGGCCGCACTGTGTGAGGTGGTTTTTTCCACGTCAGCGCGCAGAGAGCCGCTTCCTGGGACCGCCGCGCATGCGCGGCAGTCCGCCTCTCACAGTCATTAGAAGAGGCTTAGTATGCGCTGACGGGGCGGCGCGCTGTATGCTAATGCAGCCGCCCTGTCACAGCGGTCGGCGTCACAGAGCTGGGGGTCACAGGCGGCACTTACAGAAGCATGTCGGATCTTCATTAATATCGCAGCTTACAGTTATGATCACCAGGCACTTGCTCTCTTGTTTGTTTTGCAAAGTTTTAAGCCTGACTTTTTTTCATTTGGTAGAGGGGTAGTCTTATACAGTGAGTATATACCAAATTCTATATTTTTAGGGCAGAAGTTGGGGGTCGTCTTATACGCCCAGTCGTCTTATACGCCGGCATATACGGTACTATAGATACATATAAAATTAGTATGCAGAGTGCACCAGATTAATGACCGCACTCAGTTTAACAGGTGTGCACCACAATTATGTTGGACGTGCCGAATGTGCACCAGAACGCCCCCTTAGGTGCACTGTATTGGTGCACGGGCTTCATTAATACATGTGCAAGCAGTTTGCACGTGTATTTTATATGCACACTACGCAAGAATACTGGCACAAGCCCATTAATGCATCTGGACCATAATGTAGTAATGAAGAAGATACCAATTTGGTGAATGGCACTTTGCAGATTGAAGCCTCCCTGAATGTGAGCGCTAATGATTACAAACAGCCTACTCTCCCGAATATGATTATCGGCATTAAGAAATATGAACACACAAATTAAATGCATTACTCACAGGTGTCAGGGGCGCAGATGAATTATTTAATCTCTCCTCCTGGCTCCTATTTATTATATGCTAATTGAGTTCCTCGGTACCGTCACATATTTTAAGATATCGCTCCTACAAAGTAGCTATAAAGTTAATTACTATTTTGTTGTTTGGAGTAATTACAGATAAATGTACAAATAATGATTTTTTTTCGGGGAATGATGATCATTAGTTTCATGCTATCAAAATAAGATTCTTAGCAAGCGAAAATGGACCCATGGGAAAGCAAAATATTGGTTGTTCTCATCCAGATGCACTCACTACGTAACATCATCTGTCTACACATGGCCACCCAAGCGCATGTCATTAAAGGGGTTCTCCAGTTACAGCAAGTTAACTTGCTGATCAATAGTGGTCTCAGTGAAAGGACCCCTTTGGATCTTAAAAATGGAGGTCCGCTGTACCCCCGTTGTAGCTCGAGATGAAGAGAGCAGACAGTAACGCATGCGCTGGCGCTGCACTGATGAAGATTGCATAGATAATCGGAGCAGCCGGTGCATGCGTAACTGGCTTCTCTGGTCATCTCGAGCACAATCGGGGGACCCTCAATCTCATGATCCATTGGGGTCCCATTACTGAGATCCCTACTGATCAGCAATTCATAGGGCCTAACTTGCTATAACTGGAGAACCCATTTAACTTGGATGGAAGACATCGGGTTTATGAATATGTCTTAAAGAAAAACTTTTTTTTTGCCAAAACTCCAATTTTATTGCTTCGAAAATGTCACATATTGCTTAGGCATGTGGGGTGTCAGATAATTAGATTTACAGTTATAGTAGTTTTGTGTATTGCCCATATATGCAGGAAAAGAGTAGTAGTACAGTTCCCATATATGCAGGGTGAGAGGAGTAGTACTTTGCTCGTAAATGTAGGGTAAGAGTAGTAGTACTGTGCCCATTTATGAACGGTAAGAGTATTTTTTACTGTGCTGTGCCCATGTATACGGAATAGGAGTATAGGAGTAGTATTACTGTGAGGTGTCCATATAAGCAGGATAGGAGCAGTAGTACTGTGCTGTGCCCATATATACAGGATAACAGTAGTAGTACTGTGATGTGCCCATATATACAGGATAGCAGTAGTAGTACTGTGATGTGTCCATATAAGCAGGTTATTGGTAGTAGTACTGTGCCCATATATACATGGTAAAAGTAGTACTACTATTCCCATATAACTGGATAGAAGTGGTAGTAATGCGCTGTGTTTTGGTGCATATGGGTTGGATTTAACTAGAAAATGAAAGGCTGTCTCAGGAAATTTAAGATACTTGGCAAGTATACCAGACTGGAGGGCAACTTTAATAAATTACATGTATCACATATCTGTAAACTTTAACCATATAAATAACTTCCAAAATATGACAGACACTTCGTTTTGCATGGAAAATTGGGTCACAGCTTTATATTAACCCGTAATATCCAAAAATCAGGCATTTGGGATAGAATGTCACATTTTCGAGCTCTGGAAGCTGTATGCCCAGCTGGACTCCCAGCTGGCAAGTCGGCCAACCGAGCAACCACCATCCCAAATCTTCCACCATTCTGCCTTTTGTGACATGAAATGAACTATAAAATACAAAGAAAACACATTACAAAAAAAATTGCATCTCAATAACATAGAGAGAGAGGGACTGCTTGAGTGTCGCCTTAAAGAGGGAAATAACATTGAGTCATCAGCCATATAAACCCCATGTCCTGTAGGAGGGGAGGACGTCATAAGGTAAGCAACAGGGGAGGGGTGAAAACACTTCTAAAAGGCACAGATCACCAACCCTATAGTGCAATGGTACCCAAATTTTAACTCTTTTGCATCTAATAACATCATCCTCTAGTTTAGGGGTACCTTTCTTAAACAGTCAGGTGTACCCCACATTCAACCATGAGCATAGGGCAGTTCAACATCAAAGATGAAGATGATTCTGCCCAGTTTCTGTTAGCTTGGCATAAGAGACTGGGTCAAACAAGGGTACAGCATGCTGCCAATATGAACTATACATAGGATTATTTTGCCATGGATTCCCTATGTAACCATTGCATGAGTCTCAGAAACCGAAGATAAACTTTTGGAGAGCTCCATCTGGTACACGGTCACTAAACAGCTCTGGGGCAACCTACTGTTCAATAGACAATGTAGTCCCGCCGCAGCTGCTGTGCCAGCATGTTCTGCCCACCAGGAAAGCACTCTGCTGTGTATACATAAATGAGGAAGATTTATGTACAGCGTTAGGAATATGCAGGTGTAAAACCCACTGTCATCTCCTTCACGTGCCCACCTGAATGCATTCCTATTACAGTGGGTGGTTATGGTTATTATATAAACCTTACAAGCAGGGCTGTTTATAGTGATGATGCTGCCTTAGAAACTCTCAGTGCTGGCGCCCCCTATCGGAGGCGTGAGGCTAACGCGTCTACCCCCAGTACGTTAGTAGACGCGAGCAGCGCTAGACCGAGGAGATGTTTCACCAATGATCCACAGCTAGCAATAGATTCAAAAACTGCTTCAGGCTGCGCTCACACAATGGGGCACATTTACTTACTTCGTCCTGCGGAGTTCACGAAAGTGCGCTGTCCGGCACTCTGCTGCGATTCACTTAGATTGTGCGTCCGATATCCTGTATGTGTCGCTTCCCTGCTCAGATCTGTTGGAGTTCACCTTCTTCTTCCTGGTGCATGTAAGTGCTCGGGTTTGCGACACAATCTGAAAGTTAAATCCCACACTCATTCCCAATCAGTTGGATTGTCTGACGGGCTTCCCCCCGATTTCTGTCGCATGCAAGCAGCCCAGTCGCACCCACCTTTGTGTTTTGGATTGCATTGGGCAAAATGCTTCATCACCTGTAAATACATTAGGGCTCATTTACTAAGGGTCGTACTGTGCACTTTTATAGGACTGTGCACCTTTATCAGGGTTAAAATGGCGCCGCGCCGACCGAAGCGACAGCAGCGCGGTACACCCGGAGGGCGCCAGAAGGTAAGTACAGGCAATCCCTGGGTTATGTACAAGATAGGGTCTGGAGGTTTGTTCTTAAGTTGAATTTGTATGTAAGTGGAAACTGTATATTTTATAATTGTAGATCCAGAAAAAAAAAATTTGGGCCCCAATGACAATTGGAATTTAAACATTTTTTGCTGTAATGGGACCTAGGATTATCAATAAAACTTCATTACAGACACTTTACAGCTGATCATTACAGTCTGGGACTATAGTAACATCCAGAGAGATACACCAGAGGTCAGAGGGGTCTGTCTGTAACTATGGGTTGTCTGTAAGTCAGGTGTCCTTAAGTAGGGGACCCCCTGTACACCTTTATTATTTTAAGCAGCCTCCGGGCTACCTTATGTTTTTTAATTAGTGTCGGACAATCCCTTTAATACTGTTCCATTGCTGCCCTAGAGATGACTACAGGCGGTCCCCTACTTGGGGACACCCGACTTACAGACAACCCCTAGTTACAGACAGACCTCTCTGCCCACTGTGATCTCTGGTGAAGTCACTGGATGTTACTATAGTCCCAGACTGCACTGATCAGCTGTAAGGTGTCTGTAATGAAGCTTTATTGATAATCCTTGGTCCCATTACAGCCAAAATTTAGAAACTCCAATGGTCACTGGGTCACTTTCGACTTACATACAAATTGGACTTAAGAACAACCCGGGGACTGCCTGTATTATGCCCTGCAGTATCCAATATAGAAAAAGTAGCCAATTATAATAACAGGCTTGTTTAATAGGTTTGATAATATTTGACCCATTAGCACATCTCTGCCTTCTGATTTTTATAGTTCTCTTTGATGTGTTGGCCAGCTCTATATGGTATTTTGGACCTTCATTTTTCTAAATATCCAGTGCCCCACAGTAACCAACAAAATAACATTGCTCCCACAGTAGCCGATATAGTCACAATGGGGCAGATTTACTTACCCGGTCCATTCGCGATCCAGCAGCGCATTCTCTGCGGTGGATTCGGGTCCGGGCCGGGATTCACTAAGGTAGTTCCTCCGACGTCCACCAGGTGGTGCTGCTGCGCTGAAGTCCGCTGAAATGCACTCAAGTATACCGGCCTATTCCTGGTGAAGGTAAGTGCAAGCTCCGCAACACTTTTTATTTTTTAAATGCGGCGGTTTTTCCGAATCCGTTGGGTCTTTGTTCGGCCACGCCTCCCCGTCGCGTGCATGCCAGCGCCGATTCGCCAAAATCCGATCGCGTGCGCCAAAATCCCGGGGCAATACAGGGAAAATCGGCGCAGATTGGAAATATTCGGGTAACACGTCGGGAAAACGCGAATCGGGCCCTTAGTAAATGACCCCCACTGTCTCTACAATAGTCAATATAGTATAAATGCCCCCCACAGTAGCCAATACAGGCAGTCCCCGGGTTACGAACAGGATAGGTTCTGTAGATTTGCATGTAAGTCGGAACTGTATATTTTATAATTGCAACCCCAGCCAGAATTTTTTTGGTCTCTGTGACAATTTTTTAAAAATGTTGGATTGTCATAAGAACCATGATTAACAATGAAGCTTAATTGTAGAAACTTTTAATAACTGTTACAGCTGTTTATTGTAGCCTAAGGCTAAAGTACAGGAAATTACCAACATCCAGAGGTCCGTTTGTAACTAGGGGTCGTCTATAAGTCACGTGTTCCTAAGTAGGGGACTGCCTGTCTAGTCAAAATGCTTCCACTGTAGCAAATATAGTAACGTTGCCCTACTTACAGGGGAAAGACCTGTATGTACTACTATGGTAAGCAATTCTAGTGTCTTAAAGAGGCAATGGTACAATTAAACAGAACAGAAGGATTCTGTAAATAGGACTTGGGCCACGTTTTTGTCTGGGCCTGTGACTGTAGTTCCTGTATTTCCTCCCCTGATGGTAACCCTCTTGGGCATATATGGTGCCTACTCTATAATGCTGGCAGTGAACAAGTGTGAAATGCAATACCACACACAACCTCTGGATAGGTGTGGTGCTGTCTTAGATGTTTACTATATGACAATAACTATGATTAATACTCTTCCGCTTTTCCATTTTATCCTGCAGGAATTACAATGTAATGTTATTACAAATATGAACCACGACCTCCGCTGTGTATCCTTAAAGGAAACTCTCTGTATTTTGACATTTAAAGCAAATAGCGAGTCATTTCACATTGAAAAGAAAATCTTTAACCTCTTGCTGTGAAGGCGCAGCATTTCACAAGCCATTTTTAATAGATGAAGCAAAGACGTGCAACCATCTCATTAGCATCAGGATTCATTTGCTGGCAAACATTCCCGACGGGAAAAGGAAAACTCGCTTCAATATTTGTGGATAAAAGATGACATCACCGCATAGCAGGCGGAGGTTCAGACGCCGGCACGCCACAGTGACGGGCCGTTTCGTGCACTCCGCGCTTATTCAACCTATGACCTTTCTGTACATAATATACTTTGCCAATAAATGGCAGGTAAAACTTAAACCCAAGCAGAATTAGGCTACATTCCCACCATGTCTTTAATCTTCTGCTGTAAGGATACATCAGGAACATTCTGGACAGGGGTGAACCAAGCCTTTCTGCTGCCCGAGGCGAGTCATAGAGAGATGCCCACCCCCCCATGTATGTAATATATCAGATACAGTGTAAAAAATAGATACAGCGTGCCCCCCTGAACTGGAGCCGTGAAGTGGGGGGGCAGCGGTCATGAGGATTTGCCGTCTGGCGGTCATGGGGAGGTGCCAGCCGGTGGGAGCCCAATGCCGCCTCCTCCTCCAGGCGCGCCGTCTGAGGCAAGAATCTCAACTCTCCTCATGGCAGGTGCGCCCCTAATTCCGGACATGACCTACAACAGAGGGTTAGGACATATCCCACTATATACACATACAATAAGATGTGTTGTCCTGGTCGACAACCCCCCCCCCCTTTGGATCTAACAGTGGATAGGGGCAGATGGTGGACCAGGCGATGAATGATTGCTTGGTTGCAGCCTAGCCACAGATGTCATGGTAGCACACTCCCAGTGAAGGCCTCAACCATACCTGTCAGTACCAGCCTAGTAAAGCAAGAAGAGGGGGTTTACGCGTGGTAACAAGGATCCCCATAGGTAACTCCTGGTGTAGTTACCAGGACCCAGCCGATGGTAAAGAAGAGGCCTTTGATGTTAGCGGTTTTAGCCTCTTTTTGAAGAAAATGTATAGTTCCTTTATTGCAGAATTCATAATACTGCAGCAGTAAACAGTCCAATTGGCGTTTGGAGCTGTTTTTAGCAATGTAACAATGGATTACAGGGAAAATTCTTCCTGTAGCTTCATCAGCAGCACAAAACAGCAGTGACTTCACTAAATATCAAGATGAAGCCTTTAGAACAGTGATTTTCAACCTTTTTTGAGCCGCGGCACACTTTTTATACTTAGAAAATCCTGGGGCACACCACCAACCAAAATGACACTAAAACAGTCATATTATACATTAATAATATATAACGTACATATTATACTTTAATAATATAGATTCTAAATTTATTTTGCTCACTCATTGTGAAACCTGGGCCTGTTTCGATAAACACAAAAGGGATATCCTGGCAGGAATGGTGGAAAGACACACACGAAGCTCTTCCTCAACAGTTCTCAGTTTCTCCCTGTTTTTAGTATATGGTGCTGATTATTTTGTGGCTCATATACTGCAAAATAAAGGGGTACAATGAGAAGTACTATGGCCATGAGGCCAGAGTACAAGTGCCAGCTTATATACTCAGCATATGAGCTGGTACTTGTAGTACTCCAGCCTCATGACTATAGTATTTCTCATTTTACATTTACATTCTCATATACTGCTGGAGTACTAAAAGTACCATATGCTCATATGCTGAGTATTCTGCCAACAGTTCATATACTCAGGCAAAAGCTCATATAGTCAGCATTATTGGTGGGCATTACCTTGGCGGTGGGCAAATGCGGGAGTCTCTCCAATCTTAGGATGATGCGCCGGCCTCAGTGACGTCATTTTGTCGCATGAGGTTCAAAGCTTGCGCATGTGTTATTGTACACGTCTCCTACATTGTAAGAAGCCATGGCTGCGCATCGCTGCGCATTGCCGGGAAACAAAACACAGGGGCCACCATAGTTTGGGGAACTTTCCCCGCGGCACACCTGACCATGTGTCGCGGCACACTAGTGTGCCACGGCACACAGGTTGAAAATCACTGCTTTAGAACCAGGGAATTGCCTTTTTTCACCTTTAGGACGCTGCTGCTGGAATGTTCCAGGGGACCAGCCAATTGGACAGCCTGCATCTCACCAGGTGGCTTAATATAGCAAAATATAACATAAAAAACTAATTAAAATTAAATATTATAATGAACATAACAGACAGAATACAAAGCCATACCCTCTAAGGTCAGGAGGTAGCAGCACAATGATTAATAAGATAAGGATTGCACCATGGCGGTAACTCTTTAGGGGACTCCAAAATGATAGGTGTCTAACAGTTTGCATGGGAGAACTGACTAGGCTTTCTTCAAACTGCCACAGCTAACTCACTGGGCAAAATTTAGTAATGACCCAATTAACAGGTCATTACACTGTTCAACACCCTTCTCCCTGAAAGGGGGAGCAGTGAACATCGGCAGGAGCCAGTGATTGTCTGCTGCCCCTGGTCAAGGTGTTTCCCAAATGCTGTAACTGTCCTTATATGGACAGTGACATCACTTGGGACTATCCTGAGTGTACGCCCAGGGGAGGCAGGATGGATGCAATACTTTGTATCCATCCCCCATTGGCCTCCACTGAGAGTATACATCACTTAGCAGGAGGGAACTGGATGGAAAGACATACCGTAACTTGCTGTCTTTCCCACAAAAAATGATAAATCTAGTGTTGTTACATTTGATAAATGTGGCGCAAATAACAGCTTCACAGATTACAGCAAAACTCACGTTGCTTCAGGATAAATCTTCAAGTGATGCTTGTATTAAACCCCAGAAACTAGAACACAATACACATCATTATCACATAAACCAGAATTGTAGCAGATCCTAAATAACTGAATTAACAAATGAATTGTTACATATCATTAACATGTATATCTGCTCGAAATCTGCTATGTGTGAACATATCCTTACACTCTACAAATCGGATTGTATCGCATCGGCGCCGGCTTACACACAACTGAAATCGAAGGGCGTGGGTGTCGGACAACCCCACGGATTCAGAAAAACAGCGGAATTTAAAAAAGAATTTGTGTGTCGCAAGATCAAGCACTCACATGCACCAGGAAGAAGCAGATGAACACCAAACCTCGGCGCAGCAGAGACACAGGAAGGAACTCGGACGCACGATCTTAGTGAATCGCGCCGGACCCGAAACCACGTCGAACAACGCACCGCGGGATCACGACGGGACCGGGTAAGTAAATCTGCCCCATAAAGTAAAAAAAACTGCAGTTGGCATATAATCCGCTGGTGATAGAGAATAAACTGTGAAAGCTTCTTCTTATACTTTTATAATTATGTGCGCCCTTCTTTACTGAAAAGGTATGTAACTACTACATATAAACAGAAATCTGTAATCTTTTTATCTTTGTATTCTAGGAGCTCTTCTCTCTGGATTCTTCTTTCTGGAGTCTTTGTCTGGACATTTTCAGTCCACTATGAACTGGTGGTCCAGAGACCTAGCTGCTGTGATTCCTCCCCCTCCCCTCTCCATAGATTTCCATGTAATCAGACATCACATTGAGTTTCTGTTTGTCTTACTAGCAAGATGGAATTCAGTGGAGACTTCACAGTGGAAAAATCAATTAGGAATGAAGAAGATTAAGTAAGTGGAGAAAGAAGTGCTTTGCTTTTACAAAAATTCAGGTGTGGTTTGCGATAACTCCTTAAACGAAACCTACCACTACGGATCTACCTATTAAGGTAGATCCAATGGTAGGTGCATCTAAGGAATGTAAGGATAGCCCTTTTTAGGGCTAATCTCTTAGTCCCCACAATCTTTTAGAAAGTTTAATGGCCTTGATATGCAAATTTTCTAAAGAGGCTACTTGGGCGAGGAGTAGCCAGAGCTCAGGCTACACGGCGCGGCTACTCCGCACCCCAGTAGCCTCTTTGATCCTCCTACCAGATATTTTCAGCCCACAGCTACAAGGAGCTGTGCGCACTTGTCCGCGAAGCCGGAGTTCTAAACATGCACAGTAGCTCCGGCTTTGGAGCCGAGATCGTGCAGCCTCCAGCCTGTTAGAAAATAAATTAATATGGGTGGAGACTTATGTATTATGAATTAAAATACTTGTGATTGTCGAGGGAATGTAGAAATGATTGTCCATCTAAGAGTAATATTTTCAAACTATAGGGAAAAGGAAGTAGACTTTTTAAGTAGACAAACCAAAATTACATAGAGAAGAGTAGACCAAACAAAATTACATGGTGGTATTCTTGGGGGATGACCTTTTAAAGGAAGGCTTCATATTAAAGATATGCCTGTGTCTGCTTACAAGAAATATCTGACCAGGCATCTCCTTCAAGCGGCCAAAACGATCATTCCGAGGAAATGGAAGTCTGATTCCCCTCCCACAATTAGCAAATGGCTTTGAGGAAGTGGCCTTGACCCAGAATAGAAGAACTGATTATGAAACGTCCATCAACTGGGGCCAAACCTATTTGATGGTGGGCGGCTGGATTCCCCTGGTACCTGGGTGGCTGGCTTGAGTATGCTTGGGCGTGGTCGCTTGGTCAAGGTGGAATAGGCCTCTTCCATGCCGGTCAGGTGCGGCCAGTGAATTGGAAGGAGAGGGAGAAGTAACAGGGAGGTGAAAATAGTTGTACCTTGGGCACTTCCAGTGTATGAGAGATCCCCAGGTAGATGTTAGAGGGGAGGTCCTTGATGCTAGCGGCAGCCAGGGATCACACATAGACAAAAGATGTAGAACATCAAATTACAAGTCCTTTATTCCAGAACTTGAGCACAGCAACAAGAACAGGCTGAGCTAGATATCCAATCTGCCAATGTCCAAGGTAGCTGGTTGGATATCGGCTGGCAAAGGATGCTCACAGCCCAGTTTCAGTAGCTTTGGGCTTGAGACGTTAGGTGCTGCCTTGATAGGAATCTTAGGCAGGCTCTCTCAGGGAACAGAGCTGCAGCAGGCCTGATGTCTGCAGGCTTTGTGTCTAGTTAACGCTCACAGACTATTCTGTTCTAATCTCGGCACTTCTTCTGCAACTGATTGGTAATTTTCTAGACATAGAGAGCCTAATATAAACCTTAACTGGGGGGTAGAGAGTCCAGGCATCCAACCAGTGGTCTTGTGTCAAATTTGGGTTAACAATCATATAACATGACACATCATTGGTCAATATGCAAAGTCTCAATATTGTACTATGGCATTACCCTCTACAGCCAGTAGGTGGTGTACATACTAAGGGATTAATATATATCTTTTAAGGCAATGGATATGTTGTTTAAGGAAACTTGGTACAATGCCCAATAAGAGTGCAGGATTGAGTTGGCCATACCATACCTACATCTTAGGGACGTTAGCAGTATACAAAGTTTGTAAGGGACCCGTCCAGCAGGCAATAACACACCACCTCAGTAGTTAACAAGCCGCCCTTGTCTCGGCTATGGACCTGTTGGGAATAACACGGCAGGAAGTATGGGAACCACTTCCAGAAGGTCCAGGTATGCTGTCAGGTGGAAATAATAAAGTGTACATAGTAAAGTGCACTCGTAGAAAGTGACTAGGCAGTGGGCAGAGTTGAACACACCTGGTGTGGGAGACAAACCATTCATCATACCTCCCAACTTTTGTGGAGGAGAAAGAGGGACAAAATGGCGGCGCGCGAAGCGCGCCGCGGCGAATTTTTTTACCCACAGAAGCCACACCCTAGCCACGCCCCCTAACCACACCCCCTGCCCACGTCACTGCTCATACCTTCAACGCATCCACTGGCACCAATGTATATTTATGTATATAATTGGGGGGCATATTCCACTCCCCCTAGACAACGAGCATGTCCCCCCCCCAGACAACGAGCATGCCCTCCTAGA
Source organism: Engystomops pustulosus (assembly GCF_040894005.1). NCBI lineage: Eukaryota > Metazoa > Chordata > Amphibia > Anura > Leptodactylidae > Engystomops > Engystomops pustulosus. Next base: position 191,517,178 of record NC_092415.1, on the reverse strand, counting down.
CAACGAGCATGTCCTCCCCTAGACAACGAACATGCCCCCCCCAGACAACGAGCATGCCCTCCTAGACAACGAGCATGCCCCCCCCCAGACAACGAGCATGTCCTCCCCTAGACAACGAGCATGTCCTCCCCTAGACAACGAGCATGTCCCCCCCTAGACAACGAGCATGTCCCCCCCAGACAACGGGCATGTCCGCCCCCAGACAACGAGCATGCCCCCCCTAGACAACGAGCATGTCCCCCCCAGACAACGAGCATGCCCCCCCTAGACAACGAGCATGCCCCCCCTAGACAACAAGCATGCCCCCCCTAGACAACGAGCATGCCCCCCCTAGACAACGACCATGTCCCCCCCTAGACAACGAGCATGTCCCCCCCCCCTAGACAACGAGCATGTCCCCCACCTAGACAACGAGCCTGTCCCCCCCTGTGGCTGCGTGCCCTTTTTTGTGTGTTTGTGTTATTTTTGTCTTCCAGGACCGTGCCTGCTGTGGACTGCTTCGGATTCGAAGGATTACGTCGATGACCGACATTTCTAACAAATAAAATGGTCAACGAGGGTGTGTCTGCGTTTTTTGTCAAATAAAATTTTCTGAAAACGGTGTGATTATTTATTTTTTTGCGACACTCTTCATAGTTTGCCGTAGTAGTGGTGCCGGCTAGGTGACGGTGCTCATTACTAAGGGCTGGCCTTAGTGTTTGCCTTAATTTTTTTGGCAAATTCACACTAACGCCTATACCATTACCCCGGTACCCACCGCCACCAGGGGTGCCGGGAAGAGCCGGGTACAAACCAGTACCTGACCATCTATAGATGGTCAGGTAGTGGGGCGGCTGCAGGCTGTTATTGTTGCGCTGGAATAGCCCCCTAACAGTGGCCTATCCCAGCTCAGTAATGGCAGGCTGCTGCTGCTTTTTTGTATCTGGCTGATTTGAACAATAGGGGGCACCCCATGCCGTTTTTTCTTCAAATTTTTGACAAAAATATGCGTGGGGTTCCCCCTTTAAAGGGGGCTCCCAGGCTGTTTCCCCCATTTTTACAAAAAAATGGGGTGAAAAACGGCATGGGGTGCCCCCTATTGTTCAAATCAGCCTGATACAAAAAAGCAGCAGCAGCCTGCCATTACTGAGCTGGGATAGGCCACTGTTAGGGGGCTATCCCAGCGCAACAATAACAGCCTGCAGCCGCCCCACTACCTGACCATCTATAGACGGTCAGGTACTGGTTTGTACCCGGCTCTTCCCGGCACCCCTGGTGGCGGTGGGTACCGGGGTAATGGTATGGGCGTTAGTGTGAATTTGCCAAAAAAATTAAGGCAAACACTAAGGCCAGCCCTTAGTAATGAGCACCGTCACCTAGCCGGCACCACTACTATGGCAAACTATGAAGAGTGTCGCAAAAAAATAAATAATCACACCGTTTTCAGAAAATTTTATTGAACAAAAAACGCAGACACACCCTCGTTGACCATTTTATTTGTTAGAAATGTCGGTCATCGACGTAATCCTTCGAATCCGAAGCAGTCCACAGCAGGCACGGTCCTGGAAGACAAAAATAACACAAACACACAAAAAAGGGCACGCAGCCACAGGGGAGGACATGCTCGTTGACTAGGGGTCAGGGGTAGACATGCTCGTTGTCTAGGGGGGGGGGGAAATGCTCGTTGTCTAGGGGGGGGACATGCTCGTTGTCTAGGAGTCGGGGGGAGACATGCTCGTTGTCTAGGGGGGGGGGAAATGCTCGTTGTCTGGGGGGGGGCATGCTCGTTGTCTAGGGGGGGGCACATGCTCGTTGTCCAGGGGGGGAGAAATGCTCGTTGTCTAGGGGGGGAAATGCTTGTTGTCTAGGGGGGGGGGACATGCTTGTTGTCTAGGGGGGGGGAGACATGCTCGTTGTCGCAGTAAAGGGGAGGGGTCCTATGGAGCGCAGTAAAGGGGAGGGGTCCTATGGAGCGCAGTAAAGGGGAGGGGTCCTATGGAGCGCAGTAAAGGGGAGGGGTCCTATGGAGCGCAGTAAAGGGGAGGGGTCCTATGGAGCGCAGTAAAGGGGAGGGGTCCTATGGAGCGCAGTAAAGGGGAGGGGTCCTATGGAGCGCAGTAAAGGGGAGGAGTCCTATTGAGCGCAGTAAAGGGGAGGGGTCCTATGGAGCGCAGTAAAGGGGAGGAGTCCTATTGAGCGCGCAGTGAAAGCCATAAAAAACACATTTGATATTTTCCTTCCCGCTTCCCAGTACAGGGCCTGGAATATTTAATACTGTCACTAGGAAGTATAATTTGTTACGCAGAAACAGGCCGCACACAGCTCTGTACGTGGAAAAATAAAAAAGTTATTGATTTTTGAAAGTGGGGAGTGAAATATGGAAACGCAAAAATTGTTCCGTCAGAGTAATGGAGCAGCCGGCCGTGTATGACCATTCTGCTCCATTACTGTCACAGAGCGATGACCTTATGTGGACCCCAACAGACCCCTCGTTTTCATGATCTATGGGGGTCACATCACTGAAACCCCCACACATCAGCAGGTTAAGCCCTGTCCTATGGATAGGGCCTAACTTGTATTTGTGGGAAAACCCCTTTAACCCCTTAACGCTCTGCGCCGTAGCTCTACGGCGCAGAGAGTATAAGGAGTGTATGAAGAGGGCTCACGGGCTGAGTCCTCTTCATACAAGGTGGGGGGTTTTGCATGTTGCAGAAAACCCCCACCGCTAATAACCGCAGTCGGTCATTGTCGCCGGCAAAGTCTTTTTTAGAATCGCTGTGCCCCCGAACGTCATCGGGGGGCGGTGATCGTTTGCCGTGGTAGCCTCGGGTCTTCTTTTGACACGAGGCTACATGGCTTCTGCAGGTTCGTTACAATGAGCCAGAAGTATTGCTGTATATGGTAGGAGCGATCTGACCATCTAGGGTTAATGTACCCTAGAGGGTCTAAGAAATAGTGAAAATAAAAAAGAAAAAAAAAGTTTTAAAAATAAAAAAAATGTATAAAATATTAAAAATTCTAATCACCCCCCTTTCCCTAGAACTGATATAAAACATAATAAACAGTAAAGATCACAGACATATTAGGTATCGCCGCGTCCCAAAATGCCCGATCTATCAAAATATAAAAACGGTTACGGGCGGCGGTGACCTCCGAGGCGGGAAATGGCGCCCAAATGTCCGAAATGCGACTTTTACACCTTTTTACATCACATAAAAAATGAAATTAAAAATGATCAAAATGTCGCACAGACCTCAAAATGGTAGCAATGAAAACGTCGGCTCATTTCGCCAACAATGACACCTCACACATCTCCGTGCGCCAAAGTATGAAAAAGTTATTAGCGTCAGAAGATGGCAAAATTTTTTTTTGCACACATTCGTTTAATTTTTGAAAATGTATTAAAACACAATAAAACCTATAAATCCGGTATCACCGCGATCGCACCGAACCAAAGAATAAAGCTGAGGTGTTATTTTGAGTGCACAGTCAAAGTCGAAAAAACTGAGCCCACAAGAACGTGACACGTGCGGTTTTTTAAAAAAAAATTTCCACATTTGGAATTTTTTGCAGCTTCGCAGTACACGGCATGTTAAAATAAATAACATTAAGGGAAAGTAAAATTTGTTACGCACAAAATAAGCCCTCACACAGCTCTGTACACGGAAACATGAAAAAGTTATGGATTTTTGAAGTTGGAGAGCGAGAAATGAGAGAAAAACCCTGCGTCCTTAAGGGGTTAAGGGATTAAGTATATGGTACAATAAAAGCAGAATAGAAGGGCACTGGGGGGGTTAGGGATGGGGGCAGGGGGTCTATGGAGGAAAGTGTTTAACCCTTTAGCTGCTGCCTGCAGTCACTGTAGAGTACCTGTTATCACACTGCAGCAGCTGCACACACTCGGCTCTGCTTCATCAGACGAACTTCAGTGAGGAGCAGGAGGAGGTGGGGGCAGGGAGCCATTGATGTAGCAGTGCTGGAGAGTTCCTGCCTGCACGGAGGATGATCCCCTGGGGCTGCTGTGCAGGGGCAGTGCAGAGAACATGACACTCTGCACTGCTCCATCCATCCATCCATCCATGTGCCTGCAAGTGGCAGCTTGAGGACAGGGAGGGCTCTGCCTCCCAGGGGAGGGGATGGGGGGAGGTGCCGGCTCTGCAGCAGACAGCCCGGGAGCTGGAGAGGAGGAGGACGCTGTACCCCGCCCCCTGGCTTCTCTGTATCCTGAGCAGGACGGGGGCGGGACTCGGGGGGCGGGACTCGGGGGGGCGGGACTCGGGGGCGGGACAAGACGGAAAAATCCGTGAAAACGCAAAAAAAACGGGACTTTCACTTAACGATCCGTGCAGGCGGGACAAGGGTTAAAAAACGGGACTGTCCCGCCCAAAACGGGACGGTTGGGAGGTATGCATTCATGGTCCGGATTACTGGAACCAGGGTTAGTGTTGGACTACTAACACTTTACATATACACAAGTACAGTAAGCTGCTTATCGCCATTAAACCAACCGTTTTCTTAGGGTAAGGCATGGTGTCATGTCCTGTAATCCACTCCTTGCTGCAAGGCCTGAAAGTTTACCCGTAGGCTCTTCACCTAGGTGTCTAATAGCTATAGGGGCTTATTTACTAAGGGTCCCTAGGCCGCATTTCTGTAGAGCTTTCTGACGTTTTCGGGGATGGTGCCGCTGGGACACGGATTTAGAAGGGGATTGTGACAAATCGGGGGCGGACCGTTGGACAATCCGACAGATTCGGACTAAGCACAGGTTTTCACTTTTAAATTGTGTCACAAGCCAATGCACTTACATGCACCGGGAAGAAGAAGGTGAACTCTGTCGGACCTGAGGAGGAGCGACACCTGCAGGATATGGGGCGCATGATCTAAGTGAATCGCGGCACAATGCATGATCATTGGACATTCCGGTTCGGGGATCGCTACATGGACAGGTAAGTAAATGTGCATAAAGTTTACCTGCCATCTTGCGGTTTTACCCAAGTGTGCGATGTCTAGATGTCACTGATTAGACACCTCCGGTCTACTAGAGACCCGCAGTTTACACAGAGGCCACACGACTACTGAGCTCAGATTTGGGCATGAGCCTGCGGTCAGGATTTTACATTGAATACAGACATTGACAGTCTGACACAGTCTAGTCCACAATGCTGAAAAGCTTGGTAAAATGTTAGTTCAAAATTCATTATGGTAAAAGTGTAATACATTCACATTGGCATAAGATGGCACAATGGGTAAGTTGCTTAACATTGTATAGCAGTACTTGTAGTTGTCCATCGTCCATCCTCACCGGCTGTCTGAGATAACTGGGAGGGAACGAGGGTTGCATATAGAGTAGGAGGTGGTGTGAATATTTTAGCAGACACTCAGGTGACATCAACCTGAGCGCCTCAGTCTCATTTACATATTTTTATAAACTTCATTTCTTCTGAATAGCAATGTGCTGGAGTTAATGATAAACAGTGCCATCCACCCCTCGAGGTAACTAGCATCCCTGTGAGGACAGTGTACCATCGATAATCTAAAGGCAATGGATATGTAGTTAAAGGCAACTTCATGCAATACCCACTCAGAGGGCAGGAATGAGTTGGGCATCCCCCCCTCTACATCTTAGGGACATTAGAAGTATTCAAAGTTCGTAAGCGACCCGTCCAGTGAGCCATTACAATTGCACAATCCCTCACTGACCGTAGTCACTTCTCCAACACTTGGCTTCAGCGGCAGATGTTTGTGGGCTCTCCTGGATACCATAACTTACAAGACTGATGATCTTGTGAATTTATTGAGTGGTGGTTAACACTTTATCTCTCCTGTGTGCCCTCCCCCCAACTCCATCCCTCTCCTTCCTCTTCACTCTCTCTTTTTTTCTCTTCTACCTTTAAGTATAATTTGTATTTTCCAAAATGTTTAAATACAAGTCAATACTCACCACAACTACAAGCCATGTCATTACTACAATTTTGTTGTGACTTTGCTTGTATGCTTATAACAAGTCCTGTTCGCTTGTTTCATTATGAGTGCCTACAAAAGCAATTGCATTGTCGTTTCACTGTGTTCTTCTCACGTTGGCTAAAACCCATTCCTTCATCATGTTCAATAAAGACTTAAATGAGAAAAAGGGGCAACATCACAAAAAATTTGGTCTGATAAGGGGCTGGTCTATTCAAGTCATTTGGATAGGTTTTTACTCTATGGTTCCACTATAACCCCCCTGAGCATCTATCGTAAAATGGAGACAGACAGTTGTGACATAATTACGTAACTATTTCAAATAAAACCTTTTAATTCTATTGTCTCTTAAATTATATTTCAATTATACAGAACTCGCGCTACGAGACAAACGTAGAAATAAAAAAAAAGGATAAAATGACCGCGAGTAAATTATGTCGTCTCGCTCTCCCATTCAGAATTCAATTTCAGTAATAGTGATAAAGCCTTTGCTTTAAGCCTCAGAAGCAATTTGTCTAATGTGATGGTTTCTCTCTAATGTGGGTGATCACTATCGGAGAGATTACAAAACTTCCCGGCTGTATGTAGAGCGGAGGGTTGGCGGGCCGGACGCGCTGTGACACTGATTGCATGTTGACTGCCAACGTCCACTTCCATTAAAATGAAGGGAAAAAAAATTGCACTTGCCTAATATCTCTCCGGGGAGTGTGATATGGACAAAGATTTAGCAAATCAACTATACAGTTCTGACCTAAATAGACATTAACAGATGTTCTTATATTTTGAGATGCTGACTTTTACAATAAATCGTATTACGCATACCTTTGGCAGCTGTCTATAAGATTAAGACCCAAAACAGACAAAGGCCTGAATTTGGAAAGTGTCTTATTTCAAGCATCTGGTGCTCGGCTGACTGTTCCCACTGTTCCAGGACTTGATGGATATTACAGGATAAACATCCAGATATAAATCTTGTGGATAAATGTTCCTTGGATAAATTTGCCCCATTATTTTGCAATTGTTGGAGAAAATTGGAGAATAAGAGGCTCAGTTTACCTTAGAGCATATGTCCACCTGCGGATCATTGTACAGTTTGCAAAAGTTTGTGTACTATTGCACTTTAATAGGGTTGGTGATTTTAAGATGTGTTCTCACCCCTCACCTGTTGCTTACCCCATGACTTCCACCCCTCCTACAGGACTTGGGGGTTTGTATGGCTGATGACTCAATGTTATCTCTCACTAAAGCTGTCCCTCCCTCCCTATGTTATGAAGATGTTATGTTTTTGTAATGTTTTTTCTTTGTATTTTATAGTTAATTTATAGTCACAGCAGGCGGAAAGATTTGAGATGGTGGACGCTCGGATGGCAGAATTGCCAGCTGGGAGTCCAGCTGGGCGCTGTCACAGCATTGGCATTGCGCTCATGCCTAAGAAAAAGCTGTTCCTCGTGACCTGATTCTGTGTATTGACCTCCCGTTGTGACCCCGGATCTGTTCCCAATTGTGCTCCTCCGCTGCCAGCCCTAACCTCCTGCTCCATCCCAGACCCTGAACCGTTGTCGCCTGTATTGAGCTATTGCCTGTCCCCAACCACGAGATTGCCTGCTGATTCTGTACCTCGACATTGGCTGCCACTGCGGACAAATCGCGCCTGTGGAAAGACCTGGTGGTACCACGCTGCAGCAAGTCCAACCCGCTTTGCAGATGGATGCTGCTCTGGTCTCCCAGCATCACATCCCTGTGGTCCGCCTTGAGAAGCCTCTGGTCATCTCCTCAGTGAGCGAACGAATCCTCTTTGATCCGGTTTGGTACCGCGCTGAGCTTAATCTCCCTGCAAGTCGGAGCTCTGTCTAGTAAACAGGAGATCCTGAGTTCGAATCTCGGCAGTGCCTTTCTTTCCGAGGTGGCCGAGTGGTTAAGGTGATGGACTGCTAATCCATTGTGCTCTGCATGCATGGGTTCGAATCCCATCCTCGTCGATTTCTTCTGCTTTGTCCATGCTGTCTTCAAGATATGTCTGGCTGAAGATTCCCAGCTACAAGCTTGGTCCTCGCTTTCTGGGTCCATTTGAGGTGCTGAAACGCATCAATCCCACCATAGCCTACAAGCTGCGCCTTCCTCCCACCATGCGCATCCCAAACTCCTTCCATGTCTTCTTTTTGAAGTCTGTCATCCTGAACAGCTTCTCCCGGCAAGTACCACCTCCAGCTCCTGAGGCGGACTCCTCTGATGTCTATGAGGTGAAAGGTCATGGGTATGAAGTCAGTCAGAGGGAAGCGGTTTTTTCTTGTTGACTGGAAGGGGTTCGGGTTGGAGGAGAGGTCTTGGGAGCCAGAAGACAACATTCTGGATCGTAGTGTTCTTCAGAGGTTCCTTCACACCAAGAAGAGGGGGCGGCCGAAGGGGGGGTTACTGTCACGGGTGCCCCTCCAAACCCGAGTACCTCTGTGTGGCCCGCTTCACTACTCACCTCTTCGGATTTCAGCGGCATCTCCTGCGGTTCTGTTAAATTAAAAAGGGCCAGCACACCGATAATTGGCGATGGCCATCTGCCTTTCCTGATAAATTCCCAGCCCCTTCCTGTGTTCCCTGCCGGATCTTTGTGCTCATGCCTAAGAGAAAGCTGTTCCCCGCAACCTGTTTTTGTGTACTGACCTCCCGTTGTGACCCCTGGACCTGTTCCCAATTCTGCTCCTCCACTGCCAGCCCTCACCTCCTGCTCCATCCCAGACCCTGAACCGTTGCCTCCTGTATTGACCTATTGCCTGTCGCCGACCACGAGATTGCCTGCTGATTCGGTACCTCACCTTGGCTGCCACTGTGGACAAGTCGCGGCTGTGGAATGACCTGGTGGTACCACGCTGCAGCAAGACCAAACTGCTTTTGCCGCTTTGCGGCCTAATACACACTTAGACGTCCGCGGTGGTCCAGGGGGTTCACTACCCCAGAAGCCGGACAGGCATACAGCTTCCAGGGCTCAAAAATGTGTGATTCTATCCCAAGTGCATGATTTTGGGATAATATATAAAAAAATTAAGCTGTGACCTAATTTTCCACCCAGCAAGAAGTATCTGTCATATTTTGGAAGTTACTTATACAGTTAAAGTTTACTTATATTTGTGTTATGGGTAATTTACTAAAGTGGTTTACATAAGGTGTTCTGTTGCATGTCCTCCAGTCTTATCTATCAACATACTAACAATAATGGTGCTCATTTACTTACCCGGTCCTGTCACGATCCAGTGGTGCGTTCTCCGACGAGGATTCGGGTCTTCCGGCGATTCAATAAGGTTGTGCTCCCCGATGTCCACCAGGTGTCGCTGCTGCGCCGAGGTCCGCCGGAGTTCACCATCCTATTCCTGGTGCATGTGAGTGATTGATTTTGCGACACAATTCGTTTTTTAAATTCCGCATTCTTTCCGAATCCGTCAGGTTTTCCGACGGCCATTCCCCCCCCCCCATTTCTGTCGCGTGAAATCCGATCGAGTGCGCCAAAATCCCGGGGCCAGTCGGAGCAAATCGGAAAAATACGGGAAACCCAACGAAAATGCGCGATTCGGACCCTTAGTAAATGACCCCCAATGTTTTCATCTGCATCACATCATCATCACATTCTGCCTGGACACAGCAGCAGAGGCACAGTGGTGGAGTGGGCAGCCGACAGCTCCCTGCCTTACCATTACAAATTGTCAAATCTATCAATTTACCTCCATCTGCCCAGAACAAATTTGGGCATGTACTGCTCAACCCAGGATGGTTAGGAGGTACGCTTCATGGCCAGTTTGATTGTGGACAACTCTAAGGGCATTATCCATTTAATCCTTAAATCTAAATCAAAATCCTTCTAAAATTAACTTTAAAAAAAATTGTCCAATGAGCTTGAAGGGGTGTTACCAGAGCTTTTCTGGCTGTTACACTGTCTCACAATCCCCTCTTCTTCCTCAGCACTTGACTCTTCCTGATGTAGTTAATGCAGCACAAAAGGTTTAAGCACATAGTGGGAAGGGGAAGTGCACATTGTGATTCTGCAGTGTGGAGGGGCTCTGGCTCAGACCCCAGGAGCCCTTTATGTTTATTAGCATTCGGGTAATTGTTATATATGGGGGTGTTTTCTTCTCTGCAGAACAACAGCACCGAACTGTACATAGCACAGCGTGATTGTACCTAGGAAAAGAAGGGATTCCTTGCATCGTGGATCCGGTCCATGAAATCTGGCCACCACGTGGTCCGGGGTACTGGCCATGCACATCTGAATGATTGGTAACCTGTATTAGGGTACTGATAGTTGGAGCTGAAATATTCAGCTATGATCAGAGATATAATGTGAATTACTTTTCACTTGATAAGGATTAAGGTGCAGAAGAAGCTCAGGCTACAATCAGGGAGGATAAATGGAGAGTGGTACATGCTATTATAGGAGCTTTCTGGTTTGTTTACATCACGTGACACATACAGCGCTGTGTAGTACTCATCCTGCAGTACCGCATAGGGGGCGACATAGCTCGCACTGAGGGCGCGCTCCCTGGTAGTGCACATCCGCGTGCCCGCCGTCTCCTAGTAACAGTACACACAGAGGAGAGAGAGAGAGAGAGAGAGTGCGGTACCGGAGCGGCCCACAGTCAGGTGATATCGGGGGTGCATGTGCCATACAGGGCGAGGGAATCACTGGCATCATACAGAGGGGAGCTAGTGGCCTGTGTGTGGGATACATCATATGTGTAAATTACCTGTATGTATAGACAGCAATGAACTTCTATAGCTGCACACTGCTCAGACCCTGTTCACATCGTCCAATACACTGGTTTTGGGGCGCAGGTTAAAATTTGCATCAGCGCAGAATGTGTCCCAACCAGGGGCGTAACAAAACTGCAATGGGCCTTGGTGTGAACACAGTGATGTCACAGTACAGGGATAATACACAGTGATGTCACAGTACAGGGATAATACACACAGTGATGTCACAGTACAGGGATAATACACACAGTGATGTCACAGTACAGGATAATACACACAGTGATGTCACAGTACAGGGATAATACACACAGTGATGTCACAGTACAGGGGTAATACACAAAGTGATGCCACATTAAAGGGATTATACACACAGTGATGCCACATTACAGGGATTATACACACATTGATGTCACAGTACAGGGGTAATACACACAGTGATGTCACAGTACAGGGATAATACACAGAGTGATGTCACAGTACAGGGATAATACACAGAGTGATGTCACAGTACAGAGATAATACACACAGTGATGTCACAGTACAGAGATAATACACACAGTGATGTCACAGTACAGGGGTAATACACAAAGTGATGCCACATTACAGGGATTATACACACAGTGATGTCACAGTACAGGGATAATACACAGAGTGATGTCACAGTACAGAGATAATACACACAGTGATGTCACAGTACAGAGATAATACACACAGTGATGTCACAGTACAGGGATAATACACACAGTTATATCACAGTACAGGGATAATACACACAGTGATGTCACAGTACAGAGATAATACACACAGTGATGTCACAGCACAGGGATAATACACACAGTGATGTCACAGTACAGGGATAATACAGACAGTGATGTCACAGTACAGAGATAATACACACAGTGATGTCACAGCACAGGGATAATACACACAGTGATGTCACAGTACAGGGATAATACACACAGTGATGTCACAGTACAGAGATAATACACACAGTGATGTCACAGTACAGGGGTAATACACACAGTTATATCACAGTACAGGGATAATACACACAGTGATGTCACAGTACAGAGATGATACACACAGTGATGTCACAGTACAGGAATAATACACAGTGATGTCACAGTACAGGGATGATACACACAGTGATGTCACAGTACAGGGATGATACACACAGTGATGTCACAGTACAGGGATAACACACAGTGATGTCATAGTACAAAGATAATACACACAGTGATGTCACAGTACAGGGATAATACACATAGTGATGTCACAGTACAGGGATAATACACACAGTGATGTCATAGTACAAAGATAATACACACAGTGATGTCACAGTACAGGGATAATACACACAGTGATGTCACAGTACAGGGATAATACACACAGTGATGTCACAGTACAGGGATAATACACACAGTGATGTCACAGTACAGATATAATACACACAATGATGTCACAGTACAGGGATAATACACACAGTGATGTCACAGTACAGAGATAATACACAGTGATGTCACAGTACAGGGTTAATACTCACATTGGTCTGTCTATCAATCCACCTACCTATCTTCTACTGTTTATTCTCTATGTATCTCCTTATATTAATGCACCTTATTATTATTTGTATAATATCATTAGTGCAGTCTGATAGATGAATTGTGTGATCACCCTGTGACTATTCCTGCAGATCCTCCCCCTGCGTCCTGTATATGTCACTGTCACCTTGTGTCCTGGTATCTTCCATACACTGCGGTCAGGGCTGCGCGGATATAATTGTCTCCCTGCATGTACAATCATGTAAATGTTCTGCCTCTATCTCTCCGCTATCATTCATCATCTTGAAGGGTAAAACATGTTATTTTTCTGCACAGATGATGAGCAGTAACATCATAAATTCGCTAACACATTCCGCATATTCCGGAGCCTTCGGAAGGTTCCTTGCAGCCTCCTGGTAGAGCATTGGGCCACAGCCATGTCCCATTTTTGGCTGGGGGCGGGGTAAAGGGGAATGAAGAAAATGGGGGTCATTTACTAAGGGCCCAATTCACGTTTTCCCGACGTGTTACCCGAATATTTCCGATTTGCGGCGATTTTCCCTGAATTGCCCCGGGATTTTGGCGCACGCGATCGGATTGTGGAGCATCGGCGCCGGCATACACGCGACGGAAATGGGGGGGGGGCGTGGCCGAGCGAAAACCCGACGGATTCGGAAAAACCGCTGCATTTAAAAAACGAAATGTGTCGCTTGGGACGCGCTTACCTTCACTCAGCCCGAGCCGGTAAACTCCAGCGCGTTCAGATGCTTTTCAGCGCAGCAGCGCCACCTGGTGGACGGCGGAGGAACTACCTTGATGAATCCCGGCCGGACCCGAATCCAGCGCAGAGAACGCGCCGCTGGATCGCGAACGGACCAGGTAAGTAAATCTGCCCCAATGTGTAAATAACAGATGAAAGATGATTCGCAGAGCTGGGATGAATGGAAGACTTACTATTAGTCTTAGGCATGTGGCAGTAATGTCATTCAACTGAACGGATCTAGTAAAAATCCAGGTGTTTGCCACCCAAAAAAGCATAGACACATCGGCACCAGATGAACACTGGTTTGGATGACGTCTAGTCTTCCTGACACCCCAATACTCATACGACCTCTGGGGCCCAGGGAGCTGGAAAACCCATTTAAAAGGGCAGGAGTCTAAGTTTATTCTGTTTATATTTTTTGTAGAATGGGGAAAAAAGTTAAGAAGGAACTTGAGCCTCCACCAAAGGATGTGGTAAGTTTATCAAAGTCACCAATATTTATACAATGTACGTTTTCTTATTAACACTTTATAATTATAAGGAACTTGTCAGCAGAAATTGGCCACTACTAGAATGCTATCAAATGGGTTAACACCTTCCAGATCCATGTTTCGTTTATAGCCTAATATGGTGGCACCATCTGGAAATTCAACTATTCAAGTGAGATATAAATCTTTTTTTATGAACTCATGGAGAACTCATTGCTGAAGTCAAGCTCTCTCCGCCTCAGAACCACTAACCAGCTCATCTGAAGTCTGGTGAATGATGTCAATCACAGCAGAGGGGGCATTCTGAGACGGGTAGAGCTTGACTTCAGTGCTGAGCTCTCCAATTCCGGGCCTCTCGACCTCTGTCATGTTAGATCTGTGTTGTGGGTAAAGGAGCAGGAAGAAATGTTGAGGCAGAGCAGACAAAGATCAAGAGGAACGAAAAGTTGTCACGGTGAAGGCAAGACAATTGTAAATATTTTTCACTAATAAAAGAAGAAAAAGACTTTCCATCCAATTTACATCCTGCTGCAAATTTGATTTTCCGGATGAAATCTGAGCTGGAAGGGTGGTTTTCTGCTTCACAACATACTGGCAGTGGTTTATTGGGTAAAGTTTTGCTGATAGGTCCCCTAAAAGGGAACCAGTCAACAGAAATTAACCTAATAAATCACAAGTAACTTATAACGTAGATTAAAAGCTTCCACATGATGTTCCTTTTATGGCATCATCAAGAATATCAACTTTTAAATGATAGGCTGATAAGTTGTATAAAGTCATGGAGGTGGAGAGATCGGCACTGAAGTCAAGCTCTCCCCAACTGAATACAGTAGTAGTAATAGTATGCACGCAAGGACATCAATAGATGACTCTCCTTAAAGGAAACCTACCACTTGTAGTGGCAGGTTTCCGATGGAAATACCGGGCACCAGCTCAGGGTGAGCTGGTGCCGGAGCTTATTTTTGTTAGTGTTTTAAACCGCGGTATCGCGGTTTAAAACACTTTTTAAACTTTATAGCCGGCGCAGGCAGGTACGCGCTCGGCGCTTACCATGCGCGCGGCTCTCATTCACTTCCTATGTAGCCGCGTGCACGGTAAGCGCCGAGCCTGCCTGCGCCGGCTATAAAGTTTAAAAAGTGTTTTAAACCGCGATACCGCGGTTTAAAACACTAACTAAAATAAGCTCCGGCACCAGCTCACCCTGAGCTGGTGCCCAGTATTGCCATCGGAAACCTGCCACTACAAGTGGTAGGTTTCCTTTAAGGATGCAGTGTTGTCAATCTAAGCGGAGGGAGAGCTTGACTTTAGCAATGAACTGTAATGAACACTAAATTCCATGTATCTTCAAAATTAGATTTTCTGGATTATCCCGCCATGCTGCCTCTATGAAGCAGGAACAGATTATGTACCTTTTATTAAGATTTTTTCTGCTGACAAATTCCCCTCAATAATTAATAATTTCTCAATATAAAAATGCAGGAAAACCTGCTCACAAAAGCAACAAAATTGCTTGTATGTTTCCAGCCTTAAAGGGAACCTGTCCGGGTGATTTCTGTGCAGACCTATGTTTTATTTCTTCCATATGGAATGTACTAGCTAAAAAAAAACCTTGTGCATTAGATTTTAAAGAGAACTTATATTAGCCAATGGGGCGGTAACCTTTAAGCTGTTCATAGAGACACCCCCCCCAGAGAACATAACAGGTGACCGCCCCCTTGGCTAATATAAGATAATTCTTAAATAAACTTCTGGGAGCCATAACTTTGGGAACGGTGGCCGGATTTTTAAAGAACAAACACCAAATTAATCAGGGGGCAACGTCAATCACTTGAAGGGGGTCATGAAGAATTTTAAACTTTGTGATCGTTCCTTGTCATAGGCAGACCTGGTATTTATGGTCCCTAGGTAATTACCTGCCATTAGAGATGAGCGGACTTAATGTTCTGCGTGTGAGTTCTGCCGCCCGACCCGAACGTGCTGCCGGATTGGGAACTGAACAGCCAATCTGGCAAATAAACACCCCTAGCTACTAGCCATGGCTGGCCGAACCCGAACATACATCAAAGTCTGCTCATCTCCACTGTGTGTACGAGCAGCTCACAAGTCTTTCTCTTCTTATATCTGCAGTTTGATCCATTAGCAGTAGAAAGTAAAAAGGCCGAGACTGCCGTCCTTATGCTTCAGTCTCCCGAGGAGGAAATTCTGGCCAAGTCCTGTGATGCTTTATACAAATTTGCAAAGAAAGGTTTGTGATATACAATATAACGTCTAATGTCAGAGGTAATATAAAAGTATAATAAAGTGAAGTCTCATAAGTGCAGCAGAGCAGAGGTCTAAGATTTCCCTATGTTCTCCGCCATCTGTATAATGTCAGAACGACACGGAGCAATGTATTCTAATGCAGTCTGACACCGTAAGCCTCTTCATAGCACATTCATATAGTAGGAAAACACTTTCCGGCTCTGGTGTAACTCCATACAGCACAGAAATGTCACCCAAATATACCACATCACTGATACCGCACTGCTAGGGGGTAATGTCGCCCAATGGCTTTATGTAAATTTCCTGGCGGACACGATATTGTCTTTCATATAATCTTCATATCATAGGCTGCTTCTTCCAGTATACTATATATATATATATACTGGAAGAAATACATAACAATATGTTTATTTTTTTTTTAAATATTCATTACCAGTAGTGGATTATAATATAGGTGGTTTGGGCCAGTGGTCCCCAACCTTTTTTTGCCCAGGGAGCGGCTATAAACATAAATTTTCTCCATGGACCGGTGGGTGGGGATGCAGTCTGGTATCATAGTTTCTTAGCCAAAAATGTATTTTTGCATGCCCCACCATAACTCCCCGCATGCCTAGTTTAATGTGTTCCATTTCCTGAAGAAGCACCCCTTCAATTATATTGTTCCCTTTCCTGCAGCATTACCCCTCCCATGTCTCCTTTCCTGCAGCATGCCCCCTCCCATGTCTCCTTTCCTGCAGCATGCCCCCTCCCATGTCTCCTTTCCTGCAGAATGCCCCCTCCCATGTCTCCTTTCCTGCAGCATGCCCCCTCCCATGTCTCCTTTCCTGCAGCATGGCCCCTCCCATGTCTCCTTTCCTGCAGCATGCCCCCTCCCATGTCTCCTTTCCTGCAGCATGCCCCCTCCCATGTCTCCTTTCCTGCAGCATGCCCCCTCCCATGTCTCCTTTCCTGCAGCATGCCCCCTCCCATGTCTCCTTTCCTGCAGCATGCCCCCTCCCATGTCTTCTTTCCTGCAGCATGCCCCCTCCCATGTCTCCTTTCCTGCAGCATGCCCCCTCCCATGTCTCCTTTCCTGCAGCATGGCCCCTCCCATGTCTCCTTTCCTGCAGCATGCCCCCTCCCATGTCTCCTTTCCTGCAGCATGCCCCCTCCCATGTCTCCTTTCCTGCAGCATGCCCCCTCCCATGTCTCCTTTCCTGCAGCATGCCCCCTCCCATGTCTCCTTTCCTGCAGCATGCCCCCTCCCATGTCTCCTTTCCTGCAGAATGCCCCCTCCCATGTCTCCTTTCCTGCAGCATGCCCCCTCCCATGTCTCCTTTCCTGCAGCATGGCCCCTCCCATGTCTCCTTTCCTGCAGCATGCCCCCTCCCATGTCTCCTTTCCTGCAGCATGCCCCCTCCCATGTCTCCTTTCCTGCAGCATGCCCCCTCCCATGTCTCCTTTCCTGCAGCATGCCCCCTCCCATGTCTCCTTTCCTGCAGCATGCCCCCTCCCATGTCTCCTTTCCTGCAGAATGCCCCCTCCCATGTCTCCTTTCCTGCAGCATGCCCCCTCCCATGTCTCCTTTCCTGCAGCATGGCCCCTCCCATGTCTCCTTTCCTGCAGCATGCCCCCTCCCATGTCTCCTTTCCTGCAGCATGCCCCCTCCCATGTCTCCTTTCCTGCAGCATGCCCCCTCCCATGTCTCCTTTCCTGCAGCATGCCCCCTCCCATGTCTCCTTTCCTGCAGCATGCCCCCTCCCATGTCTTCTTTCCTGCAGCATGCCCCCTCCCATGTCTCCTTTCCTGCAGCATGCCCCCTCCCATGTCTCCTTTCCTGCAGCATGCCCCCTCCCATGTCTCCTTTCCTGCAGCATGCCCCCTCCCATGTCTTCTTTCCTGCAGCATGCCCCCTCCCATGTCTCCTTTCCAGCAGCATGCCCCCTTCCATGGCTCCTTTCCTGCAGCATGCCCCCTCCCATGTCTCCATTCCTGCAGCATGCCCCCTCCCATGTCTCCTTTCCTGCAGCATGCCCCCTCCCATGTCTCCTTTCCTGCTGCATGCCCCCTCCCATGTCTCCTTTCTTGCTGCATGCCCCCTCCCATGTCTCCTTTCCTGCAGCATGCCCCCTCCCATGTCTCCTTTCCTGCAGCATGCCCCCTCCCATGTCTCCTTTCCTGCTGCATGCCCCCTCCCATGTCTCCTTTCCTGCAGAATGCCCCCTCCCATGTCTCCTTTCCTGCAGCATGCCCCCTCCCATGTCTCCTTTCCTGCAGCATGCCCCCTCCCATGTCTCCTTTCCTGCAGAATGCCCCCTCCCATGTCTCCTTTCCTGCTGCATGCCCCCCATGTCTCCTTTCCTGTAGAATGCCCCATCCCATGTCTCCTTTCCTGCAGAATGCCCCCTCCCATGTCTCCTTTCCTGCAGAATGCCCCCTCCCATGTCTCCTTTCCTGCAGCATGCCCCCTCTCATGTCCCCTGTCCTGCTGCATGCCCCCTCCCATGTCCCCTGTCCTGCAGCATGCCCCCTCCCATGTCTCCTTTCCTGCAGCATGCCCCCTCCCATGTCTCCTTTTCTGTAGCATGCCCCCTCCCATGTCTCCTTTCCTGCAGCATGCCCCCTCCCATGTCTCCATTCCTGCAGCATGCCCCCTCCCATGTCTTCTTTACTGCAGCATGCCCCCTCCCATGGCTCCTTTCCTGCAGCATGCCCCCTCCCATGTCTTCTTTCCTGCTGCATGCCCCCTCCCATGTCTCCTTTCCTGCTGCATGCCCCCTCCCATGTCTCCATTCCTGCAGCATGGCCCCCTCCCATGTCTTCTTTCCTGCAGCATGGCCCCTCCCATGTCTCCTTTTTTGTAGCATGCCCCCTCCCATGTCTCCTTTCCATTATATGTCCATGGATACACTCCTCCTATACACCTGGAGCTTACCGGTAGTGTATAAAAAAAAAAGCAAGTAAGTCAGTATCGTAAGTTTAGAAACCTAAAATACAAGGTAGGTTCTTAATTGCCAATAGGTGTACCAGAAGCTAGCCAGATAAGTCGTGATACATAATGGCCATTTCTTGAGGCTCAAGGAGCCCCCTGTATAGACCTTCTCTACAAATAATAATATTAGCAGGTATACATAGTGATACAGTTCCTATGACATGTATATACAACCCTGATTACTAGGAGCCATATAAGACTTGCAGATCTCACAGGTAACTCACTTATTACCTATTATTGATGACTTATTCATTATTTATGTTTCTGAAGGAGATGAAAATAAAGTCACCCTTCTGGGACTAGGAGCGGTGGAGTCATTATCCAAACTCATCTCTCAGGAAGATAAGATAGTGCGCAGAAACGCCATCATGGTGTGCGGGATCATGGCGGCACACAGTAAGTCACGTCATTCCATGGAATATATAACATTCCAATTGTTATTCAGGATGGTGTGTAAAGGCAGCTTCAACACGTGTGAGTGTTTTACACCATTATGTTGTACAGCGTTTTTATGTTATATAGCAGTGATGGTGAACCTTTTAGACACCGGGTGCCCAAACTACAACCAAGTCTGACTCATTTATCACAAAGTGCCAACGCAGATTTATACTCCCTTCTCTGTCACAGCTTACATTGATATCAGAACCTTGAGGACACCAATAAAGCAGAAAATAGAAGAAATTTGGATGATCATTGTAGCTTCCCTCCAGGGTCCCATAAACAGGAAGAATTGTCAGGGCCGGAACAGGAGCTACAATGATAATCCAGATAGCTCTGTGCACAGCAAGTCCTGGGCTGTTTGGGATTGTAGGAAGATACCTCTCTGGTGATGGCCTGGGTGCCCACAGACAGGGCTACGAGTGCCACCTCTGGCACCCATGCCATAGGTTCGCCACCACTGTTATATAGTCATAGCACAAAGATTAGACTACACCGCCCTCCAAATTGTTTCATTCTGCAATATAAGAGGTGGAGAAAAAAATGGCCCTTATTTTTGAGCAGCATAGAATGGGGGAGAGAGATGCTGACCTTGAGGATATTTCGTTTTGTTAAAATTTATTACCGTAAATGTTTTCGATGTTTTTGTACGTAGCCCGGAGACTACTGACATTCCCCTCCTCCCAGCCGTCACCAGGTTACTTCCTGCACACAGCTTCTTTTTGATCTTGAAAACACATGCATCCCTGATCCCATCCTATTGGGCATGCACAAAAATAATCTACAACTATATAAATATACAGCGTGCAAAACTGCCCCTAACCAATCTCATTCAGCCCTTTACTATAAAGGCCCATTCCCCAGTAGGATGGTGCATGAGTGTTATAGTGTATATGAGTGTATAACTAGATCCTACAAGGGATTCTGTGTACCTGACAGCTGACTGTTTCCTTTGATCCTGTCCTTTGGCTTGTTGTTTGACTTTGTTTCTGTACCTCACCCTTGACCTCCTGATCTCTCAACTTGATCCTGACTTTTCTCTGACCATAAGGTTATGCCGCCTGCCCTGACCTTTGGCCTAAATGTTGGCTCCATCTCAGTCTCCTGATCTCCCAACTTGATCCTGTTATACCTCCAACCATGTGCTACCAGCCCAACCTTTGACTTGACTCTCAACTTTGTCTCTTTGGCTCATCCTTGACCTACTGAATGATCTCCCAACTTCATGCTAGCTTTCCTCTGACCATAAACCTGTGCTGCCTGCCTTGACCTATGACCTGACTCTCAACTCTTTCTTCGTGGCTCATTCTTGACCTCCTGATCTTCCGGTTTGATCCTGGGTTTCTTTCAACCAGAACATTTACTGCCTATCCAACCTACTTCTCAACCTTGCCTGAACTTTGACCTATGGCCTGACTTTCAAACTTACTTGACTGTTCTCTCTTCGGCCAATGGTGCTTCGCAAAAGAGTTTCTTGTACCCTGGCCGACTGTCACCTACAATGGGACTAGTGACCTCTATGTAACAAAGTCCAGATCCTTGTTTGGGGGTAAAAGGGTGAAAACCAGGGAGGCTGCTGGGATCACACCCTTAGGAGGACATGATTGCAATCAATGTCCATTTTGAAGGCCATATCTCCCCCAGTATTTTGTGCACTGGGTATGACACAACAATATCAACTTTACTAGACATTAACCACTGACCTATCACCACAGTGCAGTAGGGACAAGTGTCATTTTACTAAAGTGTGACTAAATGTTCACATCTGCCCTTCCCGTATGTGCATGTTATACATGGGGGGGGGGTTCTGCATAAGTGGACTGTTGTTATTGTATAAGTCTGGTAGAATTTCACATGATAAATCCCGGTCCTTCTATTTACCGTTTGTCTTTTGGATTTTCCCAGATGATGTCAGGAGATTGATGCAGAAGCTGGATATGATACCTCCGCTAATTGCTCGCCTCGCACCAGAAGGTAAAACTGCAAAATTGTACTGTTGACAAACCCAACCATCTGCTCCTCAGTTTTCAGCGTAACTAATAGCTGCTTATGGGGATTATAGAGAACTGGTTTTACTGTATACGTCTTAGATGCTTTGGCGATAAACCACTTAAAAACAGCCCCAGCGTAGGGGGGCATTCCCTACACAATGGATATGTACAGGTAAGTAACGTGTACACCCTCTGGATTATTAATATTAACATTACATGGTGTAAGCTGCTTACATTGGGGCACATTTACTTACCTGTCCACTAGAGTTCACCACAAATGTATTGTCCTACGATAATGCACAGTGGCGCGATTCACTAAGATCATGCGCCCGATATTCTGCATGGTTCGCTTCCCCGCTCAGGTCCAACAAAAGGGAGCAGCACGACCCTTAGTAAATGAGCCCCATCAGTCTTTATGTCAGTCTTCAAGTATCTCCCCTTCCCATTTTACAGTGTGAATGAAACCCTATTGTGACTCCAAGTGGTCACATATCTCATTGCTGATCATTGTGGGTGTATGTGTTAAAGGGGTTGGCCACTTATAGCAAACTTTAACAGTGAAAGTATAAGGCCCTAATAAGATCAACCATATTATACTTACACTGTTAAAGTTTGATGTTCACGACCGGGAGCCGCAGATCATGTGATCGTGGGCAGCAGGTTGTACAACTTCCTGTGACATATTGGGGCACATTTACTAAGGGTCAGCACGGCGCATTTTCGTCGGGTGTCCCGACTATTTCCGATTTGTGGCGCATTTAAGAGGGGTTCTTGGCGCGCGCGATTGGATTTTGCTGCAATCTTGCATGCGACACAAATCGGGGGGGCGTGGCCGACGGACAACCCGACTGATTCGATCTAAGTGCGGGATTTACAATTCAAATTGTGTCGCAAGACAATGCACTCACATACACCGGGAAGAAGAAGGTGAACTCCGGCGGACCTCAGCGGGAAAGCGACAGATGCAGGAAAATGGACGCACGATCTTGAAGAATCATGCCGGACTTCATCCTCATCGAAGAACGCACCTCGGGGATCGTGACAGGACCGGGGAAAGTAAATCTGCCCCATTGTGTCTTGCTGGCTTCCGGTGGATGGAGGGGGCTGTTCAGTCATTATGCAAGATACATATGCACGCCTGATGGGGAGGGTGTGCATACAGTAATGACTGCACGGCCTCCTCAATCACCCGAGAGCCAGAAGGACACAAGATGGGCGAACCTATTAGGGTCTTATACTTAAAGGAACACCCCAGTTGAAGGTAATTCATTGGATTATACCTTGTCAGGGCCTGAAGGTAGGAGCAGCACTCTAAGCTCTAGCAAGATTCTAGGAATACAATGACAACAAGTCCTGATCCTCCCTTCAGGCCCTGCAACATGTATTATTCAATAAATTAGCTTTCACTGGAGTGTTCCTTTAAAGTTTGCTATAAGTGGGCACCCCCTTTAAGTACTGTTTATGGTGGGACAAAAATGTAGTGATCAAAACAAGTTCAACTCTGGCAGAGGCTGATCCTCCACGATCCCCATTAGCAGCATCGAAGATGATACTTAAGGGGTTGTCCCATGTTCCTATGTTAAATGTTAAATAGTTAAATCTGATCGATTACGAATGAGCTTATCCAGATTGGAGTAAAGAGCTCACAGTTCAGCCTCCCTGACTGTATACTTATGGTATGTAGAGTATAAATGTAGGATATTCACAGTGCATTCCTAGATTTCTAGCAGAGATTTTTTCTATCTATAAATGGTCACATGTGGTTGTGCTGAGGCATCATGAGAATGTCAGGAAAGCAGTGAGAAAGAAAAAGCAAAGTGAGTCTTATACAGTCAGTTGCGGGTTAAGGTGTATTTCCATGCTACATATTAAACTATCTAGTAAAATGTAACTTAGACAGACATTCCTGAACCTTGGTGTTTAAAGTACCTTCTCAGTTATCAGCTTTAGCGGACAAGCAAGTCCAAACGTCCTGTGCCCTCTCAGTCACATGTTAGAGACGAAAGATCTAGAAGCAGAGCTACAGAGAGATTACTGGATAATAATGGAGACCCAATGCATCAAAATATTCAATGAAATGCAAAGACATTGACAGATTTTTCACTTGCAGAAGAAGTGGTGGTCCATGAATTTGCCACTCTTTGCCTTGCACACATGGCTAATGACTACACCTCGAAGGCAAGAATGTTTGAACTCAATGGACTGGAGCATCTCATCCGCTTGTTAAGCAGCCCTGATCCTGACGTGAAAAAAAATTCTGTAGAATGTATCTATCTGCTGGCACAGGTAAGTTTTACTATGACTGTGTTTTATTAAAAGGGAATGTGTCATCAGTTTTGACCATAGTAAACATCATACTGGGGCACATTTACCGTCCTGACGCGTTCCCTGAAAGTGCATTGTCCGACCGGAAGGCACTCTGCCGCGATTCACTAAAATCGTGCGCCCAATATCCTGCATGTGTCGCTTCCCCGCTCAGGTCCGCCGGAGTTCACCTTCTTCTTCCTGGTGCATGTAAGTGCATTGTCTAGTGACACAATTTGAAAGTTAAATCCCGCGCTCAGTCCGAATCAGTCGGATTGTCTGACGGCCGCCCCCTGATTTCTGTCACATGAAAGCCGGCGCTTCCGGGACACAATCCCCAGTTAAATACCTGTCACAGCGGCGCAAATCCGACAAAAGTGCGGCCGCGGACCCTTAGTAAATAAGCCCCACTGTGTTAGGTATTGTCCCTGGAGAGATGTGTAAACATACCTTTGTTGTGTAGTAAGTAGCAGCAGGACTGTGAAAAGTGAACTTTTAATCCAGGTTCGCAGCTCCTGCAGGTGCTCTGAGTGGGTCTCGACCTGTAGAGCTTTTTTGCTCTTTGCAATGAACTGTTGCACAGCCCCTCCCCTCTGCTCTGATACAGCTACAGCTACAGCCCCGATACAGCTACTACTCCTAGCAGAGGGGAGGGGCTATGGAGCAGCTCAGTGCAAAGAGCAGAAAGCTCTTCAGGATGAAAGACCCGCCCAGAGCCCTTGCAGGAGCTGCAGAGGTGGATTATAACTTCACTTTTTACACTCCTGTCCCTACTAACAATATATACAAAGGTATGGTTACACATCTCTCTGAGAATGTTGCCTAACACCGGCCCCTGATTTGTATGGTCAAAACTGCTGACATGTTCCCCTAAAGGTGTTATGGACAGAGAAGACACATTATACATCACTGAGTGGTGACATTGTGTAAGTAGGAAAGTATACAACGTATAGGGCAAGTAAATATCACCTATCTCCGAGGCCCTTCTAGCTTTACTCGGATGTGCACACTCTCCCTGCTTTATAAAGGGCATGTCATTGCATCCTTGGTATGGTTGCTGCAATCCTTATACACCCAGACCAACAGACTTCTGTTTTTATTACCCAACTACGAACCTGTTACGTATATCTTGACTTCTGCCTGATTATAGAAATCACTTTCTGCCCTAACCTCTGCCTGGATTACCATTACATACAAATTCTGCCTGCCCTGACCTCGGCTTGTCCGCTGATCAACTTCACTCTCTGTTTCTCTCATACTCCAAGAGGAGCCTGGTGGTTACCTAAAAGGGTCGTTCTAGTGGAATAACTTTAGAATTACCGTATTAATGTTATATAGGGGGCTCACCTTGTTATAATTTGGATAGAGTGGTCCCCATTTTTTGTAAGACTCAATAGCTTCTCTCACCACTGTGGGGTCCATTGGGTCTAGTGTATTCATGGGATATTAAACCATCTAGAACATTTTTGCACTACTTTATGTTTTACTTTGTACTGGAACTCTCTCTTACACTATCACGACCCACGCAGGACTTCCAGAGTCGCAGCGCCGTATGTGAGCAGAACGCTATCCCGCCACTGCTGGAGCTACTGAAGTCAGACTACCCGGTTATCCAGCAGCTGTCTCTGAAGGCTCTGGGCAGTGTCAGCTGTGAAGCAGAATGTAGACAAGCTCTAAAGGAACACCAAGCATTGGACCACTTATTAAAGATCTTGGAAGCAAAGGTATATCCCCCTCCCATTTCATATTGAAAACCCGTGTAAGGAAAGGATTTATTGCATAGACTATATCAGTATTGGTGAACCTTATAGAGACCGGGTGCCCAAACTACAACCAAGACCCACTTATTTATCGCAAAGTGCCAACACAGAAATTTTATTTGTGATTTATACTCCCTGCTCAGTCACAACACCTCCCCACTCCTCCAGTAGTCCCAGGTAGCACTGTCACTTTAAAATAGCCCTATGCACAGCAAGTCCTGGGCTGTCTGGGACTGCAGGAAGATACCTGGAGTCCTCTCTGGTGATGGCCTGAGTGCCCACAGAAAGGGCTCTGAGTGTAGGGGGAGGGCCAGCTACATGAGTATCAAGTACCTGCTTTGTTGGCTCTTAATGTAGCACCCATAAATTTCAATGCTGCTCCTAATATATCTTTATAATCCAATTGTGTATGTATTAAAAAGTTGCACATTTTTGTTGAAAATTTTTGTAAAAATTTTTCACAAATAAACTCCAGTCCCAAGCAGTCCCAAGCAGACGTAGACAAAAGAATGGCACTGATAGCTCAAGAATTTATTAAAAAAATTTGCACAAACCCAACAAACTCAGCTGCCATATATTTAAACCCTGTGAGATAAAGTAAAGGACATCTCCCACCAGGATGAAGGATTGTAAACAAAGCACACTGAAGTACTGGTGTGCACACCCTCTGGCAGGATACGCTCTTTCTTTAGCTTCTTATGCCCTGGTATTTAAAAAAAAAGGCTTATAAAATTATGCATTAAGTGTTAATGGAGCCTGGTGCCCCTCTAGCACATTTGCATACTTTAAAAGCCTTTTTTTTCTTAAAAGCAAGGGCATAGGAAGCTTAAAGAATAGTGGATCCTGCAGAGGGGAAACACACCAGTATGTCAGTGTGCTTGGTTTACAATCCTTTATTCTAGTGGTAGATGTCTAAAGCCCAAAAGAGAAAAAAACGCAGCTAAAGATAAATGACCCCCAATAGGAACCTGTCACCAGGTTTTACCCCATTAAACTACTAGTTTATAAATTCCGTCTTTTGTATGAAATCTCACGTTTCCCTTTAAAAAGTTTTCCCCAAAGTCAGGCAAATATGACTGTTCTCTTCCCATTTTCACATGAGATGAGTAAAGTTTAGTGACTGCAGGGGGATTGTCACTTCATAAGCCCCTATCTTCTGTTCTATAGCACCTAGAAACATGCCACTAGTGTCATATTAAAGTTAAGAAACCTTCGGTGAATTTTAGAACTGCAGATACAGGCAGTAAAATAATTAAAGGGGTTGTCCCAGAATCAACACCGATAACCCAACCACAAGTTAGGTGAAAAGTTTTTGGTCTTTGAGGGCGGGGGGGCTGGGGGGGCTTGTGCTGGGATATCTACAATCACAAGAGCGAGGGTTGTGTGACCCTAATTTGTAAATTCTGCCAACACAGTTTCAAGTCTTTGGTGATGAACTAATGACCGTCTCCAACACTTGAGAAACATGCTTGTTCGCAGCTCAAATTGTGGTCACACTGGGCCCCTGCAGCAGGCCCCCTAGTGTTCCATGCATTTCACTTATCCTGTGGATAAAATGATGAGTATTAATTATAGATGTCTTGGCTGCATAACATATCCTGGCATACTAGTCAACCAGTTAGGAAGGTAGCACACAATAGGGCAGATTTACTTACCCAGTTCCGTTGCGATCCCGCGGTGCGTTATCCTACGAGGATACGGGTCCGTCGCGATTCACTAAGATCGTGCGTCCGAGTTCCTGCATGTGTCGCTGCTGCGCCGAGGTCCGCCGGAGTTCACCTTCTTCTTCCTGGTGCATGTGAGTGCTTGATCTTGCGACATAAATCCTTCGAATCCGCCGGGTTGTCCGATGGCCAGGCCCCCCGATTTCTGTCGCGTGCAAGCCGGCACCGATGCGCCACAATCCGATCACGGGCGTCAAAATCCCGGGACAATTCGGCACAAAACAGAAATATTCGGGAAACCCGACGAATGTGCGGCGTTCGGACCTATAGTAAATGAGCCCCAATACATGTAGAGACCCACTCCATTGTGGGACTAGACCAAGGACTTCACCAAGTGTCTTGTCTGTGTGAATAACTAGTGAGTGCGCTAAGTTTCACAGATCGGAGACATCCGTAGATGGTAATGGGATCTAGTTAGGCCTTGATATCTGCAAGGTTGTGTAAATGAAGTCTTGTGGTAGATGTTGGACATTTGACCCATGCAAGTAACTTTGTGCACATGCTGTGAGCCACTTATGGAGCCCATGAAGGTCCCGTACACCATACAATTTACAGTGTATCTGGGGGGGGGCCTACTTATGCGGAAGTAAAGTTCTCTGACTACATCTGAGCTCAACCTCTGTTATAGGAGCTTAATGACTTACACGTGGAGGCGCTTTTGATCATCGCGAACTGCCTCGAGGATGTAGACACTGTCCAACTTCTCCAGCAGTCAGGGGGACTTAAGAAGATCTTGACCTTTGCTGAGACATCTCCCCTGCCTGACGTACAGAGAAATGCCGCCAAGGCCATCGCCAAGTCAGCGCACAATGGTATGTGACATTCAATGTGAAATTACATCCAGAGCCATCGAGAATAATGGATGCGGATGGTCTCAGCTCACAATGGCTTCTTATAATAGGCCACTTTAATGTCAGTGTTTTGACAGCCTGTCTTTCTAGTATTTTACACAGTACTAAAGAAAATCAGTTTGCTTTGTTAAGAAATATTGATACAGGTGGTCCCCGGCTTAAGGACACCGGACTTACAGACGACCCCTAGTTACATAAAGACCTCTCTGCCCCCTGTGATCTCTGGATGTTACTATAGTCCAGGGCTGCAATGATCAGCTGTAAGGTGTCTGTAATGAAGCTTTATTGACAATCCTTGTTCCCATTACAGCAAAAAACTTTGAAAATCCAATTGTCACTGGGACAAAAAAAGTTTTTGTCTGGATCTACCATTATAAAATATACAGTTCCGACTTACATACAAATTCAGGTTAAGAACAAACCTATGGAACCTGTCTTGTACGTAACCCGGGGATTGCCTGTACATATATGTATAGAGATTTCGAGATACTATAGATATACACTCACCGGCCACTTTATTAGGTACACCTGTCCAACTGCTCGTTAACACTTAATTTCTAATCAGCCAATCACATGGCGGCAACTCAGTGCATTTAGGCATGTAGACATGGTCAAGACAATCTCCTGCAGTTCAAACCGAGCATCAGTATGGGGAAGAAAGGTGATTTGAGTGCCTTTAAACGTGGCATGGTTGTTGGTGCCAGAAGGGCTAATCTGAGTATTTCAGAAACTGCTGATCTACTGGGATTTTCACGCACAACCATCTCTAGGGTTTACAGAGAATGGTCCGAAAAAGAAAAAACATCCAGTGAGCGGCAGTTCTGTGGGCGGAAATGCCTTGTTGATGCCAGAGGTCAGAGGAGAATGGGCAGACTGGTTCGAGCTGATAGAAAGGCAACAGTGACTCAAATCGCCACCCGTTACAACCAAGGTAGGCAGAAGAGCATCTCTGAACGCACAGTACGTCGAACTTTGAGGCAGATGGGCTACAGCAGCAGAAGACCACACCGGGTGCCACTCCTTTCAGCTAAGAACAGGAAACTGAGGCTACAATTTGCACAAGCTCATCGAAATTGGACAGTAGAAGATTGGAAAAACGTTGCCTGGTCTGATGAGTCTCGATTTCTGCTGCGACATTCGGATGGTAGGGTCAGAATTTGGCGTCAACAACATGAAAGCATGGATCCATCCTGCCTTGTAGCAACGGTTCAGGCTGGTGGTGGTGGTGTCATGGTGTGGGGAATATTTTCTTGGCACTCTTTGGGCCCCTTGGTACAACGCCACAGCCTACCTGAGTATTGTTGCTGACCATGTCCACCCCTTTATGAGCACAATGTACCCTGTAACATCTGATGGCTACTTTCAGCAGGATAATGCGCCATGTCATAAAGCTGGAATAATCTCAGACTGGTTTCTTGAACATGACAATGAGGTCACTGGACACAAATGGCCTCCACAGTCACCAGATCTCAATCCAATAGAGCATCTTTGGGATGTGGTGGAACGGGAGATTCGCATCATGGATGTGCAGCCGACAAATCTGCGGCAACTGTGTGATGCCATCATGTCAATATGGATCAAAATCTCTGAGGAGCTTCCAGCACCTTGTTGAATCTATGCCACGAAGAATTGAGGCAGTTCTGAAGGCAAAAGGGGGTCCAACCCGTTACTAGCATGGTGTACCTAATAAAGTGGCCGGTGAGTGTATACATATGTATAATGTGATAGAGATACTATAGAAATATACTGTATATGCAGAGAGAATATATTCATGTAAGCACAGTGCTGTACATTATTGAGACAGGAGTCCTTTGTGTGTATTCTTGATTCTTCGGGTTTTTACAAATGGTATAAATACAACTTATCGTCCTTATTTTCAGCTTTAGGTGATATGTTTTTACTTTTCTGTGACTCTATCATTCTTAATTATACCGTTGCCTGTTAATGAGCACTCCCCCATCAAGTTGTGCTGCTCAGGGGTCTGTATGGGGTCCTGGTGAGCCCGGCGTGATATCAGAACTTCCCCAGCACGATTATCCCACTAATTGGATGATACTATTGATCTGCTGGCAAATGTCATTTCCTTAAATGGAATCCTATCTACTCCTTATATCCCCTTATGGAGCCATAGAATATTACAGTGTGTGTGTTACATGTAACGTTGCTAGGAATCGGGAGATGTCGGAAAGACTTCTTTGTTTTATTTATTGCTTATTTACATGTATATAATATTTCTAAAAATGTTTCTTCTGTTACTACATCTGCAAGGCTTATTCACACAGCAGTCAGTGCAGACATTTACGCCTAATATGCCACATTTATCAAGTAAGTCTAAGGCCTATTATCACTGGACTGAACTAACATACTGGGAAGGGGGGATATATCATAGGCTGGCGCACCTTGAACCCCACCCCCAGTCACCCACTGGATTCAACATCCTGGCCAGGTCTGGCTCCAGCACTGGATATACCTGGGCAAGTGCTGGGGCCCAGAGCTTCTGGGGGGGCCCACATAAGGCTGTAGATAAGGCCCAAATAAGGAATACATGAGGGTGAGTGGGGGCTGTATCTAGTGAATCCATAAGGTGTGAGGGGCACTTATGTAAAATAACCATGAGGGGGCTGTTTGGGATGATAACTAGGGAACAGGAGACTGTTTTAGTTTCTGAATTCTTAATGCCGCCACATCAGTTTACTGCAAAGAGGCTCACTGAAGCTCTGTCGCCCAGGGGCCTACTGACACCTGGAGCTGACCCTGATCCTGGCACTTCTATAATGGTGTAAAATTATAATAACAATTCCTTTATTTATATAATGCACACAGTTTACGCAGTGCTGCACAGAGTTTGCCAAATCAGTCCTTGTCCCCATGGGGTTCACAATCTAATCAACCTATGTTTTGGAGTGTGGGAGGAAACCGGTGGAAACCCATGCAAACATGGAGAGAACATACAAACTCTTTGCAGATGTTGACCCTGGGACTTGAACCCATGTCCCCAGCACTGCAAGGCTGTAGTTCTAACCACTAAGCCACCATGCTGCCCCAAATTGAGCAGTTTCTGTCGCACAAGCCCTAATAAACCCTCCAGTAAGTTTAGTCCAGTGAAACTAGGTTCAGTCCGGGAAATCCCTCCGGGACTCTTGTGGGTAACCGGCCTTAGCCAACTAGGATAAATCAGTCATTAGCTATCCTACAACCCCCAGACCCTTCACAGATCAAATACTCCAAGCAGAGCCTTGAGCACCGGAAACTATGAAGCAGATGGCTCCCTTAAAAGGGTAGTGGCCATAAAGGGGAACTGCAGATCATTTCCTGGTCTAAGTCATCTGTGGTTCACCAGATGCTTTACCAAAGACAGAGCTGAAATACAACCTATATTATCTCTGGTTTTTGTGTGTCGGATCAACAGATGAGGATAGATCATCAGTATTAAAGGGGTTGTCTGAAGGTTGAAAAACTTGGCGGCTTTCTTCCAAAAACAGCACCACCACAGACTATGATTTGTGCAGGTAATGCAGGTCATCTGCACAGGGTTCGAAGTTGTAATACCCATTGTCAGGTGCGGCGCTGTTTTTGGAATAAAGCAGTCATCTTTTTAAAGCTCCAGACAACCCCTTTACACACATCCTGATTTGGGTTACTATATCTTTAATATTGATGCCTTATGATAGTTCATCAATATCAGATCCATACAGGTATAACTCCTACCACCTCCACCAATCAGCAGGATAGAACACACACCCAAAGAAAAGTGAATTTTTTTAACAAAATTTTTTGGGGAAATTGCACTTTATAGAAAACCTAACATCAAAATCAAGTGTGATAAAGCAGGAACACTTACTTCTAAACTAAAATCAAGTTTTAAAATTATACTAATGAGCCTGAAGGGCTACTGGGCCCTGAAGGGCTGAAGATTCACAGACTGTTACACTGTCCAGGAGCACATCCCCCCCTACCAATGTGTGTTGAAACTTCCTGCTGTGATGAGATTACATCAGGCAGAGGGAGGAGGGAAGTGCCAAGAGAGTAGGGGGGAGTGTGAGACAGTGCAGCATGGATGGGCTCTGGTGACACCCGCCAGAGCCCTTTGTGCTCATTAGCATAATTTTAAAAGTGGATTTTAAAGGACGGATAACACATGTAAGAATATTACCACAGTCACGGTGCCTGGATCTATGAGTAATGTCCCTGGTTTATCATGATGGATTTAAAGGGACATGATGTCAAATCCTATACTAGTACAATACAATACTGTACAATACTAGTTTAGAGGTTCTGGACGTGAGAAGCTTCACATATTGAATGAGATGGATGATCTATGCTGCGATAGTTACTGTACATAAATTAACAGATGTACCAATCTGGAGCACAAGCCTCCGACAATCCAGCGTTACAGTGTGTGTTGTAATTAAAACTCTGCTCCATTAGATAACATATGTTCCTGTGACATGTTATATTACTGTGAAGCTCAGTGATAGATACTAGCGCTGGCTAAGGGGTGGATTCTTTTTTTCAACCTAATTCAGCATATTTTTGCTGTCATTTTGTGCGGATATCATACAGTAAGTTTTACAAGAAATTTGCAGCTATTTGTCCCTTTTTTTGGTGTTTAAGGTTTATTTTTAAAGGGATAGTCACATATTTTTTCATGAATAAGACTGATTTGCAGATTAGCTAAAGAAGAAAGCTGTCTGTCTGGTGACGTCTATTGAGGTACAGTAACTGCTCTGTAAGTCGATGTCCGATCTATATAGTGCAACTACCAGGCTTTCTATAGACCCGCAGCAGCTCAGGAGAGCTGTACTTAAAGAGTAACTAAGCATTTGAAGCTATTTTTTCATTAGAGAAACACTTAGAGCAATAGTAAACCTTGTTATATCAGTAAAGCAGCTTTACTGTGTTTTGTTTCTGCCCTTTCTCCTGTAGTGAGCTTTGTATCTGAAATCATTGTGAGCTCGGTCCACTTCATAAAGTTACTGATTAACTCTTTCTATATTTAGTATAGAATATTTCCCTTGATTCATCTCTCTGGAGAAATGATACTACCCAGTTACTGTCTGTAAGGAGATAAGTAATTAGACAATTCATTAGGTTCCTTTATCTCTCAGCTGTCAATGTAAACAAACTGTTTCCAGAAAATCTAACATCACTTCTACCATCTACTTATTCATAGGTTCAGGCACCGTGACTGTGGTAATATTCTTATATTTGTTATCCATGGCCACCTTTCTACTAATTTTCAACTTTTAAAATTATGCTAATGAGCCTGAAGGGGTCCTTGGGGGTGTTACCAGAGCCCCTCTATGCTGCAGCTCCACAAAATTCTGTCAGACTTTTCATGTTAAATCATGGTCCAACTGAGCACCGGAACGCCCCCCCGGAGGTGCAGAAATTTGTGTAGTATGATGTCTAGTGCAGCCGCGCTACAAAAGGGTCATGTGTGACACAAAAGGGTCATGTGTGACACATTTGTGGTGCCGACACTTCTTAAATATACGTGCAAGCGGTTTGCACTTAAAAGAACATGCAGTCCAACAGGAAACTGGCGCATGTAAATGTGGGCCTGTATTTTAAAATCTTTTTCAGTAAGGTTAATAAAATCACGAAAAAAGCCTTATTTTCTCGTGTTGCTCATACAGCGCCAGCATATTGGGGCAGATTTACTTACCCGGTCCATTCGCGATCCAGAGGCGCGTTCTCTGCGGTGGATTCGGGTCCGGCCGGGATTCATTAAGGTAGTCCACCAGGTGGCGCTGCTGCGCTGAAGAGCATCGGAACGCACTCAAGTTCACCAGCCTATTCCTAGTGAAGGAAAGTGCAAGCTCCGCGACACATTTTTTGTCTTAAATGCGGCGGTTTTTCCGAATCCGTCTTTTTTTTCGTTCGGCCACGCCCCCCCCCCCCCCGATTTCCATCGCGTGCATGCCAGCGCGGATGCGCCACAATCCGATCGCGTGCGCCAAAATCCCGGGGCAATTCAGGGAAAATCGGCGCAAATCGGAAATATTCGGGTAACACGTTGGGAAAACGCGAATCGGGGTCTTAATAAATGACCCCCATTATGCGGCATTGTACAAATATAATCATCACTGACATCCGTTTCTGTTGACATGGAACCCACAGTTTAGTTTTCCTATATTTTATATTTTTTTCCTATTTTTTTATACAACAAAACAACATTTGAATATCATTTTCTGATAATAAATTCCTTTCAGATTGGTTGTTTTTCTGATGAATTTCCCCTCACTAATCCCATCCACTCCTGTTACAAAGCTTCCCGAGTCCAGGTCGGTCTCAACTTACACAGGATAAACAGGACCAGTTAGCCAATCACTGGCCTAAGAAGTAACCTGCCTCAGCCAGTGATTGGCTGAGAGTGATATTTTGAAATTTCAATATGGATCGGGAAGTAGAGACTAGTGGGAACCAGATAATAAGACAACCACTGAAAGGATGAATGCAAGCTCTCTGCTGCCTGAGGCGAGCTATAGAGCGGCGTCTTCTCCATCCCATCCAGTAGTAATGTATCGGGTTACTTTTTTAGTAAGTAGGATCTCACTGCTGTGTTATAAGGCATTATTAGGTGTCAGGTTCCTCTTTATAGCAAGTTACTGCGCCCCTGATGCTGCCCGACATCTTGCTGACCATGTTGCTGCCTGAGGCTAGAGACTCAACTCGCCTCATGGATGGCACACTGTGAACCACTGTAACAAAGCCTCCGGATTCCACGCTGCTCTCAACTTCCTGATTCTTCTGCATATGCAGGAAATGACCAGTGAGCCAATCACTGGCCTAAGAACAGACCTGTCTCAGCAAGTGATTGGCTGAGAGGTATTTCTTTGAATCTGGATCAGGAAGTAGAGACTAGTGGGGACCGGGGAAAGTGGACAACCCCTTTAAGATTAACGTTTCATTTTTATAGTCTAAGGACAACCTACATTTTAAAATTTTTATTTCAGCTGAGAATAGAAAATTCTTCCATGAACAAGGAGCAGAGAAGACTTTGGTGGATCTGCTGGGATCTGACAATAATGGAGTTAAGGTGGCTGCATTGCAGGCCATTTCTGTCATGTGCGCTAATGTGGTCAGCAAGGACGTATTCAATAAGAACGGTAAGTGTATGAGCTGGAAACCTTGTATTAAAGGACATCTACCACCAGGATGAAGGATTGTAAACCAAGCACAGTGACATACTGGTGTGCGCCCCCTCTGGCAGGATCTGCTCCTCTTTAAGCTTCTTATGCCTTTGTTTTTAAGAAAATATGCATTAATGATTATGCAAATGAGCCTGAGAGGCTCCAGTGGCATCTATGGAGCCTGGAGCCCCTCAGGCTCCTTTGCATAATTTTGAAAGTCTTTTTTTGTAAAAACCAGAGCATAAGAAGATAAAGGGAGAGCGGATCCTGCCAGAGGGGGCAAACACCAGTATGTCAGTGTGCTTGGTTTACAATCCTTCAGCCTGGTGGTAGATGCCCTTTAAGCCATACACAAGAGCACTAGAGTGTCCCCAGCTAATCATGTCACGTTCTCCTCCAGGAATTCTTCAGATAATTCATTTATTGAACAAAGACAATGCAGAAGTCCAAGAAGCCGCTGTGTTTGCCCTGGCAAATCTCAGCACTGGCTGCCCTAATAATGCCAGGTAAGTGTCCCCCTACAGCTCGCTAATAACAACTGTTGGCATTTTCATTGTATTTCAACCCAAAACACATACAGACCAGCAGTAAAGAGAATTCCCATAATATTTTTCATTTGACGCTTGTGACATTTGCTTGACCTTTAGTCTGTGTGACGTTAGGATTGGCCTTCTACATCAGGACCAGTATTGGATATTCTGCCCCTATAACTCATGGAAAGGACCGTGCGGGAGATAAAGGCTAAACACAGCGAGCGAGGGGATGGTAATACTAGTGCTAAGCTATTCACTTTATCAAATCTCCATTAACCAATTACACAGTACATATGGAGGGGGTGGGTCTATCATACACTGGTCCATCATTGGCTGGCATATGATTCAAACCCCTGGCCCCTGCCGGATATATATGGAGGCTCCGGCTTCATGATAAATATCCAGCAGCGTGGGTGCAATTGCCAGGCGCATCCTGCCTGGTATGGAACTGTGCTATAGCTTGTGCCCGAACCTGGCAAAGGCTGGAGCACAAGGGTGAGGTGTCCCCGGGCCGCCTCCTCCCACCGTAGAGGGCGCAATTGGCTGATTCCCGACTCTGCAATAGGAATTGCGACTAAATCACAGCTTGTATGTCTGTTTCAAGGTGTATGAGGCATGATAAATCTACCACATGGTCTTTATATACAGAAAAAATAAAGATGAATCTCATATCTATCTATCTATCTCATATCTATCAATCTATCTATCTATCTATCTCATATCTATCTATCTCATATCTATCAATCTATCTACAAAAAGAAAGTCCAAGCAGCACAAACCTTCAGAGAAAAAGAAAAAGAAAATTGGGTGCAGGCAACCTAGG
This sequence comes from Engystomops pustulosus, assembly GCF_040894005.1. Lineage (NCBI taxonomy): Eukaryota > Metazoa > Chordata > Amphibia > Anura > Leptodactylidae > Engystomops > Engystomops pustulosus. The sequence goes on along the minus strand of NC_092415.1, from coordinate 191,480,919 downwards.
ACCGGGCCTCAGGTCCTCCAGTAATAGTATAAAGAAAGCGGGCAGCACTCCGTTGTAGATAAAAGTAAAAAAGTGTCTTTATTCCATAGTGAGCAACTGTGACAGCGACGTTTCGGCTCTGCAAGAGCCTTTCTCAAGCCATTCAAACAGTGAAATGGTGGCCATATTTAAATACAACAGGTGATCACATGACAAATTGGGATACTCCCACCATTTTTGTAAAACTGTGATATAATGCATATTACATAGTCAAATTACATATCGTGAACATTAAACATAGTGCACAATGTAAAATACATGTATATGTATGTGATAGACATTAAAATTGTGTTATATATAACAAACAGCTTTATTAGTGACACAGATTAGTCCAGCCATTGGTCTTGTCTGTGTAAAGGTGCTCAAGTGCTTCTGTGTTGACAGCAATGCTTCCCAGTTGTTTCCACGTGTCGACCTTCCCTGATCAGCAACAATGTACTCCGATACATGTAAAAAAAATTTCTTTGAAAAAAATTTTTTTGAAAAAAGGAAAAAAGGAAGAAAAATGCTACATGGAACGCAAGCTGAGCGCCAAAATGTGCGCATAAAAAATATGTCGCACGGTGGGACACACACTATGCGCCTGGTTCTGCGCATGTGTATTATGCCCCAGCAAGAGCGTCTGGTGCTATGGAAACCAAAAATGAAAATTTATCAGATAAAACATAGATGATTCTGGAATGCAATATTCATGCAATTTACATAAAGGAAAAGTCCACGATGTGTCAGCCATAAATCAGGACCAATTGGCTGTGATAACAACCATGTTGGATGCACGTTGATATTGATTCACCAACGATTGTATAACTCGCAAATATAAGGGACGACCTTGCTGAATATACCCCTAATAATAAACGGGGCAGACGGCATCATCAATCCCCTAAGTTTTTGACTGTACTTGTATAAAAGACAGTGTGGTCCCTGGCTAGACACACCAACCGTAACCTATGAAAGAACAACAATATACAAAATATAAGGGAATGGATGGAAATACGTTTACCATAGCACTTGACAATTGCATGAACGGCGCATCAATTTGCGCTCTTGAAGCACCAAATGACAAAAGAATATTTTGGGAGTTGTGTAGGGAGGCTTCCACGAGGAGACATCTGGGATAGGCTCATATTCTAAAAGAAAAAAAAGACATATAATGTCAAAATTATTATATCACAGAAAGTTACTCATTGCTACTCTGATGATGGACTATACAAAAGGAACTACAGCTGGATCAACAGGATCATAGGGACCAAAGTTTAAAATCCACATTGAGACCCTGTGGTCTCAGTGTGTCAAGGGTATAGATCCAATGTAACTCACGCTTTTTTAGAATAGCTACTCTATCACCACCACGTATAGGGGGTGGCACGTGATCAATGAGACGGAAACTGAGATGTTTCTCTAGATGTCCAGCTTCTGAAAAGTGTTTCGATATCGGGAGATCTTTGCGGTTGGATCGTATCGTATATCTGTGTTGGTTGAGGCGCGTCTTAAATTCAAGTGTCGTTTCTCCCACATATAATAGCCCACATCCATTTATTACGCTTGGTAAGTTCTTGTTCAGATTTGCCAGTTTTCACATGCGTCTGAACCGTAGCAAAAAAACGTTATACTCATCTGTGGTCAAAATCGACTTCAATTGTGTGTCCATCTCAGGAAGATTAGTTTCCAATGCAGTGATCTCCTTAATGTGATGAGATGCAACTGTAAGCTGGTGAGTCTTTTGGATTCATTTTCAAATTTACGTATGAGTTCAGCCGTTCCAGGCGTAGTGAGGAAAGTGGAATCACCTGTTAGGCCATGTAGAATCCTTTCGCCGTCCGCATCAGTGTAAGCAAAACTCTGGAATCCATAGCTGTGGGTAGACTGTTCCATTGTGATGAAACCGAAGAAAACAAAGAAAAAAGTTCTAGGGTGCACGCTTTTAGCAGCCAAAAAATACAAAAAGAAAGTCCAAGATATACGATACGATCCAACCGCAAAGATCTCCCGATATCGAAACACTTTTCAGAAGCTGGACATCTAGAGAAACATCTCAGTTTCCGTCTCATTGATCACGTGCCACCCCCTATACGTGGTGGTGATAGAGTAGCTATTCTAAAAAAGCGTGAGTTACATTGGATCTATACCCTTGACACACTGAGACCACAGGGTCTCAATGTGGATTTTAAACTTTGGTCCCTATGATCCTGTTGATCCAGCTGTAGTTCCTTTTGTATAGTCCATCATCAGAGTAGCAATGAGTAACTTTCTGTGATATAATAATTTTGACATTATATGTCTTTTTTTTCTTTTAGAATATGAGCCTATCCCAGATGTCTCCTCGTGGAAGCCTCCCTACACAACTCCCAAAATATTCTTTTGTCATTTGGTGCTTCAAGAGCGCAAATTGATGCGCCGTTCATGCAATTGTCAAGTGCTATGGTAAACGTATTTCCATCCATTCCCTTATATTTTGTATATTGTTGTTCTTTCATAGGTTACGGTTGGTGTGTCTAGCCAGGGACCACACTGTCTTTTATACAAGTACAGTCAAAAACTTAGGGGATTGATGATGCCGTCTGCCCCGTTTATTATTAGGGGTATATTCAGCAAGGTCGTCCCTTATATTTGCGAGTTATACAATCGTTGGTGAATCAATATCAACGTGCATCCAACATGGTTGTTATCACAGCCAATTGGTCCTGATTTATGGCTGACACATCGTGGACTTTTCCTTTATGTAAATTGCATGAATATTGCATTCCAGAACCATCTATGTTTTATCTGATAAATTTTCATTTTTGGTTTCCATAGCACCAGACGCTCTTGCTGGGGCATAATACACATGCGCAGAACCAGGCGCATAGTGTGTGTCCCACCGTGCGACATATTTTTTATGCGCACATTTTGGCGCTCAGCTTGCGTTCCATGTAGCATTTTTCTTCCTCTTTTCCTTTTTTCAAAAAAAATTTTTTCAAAGAAATTTTTTTTACATGTATCGGAGTACATTGTTGCTGATCAGGGAAGGTCGACACGTGGAAACAACTGGGAAGCATTGCTGTCAACACAGAAGCACTTGAGCACCTTTACACAGACAAGACCAATGGCTGGACTAATCTGTGTCACTAATAAAGCTGTTTGTTATATATAACACAATTTTAATGTCTATCACATACATATACATGTATTTTACATTGTGCACTATGTTTAATGTTCACGATATGTAATTTGACTATGTAATATGCATTATATCACAGTTTTACAAAAATGGTGGGAGTATCCCAATTTGTCATGTGATCACCTGTTGTATTTAAATATGGCCACCATTTCACTGTTTGAATGGCTTGAGAAAGGCTCTTGCAGAGCCGAAACGTCGCTGTCACAGTTGCTCACTATGGAATAAAGACACTTTTTTACTTTTATCTACAACGGAGTGCTGCCCGCTTTCTTTATACTATCAATCTATCTATCTATCTATCTCATATCTATCTATCTATCTATCTATCTATCTCATATCTATCTATCTATCTATCTATCTCATATCTATCAATCATCTATCTATCTATCTACCTAATATCTATTATTTATCTATCATCTATATCAATCTATTATTTATTTATCTTTCTACAGTATCTATCTATCTATCTATCTATCTATCTATCTATCTATCTATCTATCATATATCTATCTAGTATCTATATCCTATCTATTTGTATATTTATTAATCTATCATCTATCTCATATCCATCTATTTATCTCTATATCTATCATCAAGATCCTATCTTTCTATCCATACATGGCTAAATGGAATAAAAATCCAACATTGAGTACTGCTCTTTTTTTATATATATTTGCAAACAATTGGATTAATCTATAGAGGCTTACACCAGGCTATCAGTAGCTCGCTCATATACAGGCAGTCACCGGGTTATGTACAAGATGTACTGTGCTGCATGGACTGACTATCTCTCTCATATCTATCCATCATCTATCTCATATCTATCTATATATCTATCTAACTCATATCTATTTAGCTATCAATCATAGTATCACAGTAAATAAGGTTAGACATAAGTCTTACCTATACAATCTTTGCCTTTTGTATAAAAAAGATGAAAAAAATAATGATAAAATGAAAATTCAATTTGTAGAGTAGACTGATGTGACAAGCTCTGTGCAGTGCCGCGGAATATGTTGGCGCTATATAAATAAAGGAATTATTATTTAAAGGATAAATAAACCTTTGAAGGATTTTTTTTTTAATTTCAGAAATGAAAAGAGTAGCTCCTCTGTGCATTTATTCTGCTTCTTTCTCCTGTAGTGAGCAGTATATGTCAAAGACTTTAGAGCTCCGTCCACTGCGGACAGATCGGGAGGCTAATATTAATTAACTCAGCTCTCTGAGGAGATTAGAGCGTCCAGGGACTGTCTGTAAGGAGTCAAGTCATTAGACACTTTATCAGGTTCCTTTATCTCTCAGTGGATACAGGACAGAAAGCTGATTTACACACACTGCTTGAATCAGGAAGAAAAGGAAGCAGACAGGAGCAGATTTCTTTAATAACGGATATTACAAAGTTTACTATTATCTGCTCTATTCATTTATACAATTTTGTCAAAAATGTGGTTACTCTTAAAGGGAAATTATATTTAAAAAGACTACATAATATATATATATACCCGACCTGAGGGGGTTAGTAGTTTAACGGGGTAAAATTTGATGACAGGTGGCCTTCAACTTTCATCTATAATCAACATTTTGGGGGTCATTTATCTTATCTCTGTTTTGGATAGTTTTTGCCAATCTAGTATTCCCAAACCTTTAGTCAGTAAAATCTGAACCAGGGACACAAGAGTTAATAGAAAGCAAATAGAGAATTTCGCTTAATTTGTGAGAAAATTGATGTGGTCTTTGAAAGTTCGTTAGAACTCTACTGCCATCTATTGGTGGATATTCCTTATGGCATACAGCGCTGAAATCAGTCTCTCTTACCTATTGGGGCACGTTTACTGCGCGATCCCCGAAAGTGCATTGTCCGACCTGAATGCACATCTGCCGCGATTCACTAAGATCGTGCGCCTGATATCCAGCATGTATCGCTTCTCCGCTCAGGTCCGCTGGAGTTCACCTTCTTCTCCCTGGTGCATGTAAGTGCTTGGGCTTGCGAAACAAATTGAATCTTAAATCCTGCACTGAGTCTGAATCGGACGACGGCACGTTCCCTGAAAGCCAGCGCAGCTGTGCTAAAATTTGATCGCCTGCGACACAATCCCCACTTAAATACCTGTCACAGCAGCGCAAATCCCCAAAACTTTGAAAATCCGACGAAAGTGCAATCTGTGGACCCTTAGTAAATAAGCCCCATTGTGTTTCTGATAAAGCTACTAATATAGTGTTACTACTATCTTCCCCAGGCATAACCTGAAGCCCCAGATCTGTAACAGGGTCTCCAAAAGTCATGTAACACTTACAATACATGGTTTGCCATATGAGGCTGAGCAGGGTTGGGATTGCCCACGACATTTCTGGAGAAACCGGAGTGCCACATTGTGCCCAGCCTCTGATATTCCTATTAGAAATGTATGAATAAATTGACACTTAGATGTGACCAGGAGGGGGGTGTCCTTTCACATAAGTTCCCATTGGCACAGGAAATACCAATATCAGTTTAGTCATAGATTAGTAATAACAGAGGAAATACACAAAAAATGTATTTGTTATTTCATTTGGGATACAAGTATTTCCCAAAACAAGTCAATAGAGTATATTCTATTGTCACCAAGTATAAAATGCTCATTATATGGGATCAGCACTGTCCCTCAATCAATTTAATCTCTCTTTTTTTTAATCTGACTATCCTGCCTATCCTAGACTTTTAGGAAACATATCTTTATATCAGAAGGACAGATTTAAAAAAAACAAAACACAAATTTAGGAGCAGAGCTGCAATAATTCTTTATTGTTTGTCTAATGGAAAGTGTGACATCACATGAGCAGGGATATAAAATGAGCCTCGCACCTGTGTAACATCACATGTCCAGCAATATAACTAGCCGTACAACAGTGTTACACCACATGACCAGGGATATATAACGAACAGTGTACCTGTGTGATACCACATGACCAGGGATATAATGAGCCTTGCACCTGTGTGACATCACATTTGCAGGGATATAACGAGCCGTGCACCTGTGTGACATCACATGTCCAGGAGTATAACTAGCCTTGCCCTTGTGTGACACCACATGACCAGGGATATAACAAGCCTTGCACCAGTGTGACATCACATGACCAGGGATATAATAAGTCGTGCACCTGTGTGTCATCACATGACCAGGGATATAATGAGCCTTGCACCTGTGTGTCATCACATGACCAGGGATATAACAAGCCTTGCACCTGTGTCACATCACATGACCAGGAATATATAACGAGCTGTGCGACATCACATGACCAGGCACAGGTTTCTATCCACATGAATTAAACAATGAAACTTTGTATAGAACGACAGCAAGCAGAGATCTACAGGACATTGAGGAATTGATTTGTAAATTATATTGGAAAATTGTTATAACTTTACATTACGCAAACAATATTATATATTTGCTGAATTTAGAATACCCTTTGAATTTCCCACCAATTGTGACCCTATAGCACCTATCATACTGGGAATTATAGTGTTATCATACTATAGCTCCTATCATACTGGGAATTATAGTGTTATCATACTATAGCTCCTATCATACTGGGAATTATAGTGTTATCATACTATAGCTCCTATCATACTGGGAATTATAGTGTTACACTTGCTGGTGTTGACCTAAGCATGTTGGAAACCACTGTCCTCTGTAAACTTATTTTTCAGGGTTTGATGTTTTCCACTTTTGAGTATGATAAAATAAAGTTATAGTTTTTCTAGTAGATTGATTTCTGCAGGTTGTAAATACTGTCCCGTGCAATTTTGGGGGGATGTGAGATTCTGAGTATGATGGGAGTTGTAGTTTGTAAATGAAGAGTCACAGTGTGGAGACCCCTGAGAAGCAGTATACATACCCATCATATACTTGACCTCTCATATCACACCTTACCAGGGGACTTAATGATGAGCCCTCCATCATCTGCAGCCAGGGGATTATTACTCCAGGAGATTCATCTGAATTCATGGAAAGTATGAGCTGGAACTCATTTTGCAGATAGGATTCTGTCCTGGAATGGACATGTGTGATTAATCGCCTTATTACAGGGCGGCCCATTAATTAACATTGATAATTTGTCATGTTCTGAATATAGCCTGGTGATTAAAAAGCTCCTGTGCCAAATATACTGTAAGATTTTTATGAGAAAAACTTTCCCCAGCTTCACACTGCAGTATCCTGGTCAGTATTTTGCATCAGTATTTGAGAAAATGTATTATGGGAAGATTTCTATATTTATGGTGTTTAACCCCCCCGCCTCAAAATGAGTACTATTATCGTGATGTGTCAGTGACTGTATGAAGAGGGTTTGCATTCTGAGCCTTCTCCGTACATGGTGGGCGTCTGCTGCATTATGCAGGCGTTTTGGGTGGCAGACCGGGGCCCAAGCCTTCTAGGGGGCCCATGTAACTCCACTGGAAATGTGTTCTTATTGTCAGTGTTTTCATCAGTATTTTATTTAAAATCCGAAAATTGAAAATGGAAACTAAAGTGGAAATCAAAAGATTTGTATATTTTTGAATTCCTCCTGGTTTCAACTTCCCCATAGAACAACACGTTTTAGGCAGCAGTCCTGTAGAGCTCTGGATTGTAGCTGGACTTGGGAGTGTACTCAAACTATTGAAAGGGAGAAGCTCTTAGCTCTCTATACTGAACTGCTCCACAATCACTTGCCTTTTATCTGAGTTACTGCTCTTATATCCAGGGCTGAACCTAAACACTCTGCTACCTGAGGCGAGCTATGGCATGGTGCCCCCTCTGTATGTTTGTTTTTTTTAGTAAGTGGGCTCTCCATGCAGTGTCTCGTTTTCGGGGATTGCACGGCTTTGACAGGTATTTAACAGGTGTCTGCGCTGGCATTGTGTCGCACACGATTGGATTTTGGCGCAGCTGCACTGGCTTTCATGCAACAGAAATTGAGGGATTAAACTTTCAAATTGTGTCACTAGACAATGCACTTACATGCACCAGGAAGAAGAAGGTGAACTCCGGCGGACCTGAGCGGGGAAGCGACACATGCAGGATATCGGGCGCACGATCTTAGTGAATCACAGCACAGTGCGTTATCGTCAGACTGGGTGCACCAGATTTATCATGCAAAGTCCGACAGAATTGTGTTGCATGCCCCATTTTAAAGGTGCACTCTGTCGGGGCCGTGCAGGCGGTGCCAGATTCATGAAGAACAGGCGCAAGAAATCCTGCATGCTACACAGGTAAACAGTTTGCACTGTTTTTAGTAAATGTGGGCCACTGTTTTTAAGTGTCAGATCCTGCTTTGTAGCATCCGACTTCACCCCATCTTGCTTTAGGTGGTGCTTCCCTGAGGCAAGAGGCTCAACTTGCCTCACAACTAGTGCATCTTTAGTAATATAAAACCATAAGCCTGCTACAGCTTCTACTTAGGAAGTGGGGACTTATCCCAGGCATTTAGAGAAGCTAACATCCTAGAATCTAAATGCATTTTTCACAGTCCTGCTGCTACTAACATCACAAAGATATGGCTGCACAAATCTCCAGAGCCAATACCTAACACTGGCTGCAGCTTTGTATACTAAAAACTGCTGCTAGATTCCCTTTAAAGGTGTTTGTCTGGTAACAGAATGGGACAATTACTCAAAATATAGTTTCAATAACAAAAAAATCTATAAATAATTAAAATAGGTATAATATTTATAGGTATTTACAACTTTTCTCTTTTCAATTAATTGAAAATACGGATTGACAAAGTAAAAGAAATCACTAAGATTCTCTAAGGAATTGTACTCCAGACTATAAAAAAGGCAATTGATAGAAATGTAACAAATACATGCGTCTAATATTTCCACATAACACAGACTGTTAGCAGTGAGAACGCAGCTACTACACGTGGATGTAAGTGGAAGTGACAGGTCCCATTGTCTGCCTTCCGCTGGCAATAGACTAGATGCCGCTCCGAGTTGAAAGGCCAAGGTAATTATTAGGGCAGAAGCTTTTAACCAGCGACGTCCCGCGTGCTGCGCGTATTCTCTCTGCGCCGCGTGTATGAAATGTGTTTTCCTCATCCGCACATGTATTATTAACACAGGAAAATACAATGAAGCCATTTGTGTAAACATCACATACAGAATTAAAGAGCAGTTTAATCCTTCAATAATCTGACTAATAATAATAATCTATTAATTCCCTAATAGGAATATTGCTTACCACCGGATATTGCACTATGACAATAGTGTAGTTAAAAAAAATGGATAGAAATGAATGTTATTGTAGGAATTAGGCCGGTTCCACACTAGCGAGTGTGATGCGATGAACTCGCGTCACACTCGCAACGCATGCTGCTAGGAACGCACGGCCAGAACGCTGCACACCGGGAGTGAACTCAGCATGTCAGTTCAGTCCCAGTGTGCAGCGTTCGAGCCGTGCGTTCCGAGCAGCATGCGTTGCGAGTGTGATGCGAGTTCATCGCATCACACTTGCAAGGGTGGAACCGGCCTAAGTCCCACATTGAGATAAAGTTTATGACCTAACCTGTGAAATATCTCTTTAAATACTTTACCATTATCAGCCAGTATTGAATTCCTAGTATGGAAGATCCCTTAACGAGGTGTCATAGAATAGGAAGATATAGGCAGGGGGCTCACGGGCAGGTGAAATCTGTATAACACAGCAAACACCCACCGCCTCTAATGTTGTCCCTTTAAAGGGGTTGTCTAGTCACACAGGACAGGAGATAACTAGCTGGTCTGTGGGGGTCCCAGTGGTGGGACCATCATGGAACACGAGAATCTCGGTTGTACACCTGTTGTACCCCAAATGTATAGAACGCACGTCAGCAGACACCCGCCAATGTGGGGATGACTTACTGATCACAGGGACCCCCATGGATAACGAACAAGAAAGGGTGTCTGTGTCTGCAAATGTGGTGTAGGTCAGCAGAGCATGGGAATAACTTATTTATCACTGGGACCCCCATGGATCACGGGATGCCTTGGGGTGGAGTGTCAGGACGCATGTGCAAGCGGCTGCTCTGTTTATTTTGCGACCCCTGTTTTTATGATCCGTGGTCCCACCACTTAGAACCCCAACAATCAGCAAGTTATTCCCTAAAAAAAATGTACATTTTAAAAAATATAAAAGTTCAAATCAACTTTCCCTAGAACGGAAATACTGTATAAATAAAGCCCTCGTACATCAGTGTAAACAGAATCCTTAAAAAGTTATGGATTTTGGGAGGATAGGAGCAAAAAATGAGAAGTGTGAGTCCAACTTTGGGCCTTACAATATGGGAGATAGAATAAAGATCAATTTTATTCAAATTTTTCTTCTCCCTTTCAATCAGTGCAGTGGTAGAAGCTGATGGAATTGATGCCCTGGTCAGTCTACTGAAGGACAAAGGAGAAGGAGTGATTGCCAACGCGTGCACAGTCCTCATCAACATGGCCACTCAAGAATCGCTGCGGCTCGCTTTGGAAAGTCACGGTGTTATGACGGCCCTTGTGGCTACACTGCAGTCATCTAGTAATTTGGTCCTTAGGAAAGCCCTACTTACTGTGGCTGCCTTGGGATGTGATGCAGAAGCAAGAACTGAGGTAAGTGGCTTTACATATAATGAGGTTTGTGACCCCCCCCCTGGATCACGATAATGGGGCTCCATTGTACCCTTGGGGGATCTCTAGTGATCAGACACTTACCATACATCTTAAACTCAAGCAGTACCAACAGACCGAGCCAGTATTAGATTGGCATATGTTGGGTCTCCCAGAGATGGTGATCTTGACTGCCCACACTTCAACCATAAAATACCATAAATCAAAACCATATGATGTAGAATGTATGACCAACTATCTATAATATCGGAATCATTCTATTTGAAATAGATCTTAATATCAAATGATTACTCAATTCACTTCCAAATTAAGATTTTTGGGGTCCAATATAAAGTGTTAGAACCTGGGGCCCACCGGAGGCTTCTCCGATGCTCCAGTGGGCCAGTCTGACACTGGTCGCAGCAGCTATGTGCATAGCGCACATTTAAGTAGTAATAATCTTCCTTCATATAGAGTCAGTCTTCGATCTAAGAAGGTAATGCACTTTGCAAATGTGAGAATGATGAAGATGATTTAGAGTATAGGAAATCACTGCAAGGCATTAAACCCTCATCATCTGGCGGATTACCTCTATCAATCAATCAATCAGCGCTCACATGTCATGTCCTGCCATGATGATGGCCTGTGCAGGGTGATATTAATTGTATACATTAAGCGCACTGTGATGGCACTTTTAATATCCTAACTATACTTTTTATTTGTTTATCATGCTGTTAATGATTGACGTAAAATAAAAGACAAATGATGGAAAATTATACAAAATATTCAACGCCTAAACTTATATGGAAAGGAAGGGGATTGGCTCCAATTTAAAAAAAAATTCTCTTCTACCTGTGATAGGGCATAACTTTCTGATTGAGGTTGGTAAAGCAGCAAAGAAGTCATGGCCGGTGAAAGTTGGGCACAGCGCTCGGCTATCTTCGATAGTGCCATAGAAAATGAATGGTGCTTCACCTGCTTTTTCGTTCTTGATCAATGTTGTCATAATTAGTAAGAAATTGACTGCTGATTTTTCCCTAATCCTGCCCATTGGGGTTGATTAGGTGCTATCCAAAGATTATTGTTATCTCCGTTCCCACAGCATAACGATCTGATCACTGGGGATGTGACTAGTGTGGACCCCCACCTATCATGAGCACCGAATACACTATTCACAAAAATGGGGGAATGCATCCTGACACTCCATTCATTAATTTGTATAGAAATTGATGAGCTCAGCGTCCAGGTATTACCAGTACTCACATTTAGAATTAGAGTGCTGTTCTCAGCAATTTCTGACACTTCTATAGCTTGAATAGAGTAGCAGGACCCAAGCCCAACCTCATTCAGATACTGCGCGGTCACTGCTCCAAAGCCGGAGCTGCACAAACCATGCGCATGCGCAGACAGCAGGATCGTCAGACGAGGGTGCACAGCTACGAGGAGCTGCGTGACGAAGATTGTGAGTAGGAGGAGAAAAGAGGCTACTGGGACGTGGAGTAGCCGCCCCGCGTAACCTCAGATGCGGCTACTCCAAGCCCCAGTAGCCGCATAAGAAAATTTACATATAACTCTAATAAAAGTTTCCAAAAAAGTGCAGGACGTGAGGATTAGCCCTTAAAAGGTCTCTCCTCACGTCCTATTGATCCACCTACCACTCGATCTACCTTTATAGGTAGATTCGTGGTGGTAGGTTCCCTTTAAGTTGAATTTGTATGTAAGTCGAAACTGTATATTTTATGATGGTAGTTCCAGACAAAAAAATTTTTTGTACCAGTGACAATTGGAGTTTCAAAAATTTTTGTAATGGGACCAAGGATTATCAATAAAGCTTCATTACAGACACCTTACAGCTGATTATTGCAGCCGGGGACTATAGTAACATCCAGAGACTTCACCAGAGGTCACAGTGGGCAGAGGGGTCCGTTTGTAACTAGGGGTCGTCTGTAAGTTGGGTGTCCTTAAGTACCGTCTGTACTGCATTAAATCTTTGAGGCAGCTAACTTTGGTACACTGCTTGATTCTGCACCTAAAAAGTCTCAAACTGCAAAAAGTCTCACCAAAAAAACAAAACAAAAAATGGAAAAGAAAGAAATAAGAGTGATACATGTCCCCCCCCCCCCCATTGACTTGTATTAGACTTTTAAAATCCTAAGGTGCCACAAGTCAGGGTAGATACAGTAGACGTGTACAAGGTACGCAGTAGTTTTGGGAACACTGCATTTGGGGATATAGAAAGACTTTATTGATCATGTTTATTTAGTTTAGGAATGCAGAAGGTCTGATCCATCTTGTGAAGCTTCTCAACTCCAACCATGATGAAGTGAGGAGAAATACATGCTGGGCCATCGCTGTGTTTGCAAGTGATGAAGTGATTGCGGCCGAATTGTACAAATTCGGGTAAGTAAGACGTTCCCTTTAAAATGACACTCAACAGCAGCTGTGATTAAACCTCATTAGAGATAAGCGGACCCGAATTTTGGGTTCTGTGTTCTCCGTTCCCCAGCTCCACCTAACCCAGACATTTTGCTTAATGTGTTGCACAGCTTTACGCTAGTTGCAACTAGGAATGGCTGTGATTGGCCAGGTGGACACTGGTAGACACACCTGGCCAATCACAGCAATTCCTAGTTGCTAGGAGTGTAAACATGCCTGATTGGTTGGTCTGAAGCCCAACATGTCCGGGTTAGGCGGAGCTGCCGAATTGAAGACACTGAGGGAGATTTATCTGAAGTGTCTGAGGTTAAACTGTTCTACTTGTCCATGTCAACCAATCAGAGCTCAGCTTTCATTTTATAAACAGCTGAGGGAAAATGAAAGCTGTTCCCTCATTGGTTGCCATGGGCAACTAGAACAGTTCTGCTCTCAGACACTTGTGATAAATCTCCCCCACTGATCCTAAAGTTTGGGTCTGCTTGTCTCTAATTTCTACTCCACATGTGTCCCCAGCCAATTACATCTTCTGTTTAGGTCCTTTCACCTCAAATTTGTTATATATCTTGTATCTGTTTAGGGCCTTTGAAATTCTCCAAGAGATGAACCTTTCTACAAGTCGTAGAAACAATTTTAGTGAATTAGCTGAAAGCAAGATGCTGGATAACAACCTCTCCCTGAAGTACAACCAGAAAGGACACTTATCCTACAGCAACCTTATAAAGGACGGGTTTTACGACCATGGACGGGTACGTGCCGTGTTGGCCTCCTCAATTGTAGTGTTATCGGCTTTACAACGCACATCCACCTTTCTGCACCATATAAAAGATATGCCTTCCCATGTAGACATAGATGTATCCTCTAAAAGTGACTCATCTCAGTACAAATATGACTCTTCTCACCTCAACATAAATATATGGTGGGCGCTTATGAAGTGGTGTATAGAGAGGGCTCACGGACCAAGCCCTCTCCATACGTGGCAGGTGTTGGCACCTGACCATGGCTCCCGTGCGCCGTTATCTTTAAATCTGGGTTGACGCCCTCCGTGACATCATCAGAGGGCTATGATTGGTGAAGCTGGGAGTCTGTTAAAGGATTGCATAGCTGTGAGATCTATATTACCATCTCCCTGTACAGTGGGTACTGAAAGTATTTAGACCCCTTTAAATTTTTCACTCTTTGTTTCATTACAGTCTATTGCTAAGATCAGAAGAGTTCTTTTTTTGCTCATTAATGCACACTCTGCACCCCATCATGTGGATATTTTTGCTAATTTATAAAAAAAAAAAAAGAAAAACTGAAATATCACATGGTCATAAATATTCAACCCGTTTGCTTTGGCATTCATATTTAACTCACATGCTGTCCATTTCCTTCTGATCCTCCTTGAGATGGTTCTAGTCCTTCGTTGGAGTACAGTTGTGTCTAATTAAATATTGGACTTTATGAGGAAAGACACACACCTGTCTATATAAGACCTCACAGCTCACAGTGCATGTCACAGCACATGAGAATCATGAGGTCTTGAGAACTGCCCATGGAGCTCAGACACAGATCTGGCCAGGGTTTCAAAAGAATTTCTGCAGCACTCAAGGTTCCTAAGAGCACAGTGGCCTTCCTAATCCTTAAATGGAAGAAGTTTGGGACGACCAATACTTTTACACAACACATCATCCTATCCCCCAAACAATGAAACCTTTTTCCAGTTTCCAAGTACACGGCACAGAAATAAACAGAACTTAATTGTAATTCACAGCACTACCCACGGTCATGAGAGGAGCTATTTTTAGAATAAAGCAGCCATGTTTTTCAACCCTTGGACAACCCATTTAAATGTGCATCAACACGATATTTGTTTCCTTTCAGCTAAAACCTAGTGCAAAGTTACCATCCTTAGAAGAACTCAGCAAGCAGCCGCCAAACCAGAACCGGGCTGTTATATTAGTCAACACAAAATATCCAGAACTGTGAGTCTTTTTAATGTATTTCTTATTGAAGGCAGATAAATAGAAGCCACGTTAAAGGGAAAGGTGTAAAAAAAAATATACTCATCTTTCTCAAGTCCAGGACAACCCCTTCCCTGTTTCCTCCCTTTAGTCTCCCAACTTATCTGGAAGTTATGAGGTTCCAATTAGATTTCCACTGAGAATGGATTCTATTCTGGGGAAATTTCTTTAATTATTAAGATTATTTGTATTATTTGTTTTTATTATCTGCATAGGTACGCTATAATGGAAAGACTTGCGCCTGCTCTTTTCCTTCCACCACCCCTGGTGTTAGCTCACAATAACTGATGCAAATAACTGAAGACCTAATGGAAATGTGAACTTTGCCTTAGCAAGCTACAGTGGGAGAAAGCTGTCAATCAGCAGGGGGAGGGCAGGAAAAGCATATCCTATATGAACACAAGGGGGGTTATATATCATTAGTTTTCCTGGGCTTTTTTTGGAATAAAAAAGTCTCAAAGTTGAGGGTTTTTGAGACTTTTCACTGCTAAAAAGTCTCACAGGACTATATACACCACTTCATGAATCTTGCCTAAACATAGAACTACTGGTAGTGCAACACCGTGCAAAGCCGGGTTTCCTGCATTTTTCAGTTTTGCGCCGAATTGCCCCGGGATTTTGGCGCATGCAATCGGATTGTGGCGCACAGGCGGCGACTTTCACGCAACAGAAATCGGGGGGCGTGCCCGTCGGAAAACCCGACGAATTCGGAAAAAAACGTGGAATTTTAAAAAAAAATTGTGCCGCAAAAATAGCACTTACCTGCACCTAAACGGAGGAGGTGAATTCCGACTTCAGCGCAGCAGCGACACCCGGTGGACATCGGGCGCACGACCTTAGTGAATCCCGGCAGAACCCGAATCAACGTCGGAGAACGCGCCGCTGGATCGCGACTGGACCGGGTAAGTAAATCTGCCCCAATGTCTTGACGAGTCTTTCCCTTTGCAGATGTTCTCTAATGCTTGTTTTAGATCACATAGATATATTAATAATAGCCCAACTATACTTCCAGGATTGCACCCACACCACCGCCAGAGGAGGAGAAGCCAGCGCAAGAGCCAAATCATGGCCGATCCCCTTCCTCACACAGCAGGAGCGCTTCTAGAGAAAAAATTGGGTATGTGACATCTATTGCTCCATAATCCTTCCTTCCCGCCCCTTGCCCACCCCACATTATTACACCCAATGTAGTGTGTGGGGTTGAAAAGCCAGAAAGCTTTGTAAATCTCTGTGTAGCTGTGATATCCTCTGGCCAAGAGGTGAAATATTGCAAATAAAGTCCCTTGCACACAGAAGGGGGTAAAAAGTGGCCACATTCACATCAATAGGCAACTTGAATTGGCGTATTGCCCATTGCAGCGTGTGTGAGCCTGACATGTCCTATCTTTGGACAATTTCACGACCTGGACGCCGGCCTCCTATGGAGAAGGGAGGGGTAAGGAGAACTCACACCCCTCCCTTCTGCACCTGGATGTGTCCTGCTCCCAGGTATGGCCCCACTGAGCACACAGCCGCCTACAAAGGGCCCAAGGCTGTACATACATGAGCCAAATTCTCAGCCACAAAGAATCAGATCGAAAGAAGGTCAGTCAACAAGAAAGTCAAAATCCACAACTTTATTTTCATCTCCGTAGGAGAAATGTTCAATCTCCAGTTGATGACAAACAAGATCTTCCTTCAGGGCGATCTCCATCACTAAGCAGAAGTGGCCCCAAGGAAAAATCTTCAAGGTAAATTTGTGCGACTCCTAATCCTTTAACCTTTTGTAGGGTTATAAAACAAGAAAAATATTTATGGACACACAAATAGAAAACTCTATTGTTCTGTCTTGTGTGTGTGTTATATGATAATAATTAGATGTGTTGTTCCTCTTGCCGAGGCTTTTAGTTGAGGTAATTGTGTGCAGATCTACAGATGAATAAGGCACTGAGGAGGAATGGCCGCTTTCATGTTAAAACTGCTAAAGTCATCAGGAAACCTTGAATTTTTTTGGTTGCATTGAGGCTTCTTGAGACTTTTCACTGCTAAAAAGTATAGACCTCTTCATTTATCTGGCGTAAACATAGAACTACTGCTAGTACAACACTGCAAAACCAGAGTCATGACTTGGGACTTTTTCAAGTCCCATAAAAGGTCTCACAGTTACTCCACTCCCCTGCTGGTGTATGTGCTGAGACTTTTTATGCATTTTGAGACTTTTTTTGGGACTTTTTGAAAATAGAGACCTTGGGGGATATTTATCAGGACCTCTGCACACCGCCAGTGGCGCAGAGGCCCTGAAATAATCGCAAATGCTAGCTTTTACGATTATTTGCCCCGATCCGCCACCTTCACATCAGTGGGGCGTGAAGGGGGCACGGCCGGCCGAGCGGAGGGCACGGCCGGACGGTAGAGGGCTGGCGCGGGGCGTTACTGTCCCCGCGCCTGCGCACTCGCTGCTGCCGGCGACTTTTCATACGTGAAAAGTCGCCGGCTACGTGTTTTTCTACGCCAGGCCCTGCCTGGCGTAGGATAGACGCTGCGCTGCTGGCAGCCCGATACATGAAGAGGCAGAAGCCTCTTCATGTATCGGACTGCGAATTTGCAGCGGCGGGGCTATCATACACTGTCGCACGAGCGCCAGTGTATGATAAATATCCCCCCATAAGAGAGAAAATAGACCATAAGAACATCTACTAAAAGGGCTAAATCCACTTCAATGAATCTGATGGGCAGTGGTGTTCCGAAAATAGACATAGAACTGACCCAAAGAGCTGGTCTTATGATAAATAACTCCCATGGAGTCAGAGTCAGTGTTCATTTTGGAGTTAGAAGATTGGATTACCGACTCCACAGCCCTGTCTCAAATCACTCAACAATTATGACCAGCAAAGTTTGGGGCATTTTATAAGGTTTCCAGAAATACCTTTCCCGTTTTACAAGAATCTTTTATTTTAGAAAAAAATACTTTTTTTGTCTTTATGCAAATGAACCCCTTACTTCACTGGGAGTAGACACACCCCTTACTTCCTACTCACACTCTCTTCCTTCTGTACCTTCTATGGGAGATTATTGTTTAAATGACTGGTGCTAAAACTAGTGCACAAGCCCCCTGTGCATTTAGAAGCTCATTTGCATAAAGGTGAAAATGAAAACAACAGATTTCTGAGAAACAGTGATCACATGTCTGGAAAGCTTAGCCGGATAGGTCATGAATAAGTGCGCATCTTAAACGCGTCGACTTACAGTTTCTTCGCAACAATGTGATTTAATGGCCGTGAATTAAAGATTCTAATATGGAATAAGATAAAAGAAGGGATTTTTAACCTCATCGCCAAATTGTGCTGAAACCAATCTCTTTGCGTACAGAGATTCTCTTGATGACATAAAAGTCGTTATAGGCCCAAAATACGTAAGCCCTCAACACATTGTCCATACATGCTTGATGGATACTTAATGTCTACCGTGACTTTTTATGGAAATCCGTCTCTCTCTGGATTCTTCCTTACATAGTTGCTAGAGTTAGGAGGTCCTCATACACCAATTCTGCAGGAAGTTTTCTTTTAAGTGGGTTTCCTCCGCGTCCTCCGGTTTCCTCCCACACTCCAAAAAACATACTGGTAGGTTGATGAGATTGTAAACCCCAATGGGGATAGGGACTGATTTGGAAAGCTCTGTGCAGCGCTGCATAATCTGTGTGTGTTATATAAATAAAGGAATTATTATTATTAACCCCTTCACGCTGTGAAGGGTGTATGAAGAGGGCTCACGTACTGAATGGCTATGGTGAGGTAGCCTTCTATCCGAGAATCACAGGTTATTGCTCTGCAGCAGATATATCTGCATTATACGCTGCAGCCATCACGTGTAGGCGGGATGCGTTCATACGCGCCAGAGAGCACGGCTATCATTTTTCCTCCGCTACGAGCCACCCAAGACTGCAGCATATGTAAAATTGTTCTCCCGACAGATGTTTTCACTTTACACTAATTAATAGGAACCATGTGCAGCCGAAAAATCATGTACAGTTTTCTCCAGGATTCAGAAATCCTCTACTGAAAGACATATGTGCCATGGGATGTGTCAGACGATTCTTTTTTTTTCATTCTGAATTAACGAACAACTAAATTGAAGCAGATGTGTTTTCTAACAGCGGGGCTTCACGTGATGGATATCAGGGCAACACATCACCCGCACCAGTCCCGCAGCTTATCTCCAATGAGTCTGGTCCTTTATTAACAATATCATGCAGGGAAAATCACCCTCATTATTCATTGGCTGCTTTAGAAGGTAACTATTCTATATGTAATAAGGCGAATTTTATTTGACGGTATTTAAAGGAAAACTACCATCAAAATCCTTCCTGATAAACCAGAGAAACGTACCCATAGATTCAGGCACCGGGACTGTAGTAATCATCTTATATTTGTTATCTATGGCCTCCTTCCTTCTAAAATCAACTTTTAAAATTATGAAAATGAGTCAGAAGGACTCTGGGGGGGATAGTGTTAGCGGACCCCTTTTCCCGGTACGGATTACTGGTTTGGCAACCTGACTTGGACATATTACCTGATTAGTGGCCGAATAGGCAATCAAAATGAATGCGCCTAGCAATTAGACATGCTATGATTGGCCAGGCGGAACTCTCGTCATTTACCTGATTGGCTGTTTGTCCACCAATCCAGTAATACGTCTGGGTCAAGTGGCCGAACCCGAACCGGGACGTCAGGTCTGCATATGTCTAATCCACACCAATCACCTTTAATTGTCAGTAGAGATGAGCGAATCTTTTCTTATATTTGTTACTAATCTGGCACCGAATCGTGTCTGAATATTTTCCTGTTCGCTTTGGACAAATCTTGTGTACATATATGATAAAAACATCTCAGTTAAAAAATTTTTGGATGGTTTCTGTTTTTGTCCATTTGCACCACATCCGTTAGGCTTTAGTTTTTGTAGCATTTATGTGAAAACTGAAAATGTTAACACTCATACAAAATGAACAAAATGATATAGACAAGTCTGTGTTTTAGATGACTAGAGGGTGTTATACACCAATTTCCAAGACAATTGTTACATCGGATCAGACTGAATGGATGTGAACCGGAATTGAATCCTACAAAAAATTCGGCAAAGCTTCATCAAAGTGAATCTTGAATGATTTGCTCTTCACATGTTTTGGATGATCCCTTTAAGCTTCAGTAGTAACAGTGAGAACTGTCCATCACATAGTTGGGGTTGTTGCAGCGGGGTCCTCCGGAGGTAATATTTTTACGGTAAGAAGTTTCGGAGTTACTATCCTGGACACAAATCTTTGGTTGTATTTCCTCTTCTATTCCTCCAGACGCACAGTATTTCAGCCTGTGTAGTTTTCGGAGACGTTTTTCTGTAGTTCATCTAAATTCGGCGACTTGGTTTAAAACAATATTGCAGACAATATATCTTACAAACAACGTGTCTCCTCCTCGCTTGGCAAAGGTCGGCTGGAACCTTATTCTTCCACTTCTGTCAATGTGGTATTAATTAATCTGTCCAGAAACGTGTGATTTATAGACACTAACTCTTATTGTAACCCAAATTTGTCACCGAAAGGAAAACATTTCGTGTGTATATTTATGCTTCCCCATATACTGCACATTTTTGCGTGTCCTTTGTTGCACAGCCGTGTCGATAGGTCTCGCCTAATAAATGGCAGAGGGGAACAATATGTTTTAGATGTCGTGGTTTTTTTCTATAGTCTTATGTCCAGGAGAGATTTTTTTGTGAATTCCCCTCCGGATGTGTCTAATATAATAAAATAGGACAAATTCAACAGTAAGTGTAAAGTATGAAGGCGAGAAAAGAGCTCTGTGCATATAAGCTTATAATCTAAAACAGGAAAGCAGAGAAGCAGGGGTGATAAGGAAGCTTATGTAGTTATAAAGAGGCAGTTTTGGAACCAAGGGGTGACCCAAGGCCGGGTTATAGGGTTATCAGAAGACAAGGAGTTATAGGGTGTGATTGAAGGTTACAAGTGTTGGAGAATGAGGATGGTATTTGAAGTTACAGCGGAAAGTCCAAAACATGTAAAACATAATGCCCCCGGGGGTCACTAGTAAGGGGGTCTCACTGCCCCTAATAAATGTTTACTGCCGCTCGACTTTCTCTCTGTGGGACTGAGCTCTGTATTCGCACCCATAGAGAATGAAGGAGGTGGCAGTGTGTATGCTTAACCTGCTGCTCCATTCAGGATCCCTAGATTGAGGGGGTCCTAGCATATTCTCATTATCAGGTGGGATCCCAGGGATCAAGTCCGACTCCTGTGGATTGGGAGTAGCTTTACAACTTGGACCAACCCCTTTAAAGCTAGACTGGGATGCTGACCCCCTTAAGGATGCGTCACCTTTTGTGATGGAATTCTAAATCGTTCTAATTTTTCTATATGCCATTCCTCCTAAAAATGTTCAAATAGACAACCCCCCCCCCCACTGTGATTGGATAACATTAATGAAATTGATATTACAAGGAATAAACTTTTCTTTAAGTTAATAATTTTATTAGCAATTAAATAAAAATCTTTGTTATCTTGTGCTGTTCCTCTGTTATTCTTCCTAGAAATGTATACGGTAATTGCCCAATGTGTGTAACCAGTTGTGGGGCGCATCTTATTGTGAACTGTGGTGGAATACTGTTACAGAATGTAGGGATAGAAAATTAATTAAATTAATAACATTTCTGTAAGAAAAAGGAACGGCAAAACATTATGAAAAAGTTGTGTTCAATGTGTATGTAGTTCTAGCCTCTGCTGTGGGACCATGGGGATTAAATGCTGCATTATTAGCATTTTTACATCAATATTTTTACAGCTTTTATTGAATTCAATGTAAACTGTATTTATTCATATGTATATAGCTCCCCCTAGTGGTGGCTGCAAGCTGCTAGTTTTAATCATAATGAGCACTATGGTTTTGAGACATCTGTGTGGGTGGAGTGTTTGCAGATTGAAAATAGAGCAAGAATTTGGCTAAATCCACTGCATCATCAGTGTTTGATGTACA
Organism: Engystomops pustulosus; assembly: GCF_040894005.1. Classification (NCBI taxonomy): domain Eukaryota; kingdom Metazoa; phylum Chordata; class Amphibia; order Anura; family Leptodactylidae; genus Engystomops; species Engystomops pustulosus. The sequence continues at coordinate 191,458,686 of NC_092415.1, read as the reverse complement.
TTGAGGTCTCCGAGTATTTGATGTACATTGATGTCTCTGAGTATTTGATGTATATTGAGATGCCCCAATTTGACCTGGGATTTCCCACACTTGGTGACATGTGGACTAGTTGCCTCCAGCTATGGGGTACAACATTTAACTTGGCTCCTGAACTATGAGACTGTGTATTGAACGACATTTGTGACTTCTGCGTAAATATAAAATATGTGACAATCCATTTCAGCAAAATAAAGAATAGGGCGAAGAAAGAAGAAGAGAAGACGAAAGAAGACGAAGAGATACCGCCAGCGATAACCCAACCTGAGCCCCTTCCTCCGATAACTCCGTGGTCTCCACCCGTTGACCAAGACTTGATTGACTACATCGCTGAAGTCACCAGTACAATCCTTCCTCTCCCTCACCCCAGGGAGCAGGTTGTTGCTTTAGCAAAGTAAGTAAATATTATCTCCAATGACCCATCTAGCTAATTCTGTCATTTCCCGGATAATTTTTCTGAATTTCATTGATATATGGGTCATTTATCATCAACGCCATTACTCCAAGAGGAAGCCTCAAGTTGGTCAATGTAGTGGCTTCACAGTGGTTGTCCATTATACTCAGGGGTGAACCTAAACTTTCTGCCGCCTGAGGTGAACTATAGATGCCCCTTCTCCTCCCTATCCAGCACTAGTATATCAAGTAAATTTTTTACTAGGTGTAGTCTACATGCATTGTCTCACCCCACTACTGTTAAGTGGCTGTTCGTGCTTTACATCAGGTCACTGACCCCTCATGCTGCCCCATCTTGCTGCAGGTTCTGCTGCCTGAGGCGAGAGGCTCAGCTTGCCTCATTGCTGGCACATCCCTGATTGCTCATTATACCAAATATGATATAATAAACGAGGTAACTTCAACCTGGGGATTTCGGGGATAACACTTTTCAAACTCCGTACCTTGGTTTAGCTAGTGCCAATACAATTCAGATGCTTTGATTCTCCATTATTATTATCATAGAAGTAATTGCACAAATGAATAGTTCTAGAGGTCATAGTACATAGAAGCAGTGTCAGACTGGCATGTTTTTGGGCCTACCATAGGTGGTGATCTTGAGGCCCCACCCTTCAACCATAAAACACCATTAGAAAATCACATCATGTAGGATGTATCATCAATAAAATCTAATGATCTATAATATCAGAATTGTCCTATATGAAATAGATCATAATATTCAATGATTACTCCATTCACTTCCAAATGAAGATCTTTTGGGACCATTATAAAGTGTTAGAACCTGGGGCCGACTGGAGGAATCACTGATGCTCTGGTGGGACAGTCCGAAAGTGCATAGAAGAGAGTGCAGGGGGTAATTGTGTAGGGGGTGAGTAGACTAAAACTATTATTAACCAGGATCCCATTACGTGTGCAGTATACGGGAGACATCATAACGACCAGTCTCCCCCACCAACACAGAGACAACTGAGGAATAGAGATAGAACAAGAAGGCTAAATATGCAGATTTCAATTTGTAGAATGGTCAGTGAGTGTTACTAAAGAGTAGAGTGTTATAGAGTTTTACTTATCTTGTTACTACACTTATTGTAATATTAATTAATACTTAGTTTGGGGAAATATTAGGTACAGGTTAAAGAAAATCTACCATCAAAATCCATCATGATAAACCAAGAGCACTTACTCATAGATCCAGGCACCGGGACTGTGGTAATCTTCAAATGAGCCAGAAGAGCTCTGGGGGGGGGGGGGTGTTTCCAGAGCCCCTCTGTGCTTTAACATTGCAGGCTGTTACTATGTTGCACTGGGGTTACTTGGCCCCACTAATTACATTATTCTGATGCCCACCCTTCATCATCCCCTAGGAAATGGACCCTACTAGTCTCCAAATTAGGATGTCTTCCTCTGTGTTTCTGGGCTCTACTATTAAATTAGAGCCTAGGCCCATCTGAGGATCCTCTGGTACTGGGCTGTTACACTGTACAGGAGCATTTCCCCCTCCCACTATGTTATAGAGGGAGGAGGAATTGCAGAGGGTGAGGGATAGGCAGTGTAACAGCCTGTGAAGCTACAGTATGGAGGGGCTCTGGTTCTCTCAGACCCCTTCTGCCTCATTAGCATGATTAGAAAAGTTGATTTTAGAAGGCAGGAGGCCATGGATAACAAATATAAGAAGATACCACAGTCACGGTGCCTGGATCTATGAGTAAGGCTACATTCACACGAACGTATGGAGGACGTATATACGGCCGACGTATATACGGCCAATATACATCCCCCATACACTCCTATGGGCGCACGGCACCCTTCGGGAGCGGTACGGTGCAGCACACGTGCGGCACCGTACCGTTCCGTACCCGGGAAAAAGATAGGACATGTCCTATCTTTTCCCGTAATACGGCGCCGTGCACCATAGGTTGCTATGGAGAGGGGCGGGGGTGAGCTGCGCTCACCTCCTCCTCCTCTCCCCATACACTGCCGTTGCCCGCTACGGTACGGTACGGGCGGGCAACGGCAGTGTGAATATAGCTTAAGGCCTCTTGCACACTAGCGTTGCGTTTCACGTCAGGGTGCAATGCGTGAAAAACTGACGTTTTTGGCTGCGTTTTTGTTCCATTTTTCCTTGGAGTAATTAGCGTTTTTGCGTTTTACACGCGCGTTTTGTTAGCGTTTTTTTTGCGTTTTCGGCGCATTTTTCACGCGCGAGTCAATGGTAGAATCGAGCATTTTTCAAAGGGACCATGGTTTGGGATTAAAATGGGTTATTTAATTAAAAAATAATGTCTTCTGATAAGTTGCAAACATCTGCGATCTATTCTTCACTGTTCCGCGCGCGTATATTATCTCCCGACAAATTAGCAGATGTGAAGAACAGTGAAGAATAGAATAAAACCAGTGAACACAGTGAAAACAGTGACCACAGGATCATTTAAGAGAAAAACACAGTGCAGAACACAGTGCAGAATAGATTACAGATGTTCGGCACATCTGCTTACTTGTCGGGAGATACGCGCGGAACGGTGCGCCCAAAATAGCATGTGAAGAACAATATATATGTGTGTGAAGAATACATTGCAGATGTTTAAATACATCTGCAATGTATTCTTCACACATATATATTGTTCTTCACATGCTATTTTGGCCGCACCGTTCCGCGCGTATCTCCCGACAAGTAAGCAGATGTGCCGAACATCTGTAATCTATTCTGCACTGTGTTCTGCACTGTGTTTTTATCTTAAATGATCCTGTGGTCACTGTTTTCACTGTGTTCACTGGTTTTATTCTATTCTTCACTGTTCTTCATTGTGTTTTTTTAATTAAATGATCGTTCGCGAGCAGGGGAAATACTGTTATTCTGGTCACCTAGCAACCCTTACGTTTAAAACGCATTGCACTCGCATTGCACTTGCAATGATTGCGAGTGCAATGCGTTCTTGATGCATCTCCATAGACTTGAATGGGGCGTGAAAAACGCGCGTGACTCGCAAAAATAGAGCATGCTGCGATTTTGACGCGCGTGCAAACGAACGCAAGCACGCGCGTGCAAAACAACGCTAATGAAGAAAGACCCATTGAATACAATGGGACAGAGTGCAATGCAAGTTCTGCGCGTCAAATGCACGCGCAGAACTCGCGCGTGAAAAACGCCAGTGTAGAAGGGGCCTAAGTGTCCCTGGTTTATCATGATGGATTATGATGGTAGATTCCTTTAGAACATGTCCTCTGCCGTAAGAAGGAGACCCGCTCTCCAGTGTCTACGCTGCTACCATTGAAAGTTCTTAATTTTGCAGGTCAAGCATTACTGCCCTGCATTCAGTAACACGTCCATCTCCGGCCTAACCTTGTGCTAATAAATATCTTTTTCCCCCACTTAACTACATAATCACTATATTTGCTTAATTTCTACCGACTCCAGCCCAAAATTGGTTTCATCTTAAGCTTTTATGTTGGGCTTTTAATCTTGTATAAAACACAGTTTAGCAGACAAGATGCCGCGAGCGGCTGCATACATTACCATTTTAATTTATTTAATGATCGGAGTATAATTGCCGCAATCACTCAGCGGACGCTTAAAGGGAGGGGGAAAAAAAGCTACTTTTGTTTTTTGATGGTACTTGAAAACTGTCACAAATCTGAAAAATGATGGATATGCTTACATGTGCTGAAGGTTTATTGCCGAAAAGATGGGCGGGGCCATCGCGAAGGATCGATTGCATGAATTCAGCTGGGAGCTTCATGTCAGTGAGCTGAAGTACGAGCTAAAGAGCAATGTGATTCCTATTGGAAGGATCAAGAAAGGGATATTCTACCACCGGGCATTGCTGTACAAGGTAAGTGTGTACTGCACACAGTAGGGGATTATATCTCCTCGAACATCTGTTCCTGCCCTCAATATACATGTACTCAAAAGTCATTTCAGGACCTTTGTAGGTCCTTCAAAGGTCCTGAAACCACAGATTGAAAGCAGACAGAAGGGACACATCCTCCATTCCCCAAGAAGCTAATTCTAGCACCAGATGTAGGAAGTGATTGCAGACTTGTAGGGGCTATAATATTCCTACAGCACAGGGCCCACTGCGTCTCTTTCCACCCCTGACTGCACAGTCTATGGATTTCTAGAGCACGGACCCCATCACTGGGATCAGGGGTGGACAAAATGCCAATGCAACTGGTGCACTGAGGACTCGAAATCTAAATTGGGGTATGTTCATAACATAAAACACATTACTTAGTATCTTTCATCTTTAAATTCTGGTCTTGTCACCTCTTCCACATTCTGTGACATCACGTTCATAGCGAAAGTCTAAACAGATCCCCTGTAATATAGAAAAGCTGTGAAATGTGGATATGGATAGGGGAATCAGTCATCTCCTATTTGCATCCCCCTTAAAGGGAACCTGTCACCAAGTTTTACCGCACTAAACCTCTCTCAGGTGGGGTATGAATTGCCCTTTATGAAATGTCCTCCTTTTTGTGAAATCTCACCAATTTACCAATAAAGAAAATATGCCAATATGACTCTTCTCACCTCATGTTCACTTGAGATGAGTCAAGTTTAGTGAATGCAGGGTGTGTGCCACTTCAGAAGTCCCTATATTTGGTTTTCCAGTACAAAGATATATTATATTGTGTCATTTTACAGACAAGAATCTCATCTTTCAGATAACATCAGTCTTGTGGTTCTAGGAGCTACAGAACCGGAGATACAGGCAGCTAAACACACAGATAAAGATACAGTTCACACCAATTTTTTAACTGCCTGTCCAGTTCTGTAGCTCACAAAACCATGAGCCAGATGTGCTCTGAGAGATTCTTATCTTTAATATGACACCAGTAGCATGTTTCTAGCTCCTATGGGACTGAAGATAGAGGCTTCTGAAGTGACACTCCGCTTACAACCACTAAACTTGACTCATCTCATGTAGAATGAGGTGAGAAGAGTCATATTTGTCTGACTTTGGGAAAGATTTTTTTTATAGGTAATTGGGTGAGATATCACATAAAAGATTAAATTCTAGAAAGTACATTTTATACCCAGCCTGAGGGGACTAATAGTTTAGTGGTGTAAAACCTGGTGATAGGTTCTCTGTAAGTGGACTGAGGCTAGAGGCATGTCAGCGCTGCCCTGGGCCTTCTCCCATGATAAATGACATCATGCTGAAGGCCGGGGAGAATTTAAGGAAGGAGCTGACAATATTTGTTTCCCAACATAAAGAGAACAAACAAGAAGCTAACATGCCCTTTAACAGTGGCAGTGTGTGCTCAACTGGAAGGAGGAACTTGCTACAGCCTGTTGTGCAGGTCTTTATGGGCATTGTATTCTCAGCATGGAAACAAACCCTGCAGGACATAAATTGTGTTCACAGGGAAAAGAAAATATCAATCCTTTGCTGAAATAATATGGATAACATTCATATTAATGTGTACTAGACCATGAGAATATGAGTGATAAGTCATAATACCCCATTAAATGAGGAAGATACAAACATATTTGTATTTACTGACCCTGCTTTGGCTCCCGGTTCCAGTTCTGTTTTTTGCACAACCACCTAGGCTCGAAGTGTCAGCAGTCACTTGACTGCTGCAGCCAATCAGCAGCCTCAGTGGTTACAGAAAGTGGAAAGGTGACAGGTCCTTTAAGTTCCGTCCAGGGGTTTTCCTCAGCATTACATATAATACTCATGAGCAGTGCCTCTTTTGTAATGATATATTTCCAACCACAGGCTCTAGCTGACAGAATTGGCGTTGGTTGTTCCCTAACACGAGGAGATTATGGCCGAGCGTGGAATGAAGTGAGGTTACTTGATGACTCTGTTCGTGCCGGAACAAAGGCTCCTCCAGAGACTTACATCGTGGACCTCATGCATCAGCCGGGTCGTTTGATGAAACATGGAAGTGCAGAGGCCGATCACTATCAGCACATCTAGAGCACATCCGTCCCACTGTATTTATTGACGTCACTTTCCGCCATGTTGTCAGCAGGATTTTCCAGCCTGAACTGAACTGAACGTAGCATGTAATATCAGGCCTGCAGTTCTATCTAAATTTGCTTGTGTACAACCGGTGTTAGTATCAATATTCTCTATGAAATAAACATTTCTCTATGGTAGAGCTGTAGTTGTAGTTTGTTTAAATTTATATGTTACATTTTGAGGATAGCTATTTGTACAAATGTATAAAACTTGGATGCAAGGAAACTATATTATTGGGCCAATGTGAAGATTCCTATAGAATGACAGCAAGCAGAGAACAATAACATGTATTTGTGGAAACTGGACAATCCCTTTAATGACATGTGTGGGTTAAGAAAGTGCTTAAAGGGAACCTACCACCACGAATCTACCTATAAAGGTAGATCGGGTGGTAGGTGGATGTAAGGGACGTGAGGAGAGCTCTTTTTAGAGCTAATCCTCACGTCCCCGCTAACTTTTGGGAAACTTTATTGACCGAATATGTAAATTTCGTTATGCGGCTACTGGGGCGTGGAGTAGCCGGCACGAGGCTACTCCACGCCCCAGTAGCCACATTACTCCTCCTACCCTGTTGTGTGCGGCGCGCAGCTCCTCGTAGCTGCGCGCCCTCGTCTGACAAGCGAGTAGCTCCGGCCTCGGAGCTGGGACTGCTCAGCCGTCGTTCTGCGCATGCGCAGAACGCCATCATATCGGACGAGGGCGTGCAGCTACGAGGAGCTGCGCGCCGCACACAACAGGGTAGGAGGAGTAATGTGGCTACTGGGGCGTGGAGTAGCCGCGCTGTGTAGCCTCATGCCGGCTACTCCACGCCCCAGTAGCCGCATAACTAAATTTACATATTCGGTCAATAAAGTTTCCCAAAAGTTAGCGAGGACGTGAGGATTAGCTCTAAAAAGAGCTCTCCTCACGTCCCTTACATCCACCTACCACCCAATCTACCTTTATAGGTAGATTCGTGGTGGTAGGTTCTCTTTAATTACTTTTTTCGGATGTTTGCTATGAACTAGTAGTCTACTTATTTTTATACCTTTTTTGAAAACATATTTTTTAATATTTTTGCTTATTTAGTTATTTATACCTGCATTCTTATTATGTGGTAATGGAAAAGGTGAGTGTATATGATTATTGTGTTTCGTTTTACAAAGTTCTTGTAACCCAGGCTCAGGTGCTCATCGGCCTAATGATTGAGGACCGCTGCTGTATATAACATGACAGGGTAAGAACTGCGGCATTCTAAGCGTCCTCTTTAACATTCGCTGCTATGACAGTTACAACTGTGTTCAGCTCTGATGTCCAGGCTGATAAGTTATTGTGACATCACAAGTGTGTACGGTGATGTCATAAGTGGTTTCCAATTAGATAAGCTACTGACACATTACAATGGCTCCACATGACTTGGATACCTAACTTGCATATTAAGTTATAATTCTGGGCATCGAAATTTGATTTAAAAAAAAAGGACTTGTCATCGATTCTTGATGCACAAGATTGACCTTAAAGCACTTTAAAAAAAAAAAGTCCAGAATCTCCTGTTCTCTATTTTGTGGCCCGGAAAAAAATAGTGAGGTGATTATTTTATAGAAGCATATACACAGTAGAAATATGATTCCTTGTGGTAGGAGAGACACCTAGAGGACGTAATGATAATTTTTGTCTTTTAAAGTTACAAAGCCTTACATTTCATATTGGAAATATCTCAAACACACATCAAGGGGGGGGGGGGGTTATCATTAGGGTTCTTGCGCCAGTTCTTTTTACACTAGGAGCTTTTTGTACGTCAGATGTGTCATAGTGGCTTAGACAGCTTGATAAACATGGCATATGAGCTGTTAATTTCCACATTAATTCTTAGACTACAGGCGGTCCCCTACTTAAGAACACCCGACTTACAGACGACCCCTAGTTACAAACGGACCTCTAGATGTTAGTAAATTACTGTACTATAGTCTTAGGATACAATAATCAGCTATAACAGTTATCAAATGTGTCTACAATAAAGATTTATTGTGAATCCTGGTTCTTATGACAACCCAACATTTTTAAAATCCAATAGTCACAGAGACCCAAAAAATTTGTCTGGGGTTACAAGTATAAAATATACAGTTCAGACTTACATACAAATTCAACTTAAGAACAAACCTACAGACCCTATCTTGTACGTAACCTGGGGACTGCTTGTACTTGCTTTGCCAAATAAAAGGCGCAAATTTTTCTGTACAACAAATATTTTTGGGGGCAGTATGGCTCACATATGAAACGTTTTTGTAATGTTTTTTGGTGTGTCTGTATATGAGAGTCAGTAGTGGAGTAAAGAAAACTTTCACGAAAAAGCACTAGTAATGTGTGTTCAAAGGTCGTCAAACCGGAGCCATCGTGAGCAGCTTCAGACCCAAATACTAGGCCCGAATACTGCACCTTTACTCCGGGGCATAGAAGTGACAGAGTATCTGGCAGGGAATCATATTGTTGATATCTCATAACAGATTTCTAGGTTTTCTACCTCAAATCTCTACAACAGATGTGTAAACAGGTTCAGCCATATTGTGGTATTGTATACTACACCATATTATACTACAGGATGCAATACAATACTGTACTATATAGATATAAAATGGCTACAGGACAAAAGGTGTTTTCTCTAATAGGGGCTATGACATAACAAAACATTTTCCCTCAGATAAGTGTAACTATACACACATGACATCACAGCTGATATTTCATGAGATAATTTCAATAACATCACAACTTTTTCAGTCAGATGAGCTCTATGGGGTAGACTTATCATCAGTCTCTCAGAGCAGAACTGTTCTAGTTGCCCAAAGCAACCAATCAGAGCTCAGCTTATATTTTCCCACAGCTGTTTATAAAATTAAAACTGAGCTCTGATTGGTTTCAATGGGCAACTAGAAAAGTTTTACCTCAGACACTTGATGATAAATCTCCCTCTGTATGCTATAGTGAAGTAAGCCACTGCGACATAACAACACAGTTCCATGCAGGTGAACTGTTGTGACATCAAAATTTTCTGTCAGTTAAGCAGCTATGACATCACAAGTAATCTACTGTGACATTACAATACACGTCATCACAAGTGGTTTTCACTCAAGTGTGTGCTGTGCCATCCCAACTTTTTCAATCAGATAAGCTCTGTATGTTATTGTGAAGGAAGCCACTGTGGCATAGCAAGATGGAGGACTACTGTGACGTGACAATTTTCTGTCAGATAATGGTCCTAACTTTTTCTGTGGATAGGGCCTACCTTGTATTTGTGGGAAAACCCCTTTAAATCGGTACTAGATTTTGAAAAAATAATTACAATTGAATAGTTCAGATGACAATAACTTTTTAATATAATTTATTGTCTTTTTTTTCATGTGCCTTTCTTCCTTAAAGGGGTTGGCCACTTTACCTCATGTTTTTGTAATGTGTGTGTAAGTGTGGGGGCAGGATATGAGGTAATTTACCAATATACATCTAGTAATAATTCTGCTCCGCTTTCTTGATATGTAAAGTGAAGTCTCCTGTCTTTTACCACATCAGCCAGAAATTCCTGTCCATAAAATGGACGCAGACGAAGGGTCATGTGATCTCTAACTGTTAGAGATCACATGACCCTTCATCTGCGGCCATTTTATGGACAGGAATCTCTGGCTGATGAGGTAAAAGACCGGAGGCTTCACTTTACATATCAAGAAAGCGGAGCAGAACTATTACTAGATGTATATTGGTAAATTACCTCATATCCTGCCCCCCACACTTACACACACATTACAAAAACATGAGGTAAAGTGTCCAACCCCTTTAAGCAGTTTGTGTAACTCAGCTTTCTGTCCAGTATCCACCCACAGCTGAGAAATAAAGGAACCTGATAAGTGTCTAATGACTTGACTCCTTACCGACAATCCCAGGATAGTCTAATCTATCATCAAGAGAAATATGCTCTAGGTATGGGAAAAGTTAATCATTAGCCTCCTTATCTGTCTGAAGTGGATGGGAGGTCTATAGGCTTTCAGATACACTGCTCATTACAGGAAAAAGAAGCAGAAAAAAGGCACAGAGAAGCTGTTTTAATTAATACGGTAAATTACTACTATTATTATCCCCTGCTGTACTCATTTCTGAAATTACAAAGAGAAATTGCTTCAAATGATTTTGGTTACAATCTGCTGTGACATCACAACTGTTTTAGTCAGGTATTGGACATCACGAGGAGTTTTTAGTTAAGAAACCACCTTAATTTAAATGAGCTGTAATACCAGATGTAGCCAAATGACAAAAGTGGCGCTGTTCCCAGGTAAAACCTCTCCCAGACAACCACTTTATTACCCCCATTGTGCCGTCTCTAATACACAGACACGGTTCCTGTGTCTGGTGGTTCTGTAGTAACAGCCGGTACTGGCAGAGCCACTGAACCAGATTTGCAAGTTACTCAGAGACGTGTCCTGTCTCCATGGAGAGGACGACACCTCACGTCTTGTCTTGGACACTGTCGCTCTCTTCTCCGGCTCTCTTATTGATGAACATCTTGTTTTCTGGACGACTTTCCTGAGGCTCCAAGTCACTAACAATCACCTGTTCCCAAAGTGCGATTTATATCAGGACTCAAAGTTCTTTTTGCAGTCACATCTGAACACAAACGTGGCCAAAATTCTCCCCTATCTGCTCATGCCAGTCCTGCAGATAGCACTGTCTATACTCTGGGTACAGATAACACAACTACTCCCAGCTCTCAACATTTTGACTCCTATGATGTTTATCACAAAAAAATCCTCTTTGTTACTTGAAGCTACAATAAAACCTTTTATCTTTGAGAACAAATATTGTTCTTCTCTTTTATGTCCAGAAGCAGCAATAACCGCCCAGAGTGCATTGTAGACAGCGGAATAAAGCTATATACAGCTCGCTGCTTACATATGTCCTATATGTCCTATATGTCTTACATGTCCTGTATGTCCTATATGTTCTATATGTCCTACATGTCCTATATATCCTACATGTCCTATATGTCCTACATGACCTATATGTCCTACATGACCTATATATTCAACATGTCCTGAACCAGATTTGCAAGTTACTCAGAGACGTGTCCTGTCTCCATGGAGGGGCCGACACCTCACGTCCTGTCCTGGACACTGTCGCTCTCTTCTGTTTCTTAAACTTTATTGATGAACATCTTATTTTCTGGACGACTTTCCTGAGGCTTCAAGACACTAACAATCACCTGTTCTCAAAGTGCGATGTCCTATATATCCTACATGCCCTATATGTTCAATATGTTCAACATGCCCTATATGTTCATCATGCCCTATATCTCCTACATGTCCTAAATGTTCTATATCTCCTCCATGTCCTATATCTCCTACATGTCTTACATGTCCTATATGTTCTACATGTCCTATATGCCTTACACACCCTATATCAGTGATGGCGAACCTTTTGGAGATAGAGTGCCCAAGCTACAACCAAAACACACGTATATGTCGCAAAGTGCCAACATGACAATTTAAGCAGTAACTTATGGCTTCTTACTGTATCACAGGTTTTGATCGTATTGGCCTCCTGAATTCACCAATACAATAGAAAGTAAAAATTAGAATTGTAGCTTCCCTCCAGGGTCCCCTGAAGAGAGAGAATCAGGGGACCCAGAGCAGGAGCTCCAATGCCAATCCATCTCTATCCACAACTTCTCACTCTTCCTGTAGTCCTAGCAGCCAAGGATGTTGCTTTAAAATATCGCTGAGCATGGCACTTTCTGGGCTGTATTGGACCGCAGGAGAAAGCCTTAAGTCCTAGCTGGCAAACTCTGTGTTGGGGTGAAGGCCTGGGTGCCCACAGAAAGGGCTCTGAGTGCCACCTCTGGCACCCGTGCCATAGGTTCGCCACCACTGCCCTATATCATATGTCTTACATGCCCTATATGTTCAATATGTCGTATATGTTCTACATGTCCTATATGCCTTACACACCCTATATCATATGTCTTACATGTTCTACATGACCTATATCAGTGATGGTGAACCTTGCGGAGTCTGAGTGCCAAAACCCACTTATTTATCACAAAGTGCCAACACGGCAGTAACTTGTTGCTAACTCCTCTGCCACATCTTTCAATCGTATTGATGTCCTGATGTTGTTAATACAAGAAAGAAGAATAAATTTGGATTATCTGTGTATCTTCCCTCCAGGGTCCACCTGAACAGTATAAATCGCAGTGCAGAAACTCCAATGATAATCCAGCCCTCTCTATAGCTACGCATTCCTCCTACAGTCCCAGGCAGCACATGACGTTTTTTACTTTAAAATAGCACTGAATGTGGCATGTCCTGGGTCTGCAGGAGGAGGCTTTATGTCCTGTAAGGTGAACTCTGGGTGCGCACAGAGAGGGCTCTGAGTCACACCTCGGGCACATGTGCCACAGATTCGCTCCCACTGTCCTCAGGGCCGCATCTGCCATGAGGCGGGATGAAGTTCCCACCTCAGGCGGCAGATTGCGGAGCCTTTTAGGGGTGGCAGCCATCAGTAGTATGCTGGCAAGTCTGTACTACATGAAAAATCAATTACATTGGCGCCAACGTAATTGATAGGCAGAGCGGTGCAGCATGACTTGCCTGTGTGATCTGCAGGCCAGAGTGTGTGTCTTCTGTCCCTACACACAATGTGGCTGCCAGCGCCAACGGGAGAGGAGCTACAGGGGAGCGTAGGGTTGGAGATAAATACAAGGCTTATTATTTGAAAAGTAACAGGAACATCATGTTATACTTTTTGATTATGGAGGCTGTTTTGATCAAGTAATTTTTTATCTATATGCTCCATTATGGTGTCATAGATTGGGATGGGGATCTGAACAAGACGCCCCCTACCTAAAATCCAGTATGGAGATCCATTGAGTTAAAAAAAAGGCTGGCGTGAATATATACACATGGTCATGGATGGGCGGCACAATGTTTGATCTTCGGTGGGACATGTGTGTGTTATTATTCATGCTAGAGATGAGCCAATCTGTTCTTTATAATTACAATAATAATTCCTTTATTTATATATATTGCACACAGATTACGCAGCGCTGTACAGAGCTTTCCAGAACAGTCCCTGTCCAACTGGGGCTCACAGTCTGATTATCCTACCAGTATGTTTTTGGAGTGTGGGAGGAAACTGGAGGACCCGGAGGAAACCCACCCAAACCCAGAAAGAACATACAAACTCTTTGCAGATGTTGATCCTGGGTTTAAACCCAGGTCCCCGCTGCAAGGCTGTAATGCTAACCACTGACCCACTGTGCCGCCTTTACTTGGTGGAGTCGTTATAAATCAAATCCAAATCTTTTCTGTTTCACTCTGAGCCAGTAATGGATTATAATATTGATCATTTGGGCCCAAGGTTTCTAGGGGGGCCATGATCACCTGAATCAATTGTTAAGTTTGATACTTCCCTGTATAGATTTAAAGAGAAAGACCCCCAGCCATGAAATCCTCAATAAGGCCATGAATCATCAACACATATGTATACAAGGGTCCTTTATTTTGAAAGTCCCCCAAAGGTCCTCAAACTGCAGAACTAAAAGTATACAGAAGGGACCCACAATTTTCATACAGCCCAGGGCCCATGGCCATCCTAATCCGCTCCTTCTTTAGACAAATCTTTCAAAATTGTGCAGTTTAGGGCGGGGGGCGTGAAACAATTCATAAAAAAATTTACAAACATGAAAGGTGCTTTTTATGAAAAATTCTGCGGGTCATAGACCAAATTCCAGGACAATTAGCGCAATATTGTTTCGGCACTAGAAATGAATCTTTTGAAAAAATCGAATATTGGATGATGGATCACTCATCTCCTTGTTTCGTAGAGTGTAAGCTCTATGTACGAGACCTATAGGCGGCAGTGTCATGTACACACTGCACAGTGTCTGCCATTGATATAAATAACATGGGGATGTTACTACTCATAGTAATACACCCCCCCAACCCAAAACTTAGCTGATCCCTGTAAACAGAGACGGTACAGGAATGCAGAGAGGGGATCCTGGGTGCCCTTTAACCCACTGACTCCACACTGCTGTGTGCATGACATCAGAGTGGGAGTGACAGGAGCGCAGAGCTGAGCTGTGCTCACACATCTCTGCAGGGTGATCCTGACACTGCAGCACTGTGTATGCTCCCAAATCAGCTCTGCTGTTTCCTTCTATCTTATTCTGCATCATGGCCAGATTACTGAGGAGCTTCAGCATCCTTGTCATGAGGCAGAGGAGGCTCCCACCTGTCACCTATACAGGGTGCTGCACCAGGAGGGTGCACTCAGAGGCTGGTAAGTTGCAGGAGCTGCTACCTTGTAGCATGTAATGTGCTTCCTAATGTTGTTGTTATTGTTTTTTTTTTTGTACATATATATAATGTATGTATCATTTGCATTGATCATCTCTGTGATATACACTCCACCTCATCATATCAGATGTATATACTGCAGGATCTAGCCCAGACATTGCTATGTACATGTCACGTCACTGTTTGTTCTGTTATTACTATTGTATACATTGTATCAGTAATGTTATGGTTGTGATAACATCCTTCCTAGATAGTCTCACACAGAGCTGTATGTGTGTATATACATTGGCTGGAAATTTCCACTGTCTCTGCACCATCTGTGGTCATTTCCAGGGAATTACATCCAGAAGGTTAATTAACCTAAAAAACCCTGTGGTTTTAATTAAGAAATGTCATGGTTGAAGAGGTATCTGCTGTACTGATAGCACTGGGGGTCGTTACAATGAGATATACCTGATACAATCACATATTGATATTATTGATTCATTATTGAAAGGTCCTTATATCAACTGACCTTGTGCTTGTGAAATGTAGCAGTTCTGCCTCATAAAACTCAGCAGCTGTTCATGTCTTATGGAGATAGTGTATGGGTGCTACTTGTTTATATGCCTTCATTTATACTGTGGCTTCTCCTGCTCTATAACATGCTGCCTGCATATAGGACACTATGTACAATATGCCCAGCTCGTCCTGCTCTATAACATACTGCCCACAGATAGGAAAACATGCACAATCTCCCCAGCTCCTTCTGCTCTATAACATGCTGCCTGCAGATAGAACACTATGTACAATCTGCTCAGCTCCTCCTGCTCTATAACATGCTGCCTGCAGATAGGACACTATGTACAATCTGCTCAGCCCCTCCTGCTCTATAACATGCTGCCTGCAGAAAGAACACTATGTACAATCTGCTCAGATACTCTTGCTCTATAACATGCTGCCTGCATAAAGGACACTATGTACAATCTGCTCAGCCCCTCCTGCTCTATAACATGCTGCCTGCAGATAGGACACTATGTACAATCTGCTCAGATACTCTTGCTCTATAACATGCTGCCTGCATAAAGGACACTATGTACAATCTGCTCAGCTCCTCCTTCTCTATAACATGCTGCCTGCAGATAGGACACTATGTACAATCTGCTCAGCCCCTCCTGCTCTATAACATGCTGCCTGCATATAGGACACTATGCACAATCTGCCCAGCTCCTCCTGCTCTATAACATGCTGCCTGCAGATAGGACACTATGTACAATCTGCTCAGCTCCTCCTACTCTATAACATTCTGCCTGCAGATAGGACAACATGCACAATCTGCCTAGCTCCTTCTGCTCTATAACATGCTGCTTGCAACTGATATAAACATGTCCAAATGTGGATCATAGCAGCTGCCAGAAGAATTGTTCCCCTCCTAATGAATTATTATTTCATCATTGTGTTTGTTCAGCATTGATGTGAAATATTACCTGGCAGCAGAGGGTGCGGTCTGCACATAATATACACATAAAAACAATGGAACATGCTGCCAGGTTCTCACTTACTGACTGGCAAATATCCATATCCAGTGTTCAGTATGAAAACCTCCCAGGACATTCTATAACATAGTGAGAATAGTTCATGTGTTTATGTGTCCCCTTTAAATAGCTGGTAACAAACCTCTGGCGCTGGATGGAGCTGCAGTACCTGGCACAGCCACTTGTGCGGTCCTGTCACTATAGGATCATTTTACTGAACATTCTTGTATTGCTGACCTCATATGACTGTAATAGAAGACCTTGGGTGTCTTTATGTAATTAAAGGGGCGCTCCTCTGTTTATACCTGCTTGTCACTATTAGTTATGACAGGAGGCTTATTCATAACCATGAGCTGTAGTCTGGGTCTGGCCTGATAATGTTATCTGTGGCCTCCCTGCAGATCTACAGCCTCGCAGCAAGACGTGACCTGAGCTGACTCCTAGTATTTCTATCTCCCGTCTCCTGTACATCCGCATTCCTCACATGTGCTATGTCTCACATACTCCACTCATATTCTATGAGTAAGCTCAGCTACCTACAGAAATACGTGCCCCTTTAAGTATAGTGTGATAATAAATCTTTATTTCCATAGCGCCATCATATTCTGCAGCGCTGTACAGATCATGGGAGACATATACAGACATGGTAATACCATGGTCAGATGAAATGATAGGAACGAGGGCCATGATCGCAAGAGCTTACAGTCCATGATGTATTGAATTTCTGGGGTTGGTCACTTTTGAGTGAATCTGTTCCATTACACATGTTTCTGCATGTACATGTACCTGTGCTTTTGCATCCTTCGAGAGCTTCAGCCTTTTCCTGTTCTCCCCATGCTGCCCTCTGTCTATATATACAACTTCCTCTCTCTAACTGCTTTAGTCCGTCCTTATTGTGTCTCTCACTGTGCCTCTCTCACAGTCTATCCTCACTGACAGAGACAGGAAGAGGGGAGGGGTTGAGCGGGATGAGTCATAACTTTCCTGCTACAGCTCCTATTCAACAGAGCTCAGACATGTAAACAAAGAATCACAGAGAGTCTGCTCACAGCACAAAAGTAAGTAGCCGGACTGCTGAATCACTTGATGAGCATTCAGGGCTTAAACACCAGGATGTATTGTAACGGAACATGAGCAACTTATGCAAAAGAGTGGCCAACCCCTTTAAGTTATTGAATGCAATACCAGAATATCCTATAGACATTAAAGTTAATGTTCTCTCTAATTCACTGACATTCCCTGGCTGCAAATATTCATAGAAGTGAATGGAGCACCAGGGTCACTTACGCATTGGCGCAGAGGGAATTTTGGTCCTCCATTATGACATCAGTGGGGGTTCCAGCAGATGCACCCCGCCTCCCCCCCCCCAGTCATCATTATTTATACCCTATCCACAGGTTAGCGTATACTTTCTTATGAGGACAACCCCTTTAAGGTAATAAGCTGCAGTACCAGACACAGCCTATAGACATGAGTGGTGCTGTCCTCTGTATTCCAGGCTTTCCCTATACACTTATTCACATTGGACATTATGTGGCTCTCCAGCTGCTGTAAATTTACATATCCCAACATGTTCATTGAACGCTGGGAGTTTTTAAGGATCCGACCCAGTATGTGATGTTATGAGACTGCAGTAATCCAGGAAAGACGTTGCACAGATTGGATGAATTGTTCCAAAGTCCAGATGATGACTTTCTATGTTTTGGTCCAAGAGGTTGTAAGTCCCTTGAGAGATTCCAGTAAATACTTGGGGGAAGTTTGTAGATATAAATAATCCTGACCTTGGGTCTGATACTGGATATGTTTACACCTCGTCTCTAGCTATTTCTGGTCAGACTCCACTATCGTGATATGACACCAGTGTGACCTGAGTCTACGATGTGTTCTCTCCATACAGAATATATCTATAGGATGGGATTCATCAGGAAATATCAGCAAATATCAGCCATTTGTTCAGATTTTATCTTGGAAAGTGTTTGGGGCAACAGATATTGGGGCAGATTTACTTACCCGGCCCATTCGCGATCCAGCGACGCGTTCTCTGAACAGGATTCGGGTCCGGACGGGATTTATGAAGGTAGTTGCTCCGCCGTCCACCAGGTGGCGCTGCTGCGCTGAAAAGCATCTGAACGCACCGGAATACACCGAGCTGGACCAGGTGAAGGTAAGCGCTACCCAAGCGACACATTTTCGGTTATTAAATGCGGCGTTTTTTCCGATTACGTCGGGTTTTCGTTCGGCCACGCCCCCCGATTTCCGTCGCGTGCATGCCAGCGCCGATGCGCCACAATACGATCGCGTGCACTAAAATCCCGGGGCACTTCAGGTACAATCGGCGCAAAACGGAAATATTCGGGTAACACGTCGGGAAACCGCGAATCGGGCCCTTAGTAAATGACCCCCATTGTCTTGTTTGTGTTGTAAAGGCAACCTGTCATAAGGTTTTCACCATTACACCTAATGTCTTTTTTCCGTTTCCCTTTCAGTTTTAATTATAAAAATCCCTAGCTCTTATCTTTACTAAATCCATTTTACAAAAAATAGCTGGTACCTTTACAGGAGACTCACTGAGTCACAAAGGGCATGTTTTGTTTCCTACAATGTCTTTCTCAGCTCCCAAATTCCATCCTCTCTTAGGAATTCTCTTCAGCTAGTCACACACAGCCAATGTCTCCCTCAACTCCCTCGTTCCTCCCTCCCTCAAGAACTCTCCTCAGCAAGTTACATACAGACAATCTCTCCCTCAGCATCCTCATTCCCCCCTCTCTGAGGAATTCTCTTCAGCTAGTCACACACTGCCTATGTCTCTCTCAACTCCCTCATTCCCCCCTCTCTGAGGAATTCTCTTCAGCTAGTCACACACTGCCAATGTCTCTCTCAACTCCCTCATTCCTCCCTCAAGAACTCTCTTCAGCAAGTTACACACAGACAATGTCTCCCTCAGCACCCTCATTCCCCCCTCTCTGAGGAATTCTCTTCAGCTAGTCACACACTGCCAATGTCTCTCTCAACTCCCTCATTCCTCCCTCAAGAACTCTCTTCAGCAAGTTACACACAGACAATGTCTCCCTCAGCACCCTCATTCTCCCCTCCCTCAGGAATTCTCTTCAATGAGTCACACACATCCAACGTCTCTCTCAGTTTCCTCATTTCCCCCTCCCTCAGGAATTTTTTTTCAATGACTCACACACATCCAACGTCTTAATCAGCTCCTGATTCCTCCCTAAATCAGGAATTCTCGCTAGCAAGACACACACAGACAACGTCTCCCCCAGCTCCCTCATTCCTCCCTCACTTAGGAATTATCTTCAGCAAGTAACACACAGCCAAAGGTTCTCTTATTCCCCTCTCCTGAGGGAGCTGTTGCGGAATTGAAAACACATGTCTTGTGATTAATTCTGCTGGCAAGCTGCACAATGGCACAATTTAATAGATTATGATAGGGTAATGGTTAAATTTACATTGAAAAATAAATATAGATGGTTAAGTAGTTTTGATATATGGAGCTTATTAGAGACAGCGGTCTTTTTGAAGCTGGACTCTAAGGTAGGACATCCGCTGTTTACACTTATGCAATGGGTGTGGGATAGGGTTAAAAATCAAAAAAGGGTTAGGGGATACTTAAGTGTGACACCACTATGGGGATTTACTAAATGGAATCCGCTGCACTTGGATTCGATAAATTTTTGGAGTGAGAAAGGGGTTTTGTTTGTACACCAGGTACTAGACGAGGATGGGTTAAAGTCATTTGAAAAAATGGAACGAGATTTTGATCTGGGAGTCAGGGACTGGTTCTTTTATACCCAGCTCAGGTGCGCATTCAGTGTCTGCTTAAAAGATAAGGATTTCTTGCAAGAAGAGCATCCTGTGAGAGATATATTTGACCCCTTGTACAGAAAGGGTTTGATGTCAAGAATATATAAACTACTGACCAAAAGTGAGATTGAGCTCCTGGCAAAGGAGTGCTACGTAAAATGGCAGAAAGACATACCGGACCTGACGGAGGAGGAGTGGGTTGACTCACTGTATATGACTAGTAAAAATATTAAGAATATGTCCCATATTATATCCCAGACCTTTATTGTACATAGAGCTCATTTGTCTCCAAAGCGGCTAAATTACTTCTGGAAAAAAAATGAAGAGAAGTGCCCTAGATGCAACTTGATGGATGCGGACCTTGTACATATGCTGTGGAGGTGTCCAAAGCTGCATCGGTACTGGACTAATGTTGTGAATAAATTGCAGAGAGTATTTAGTTGTGGAATTCCGTTAGGTGTTCAGACTTGTATACTAGGCACGAAAATTGGTATTGAAGGTTCAGCAAGTTGTATCCCAAGTGTACTGAAAGGACTACTGATGGCTAGAATAGTAATTTTAAGACATTGGAAAGATAAAGAGGCGCCTAGGGTAAGGGACTGGCAGGGAAGACTTGACACTCTATTCTATGCAGAAAAATATGATGAATATGAAAAGGGTGTAATAAGAGCTGGAATGAGGGATAGTTGGCTTAATAGAGCGAATGAGTAACAACATAACGAGGCCCAAGTAAAGAGGGTGGAAGGTCCCGTATAGTATAAACAACCATCATCATTTATGCTCTTACAATTATATTCACAGCCACGGATCAGATGGTGGTCACCAGTCGCCAGGAGAAGGGGGTAGGGTGGGGGGAGGAAGAGGGGATAAAAATATATAATCTTTTCCTTTTTTTATTTACTCTCTTCTACTTTATAATAAGATTATCTAAATGGGTTCTGTGTGAAATGTAATATTATGCACAAAGTTACTGTATGAAATGTGATATCGTGCACAAAGTTATTTTGTGAAAGGTGATATTGTACGTGGACATGGCACCTACTTTTTAATATATTGTACAGTGATTGAATAATAAATAAAAAAATTTAAAAAAAAAAAAAAATTCTGCTGGCATGGTACAAGAACATTTTTTAACTGATTTAATAAAGATATGAGCTATGGATTTTTTATTATAAAAACTGAATGGGAAACAGCAAGACTTCGGTGGGAACCTGTACTTAGGTTTAATGGTGGAAACCTGATGAGTGGAAAAAAGTGTACCCCCATGTCACAGCCACAGTCCCCCCATATCTGTGACTGTCATAGTCAGAGCCCCACCCCATTAAAATTAAATCCACTCTACTCCCATTACAGTCACAGCTACAGAGTCAGCCACAAGCCCCTATAATAATCACATATACAGTAATATCAATCCATTCAGTGACCACATAAGAATTTAGCTGATCTTGTCCCCAGTGACAGATACTGGGGCAGATTTACTTACCCGGTGCTGTCGCGATCACGCGGCGCGTTCTCCGATGAGGATTTGGGTCTTCCGGCGATTCACTAAGGTAGTGCGCCCGATGTCCACTAGGTGTCGCTGCTGTGCCGAGGTCTGCTGGAGTTCACCATCCTATTCCTGGTGCATGTAAGTGCGTGTCAAGCGACACATTTTTTTAAAAAAATACTGTGGTTTTTCTGAATCCGTCAGACTTTCCGACAGCCACGTCCCCGATTTCCGTTGCATGCAAGCCGTTGAGATTACGCCAAAATCCGATCGTGTGCGCAAAACGGAAAAATTCAGGAAATTCAGCTGGAATGCCCCATAACACCATCAGCACAGAATCCGCCATGATTCCCTGTGTCCAAAATAATACAGTGCCCCAGTCCTATATATAGTCCTGCTACCAAATCACAATGCCCTTGCCCTGGTTATAAAAAGATTGACGATCCTGTAGATACTGGCACTGATGATGTCATTCATCATTGGCATCAAAATGATGATGGCACTTCTACATGGCAGCGGGTCTATCAGGTGTGCAGCATTTACTCTCTGATCCTTTTACCCATAGTAAAGATCCCTCTAGTCATCTCATCATCACATTGCTGATTGCTGATGATTTTCTTTATACTTTTTTTGTTTATATTAAGGTTTGGGGTCTCTTACGCGATACGACGAGTCTGTTGTATCCACCGACTGGCAAGAGAAACTCACCCCAGAGCAATACTATGTGACCAGGGAAAAGGGCACAGAACTGGTGAGCGGATAAGAGTGTGTGCAGTATATGGGGAGTCTGGTGACATCACCTGGGGGTAGGGACGTTATGGATGTGACATCATAGTGACATCATGTCTATCTTTTTAGCCTTTCAGTGGCATCTACCTGAACCATACCGAAGACGGGATGTATCACTGTGTCTGCTGCAACACTCCATTGTTCAGGTAACATTGTTTGCAGGGGCGTAACTACAGGGGGCCCATAGTGTCAGGGGGCCCCAGCATCTGGGATATTTGGTGTGAATATGCTGTATTTGTGATGTGTATATGCTCTAAATGTGTGTCCATATGTGATGTGTATATGCTGTATGTGTGCATATGATGCATGGGTATTTATGGTATTGTATGTATGTGTGTATAAGCTGTATGTATGTATATATGGTGTGTATATACTGTATGTATATTTTTTAAGGGGTAAGTGGAGCCTGATTCAGAAGTCTGCTTTGTGGCCCTTCCTCTGTATCTTGTACACAAAGACAAACCCTGGGCCCTTGGAGAGCGGGGCTACATCCTATCCCTTTGCTACATGATGACGATAAACTGTTAAATCTCCACCCCCATCCCCTTTAAGACGGTTTAATTTATGGGTGAGGAGACATTGGTCCAGGGGTTATTTTTGACTGCCATATTTGGAGTTTTTTCCCTACTATGGGGTAATTGGGGTAATCAGCTTTATAGGGTATTTCTCTTCCATTGGATCAATAGTAGGATTATAGGTTGGACTTGAGGGTCTTAATTTAGTACATATGTTGTCTACATATTCCACTGGCATTGGGGACTACTAAAAAGAAATAAATAGGCCAAAAATCTTTGACCTCATTGACATGGTTGGTTTCCTCCTGTACACATAGGTGGGAAGTTATCAGTTTGTATCTACTTATTGTGTATGCGAGCAGATATCAAGAAGAGAAGGGTCTTACTTTTATTCTATAATTGTATGATTATTTTATTGTAGATTTTTTATTCTATTTTCTATAAATGGTTATATAGGCGGCCATTACCTTTAAAAGAAATCTCCTATAGATTCTTCTGTAGAACAAGTGACTTGATGACTTTGTATGTTGCTTCTTATTTGTAGTTCGGAGACAAAGTATAATTCTGGGACAGGCTGGCCCTCTTTCTGGGAAGCCTATGGCACGACGGGGAATGATGAAAGCAACACAAATGTATTACGGCGGCCGGATAACTCCTTAGGATGGGCAGGAACAGAAGTAATCTGCAAAGAGGTAAATCTATGATGATTGGTTATTAATTTTTTATATAGCTTTATAGCAGAATTTTCTCATAAAGATCTCCAGATCCTATGCATAAAATAGATAAATGATAAAATGATGGCTTCCTGCAGCCACCACTAGATGGAGCTAAAAAGGTATACATTTACAAGTTATTTTATCAGTAAGGGTTCGGTGCTCAAGACCTCATGAACTGCTAAAACAAAGGTGTAAAATTTGAAATTTGAGCTCCTCAGCACCCAAACCCCAGACACAGGCCAGAAAAATCAATGACAATATCAAAAATTTTAACAAATCTTAGATTCCTTTCAAGAGCTATTACTGAGTTCTTCTTCTCTCTTTTCCCTCAGTGTGACGCTCACCTCGGTCACGTGTTTGATGATGGCCCCGAACCTTCTGGACAGAGATTCTGTATAAACAGTATTGCACTCACCTTCAAGCCATGTTAAACTCCAGCAACCTACTAGGGAAATATGGGAAGATAGTTTAAAGTGGGTTTCCATGGCTGGAATATTACTGGCCGATCCCCAGGATACACAATATAGATGGTGGGGATCTAGTCCTATAAGCACCATCTATCCTAAAGATAAGCCATCAATATTCAAGTTCTGGAAATCCAGAAAATGTATTTTTATTGAACTTGTCATTACATTTTTTGTATTTATGGAAAGCCTAAAAGTTTGTGACATTTTTAAAAATGTTTTTTGTTATGTTCTCTATCTAGCATGATTTGTGAATTTCCTCATGTGTCAGTTGTCCGGGTCTGTAACCTCCGTGGGAAACCACAGACTTTGATGAGAATCTTAGTAAATCACTTAAAGGACATCTACCATCAGATTACTGGTGGCAGACTGTCTGGGGTTGGAGGAAACCATTTTTCATTAACTCTAGTACATAATAATAATTCTTTATTTATATAGCGCACACAGATTCTGCAGCGCTGCACCAAGTTTGCCAGATAGGTCCCTGTATCCAATGGGGCTCCCAAACTAATCAACCTACCAGTATGGTTTGGAGTGGGGAGCAAACTGGAGGAAACCCACGCAAACACGGAGAGAACATACAAACTCTTTGCAGATGTTGACCTTGGGACCATGTCCCCGCCACTGCAAGGCTGTAGTGCTAACCACTGAGCCACCGTGCTGCCCAACACTATGATCCCCTAAATGACCCCACAAGGAAAACCTTGCCTTTGCAGGTTTAACAGACATACAGTAATTTTAGAGTAATTTCCATTTTGATCCTTATGCAAATTGACCCCTTTGTTCTCAGGAGGACAGAGCCATATCTGCTGGTGCACAAGTTTTCTTCTTCCTAAACCCAAGGCTGTAATGCTAAGCACTAAGCCACCATGCCGCCCTACTTCATTATTCCTTAGAAATTAAGTTTATAAAAATACGTAAATGAGCCTTCACAGGCTGACATCACCTAAGAGCCTCACATCTCCACAGTCTCCTAAAATATTTGGCCCCCTCCTACTCTATTTGCAACCCTGGTCCCTTCCCCGACGTTGACGTTGGTCCGGCTGTCTGCAAAACTCGTGCAAGCGTGAGGCGTCCTTCCAGCAAGGCTGGCAGAGGCCGGAAAGAGTTTTTGGGCACATGCGCAAGATTTGCAGGCTCATTTACATATTTTTAGAAACTTCTTTTCTATGGAATAACTTTTCACTGGAGTTAATGAAAAATTGATCCATCCACCCGCTGTGAGGACAGTCTACCATCAATAATCTGATGGTAACTGTCCTTTAAACATAGGGCAGATTTACTTACCTGGTCCAGTCACGATCCCACGGCGCCTTGTCCGGGATTCACTAAGTCTGTGCTCCCGATATCCAGCAGGTGTCACTGCTGCACCGAGGTCCGCCAGAGTTCGCCTTCTTCTTCCCGGTGCATGTAAGTGCTTGATCTTGTGACACAAAACGTTTTTAAATTCCGCTGTTTTTCCGAATCCATCGGGTTGTCCTACGGCCACACCCCTCGATTTCTGTTGCGTGAAAGCCTGTGCCGATGCACCAAAATCCGTTCAGAGCAATTCATCGGAAATCGTCGGGAAACCCGACGAAAGTGTATCCGGCGGACCCTTAGTAAATGAACCCCAATGCCCCAATGTTTAATGTAAATCCAAAGCATGAAACTCTGCCATCTGTGATCAGATTGTATCAAAGGGACGAGAAGCCAAAGAGAGATGTATTCTGGTCAGGATTGTCAGATACTCCTGGATAACGCAACTCAAAACCTGAAAATGATTTCATTTACCCAAATACTCTTCTTCCTCCTAAAATAGGATTTTCAGAAAAACCATGTGATGGCAGCACTTGCTAACAGCAAAAACATATACTCAACTCTTTTGTAGGATCTTGTCTAGTTTCCAGTAGCGGCTCTCTGTCTATCTGTCCAGTTTATCTGAGGTCTGCCCCAATCCCTGACCTCCGGTGTGACCACAAAGGTCAGGGATAGGCTCAGAGGTCACCTGCAACTTTAGGTGACATCATCACTTCTAGTCTGATTGAATCAAAATCAGCAGGGAGCCGCTACTGGAACTGAGGAGAACCCCTGCAAATTCCCAAAAAAGCCTCATAAAAGTTTTGTGCACGAGGCTGCTTTAAGTGTTTTCCCTCTGTGAACCATCTAGTGCAGTGATGGCGAACCTATGGCACGGGTGCCAGAGGTGGCACTCAGAGCCCTTTCTGTGGGCACTCAGGCCACCGCCCCAGGTGTTGACAGCAGTGCATTATCTTTGGAGGTCCTCCTGCTGGACCCACCATTCTTCCTGCACAGAGAGACCCTGGAGAGAAGCTACAATGAGAATCTGAATTTGTCCTCCTTCCTTCAACTGTATTGGTGGCTTCAGGGGGCCGATACGATTGAATGATGTGTAAGAACAGGTAGCAATAAGTTGCAGCTTAAAATGCCATGTTGGCACTTAACGGTAATTAAGTGGATTTTGGTTTGCAGTTTGGGCACTCTGTCTCTAAAAGGTTCGCCATCACTGATCTAGTGCAATAAATATGGAGAAGATTTACTAAATGGACCCGAATTGTGGTTTAGTTTGTGCTGCATTTGGTAAATGTTTTAGATACGTTTTTAACGCTTCTCTCACCGAGGCGGTGTGGCTAAATGCAAAAGGGGGTTTATCTCGCCCCTTACTGGAGAGAGACAGCAACTTTTTAAAACGTCACCTTTGATAAATTTTGCCTAAAACCATCCGGCCAGCCAAGTCTACATAAAAAAAACGCTTCATGTGTCTTTTCAGGTATTGAATGGTTGTAGGATTCCAAGAACCTTCCTTCTTTCTTCTATAAACAGCCCCACACCTATTCTCAGGTAGTATGTGGTATTGCAGCTAAGTCTCAGCCTTGCTCCAGTACCAGAATACAACACAAGGACACCGGTGGCGCTGTTGCTAGAATAAAGCCGTCTTTTCCTACTGCTATAAGCGATTCCTTTTTCAGCCACATGTTGACCTCCAGGGCATTCACTGTCGCCTCCTAACAATTGACAGATTTTCTTTTACTTGACTGCCAGTTCTTAGTATACAAATGTAACATTGTGTGTTGTATTATTCTGTGTGATTATATGCCTTTCATTGGATCATATTGTAAAAGTTAAAATTCTGTGCTGAAGGTAGTCATCAGGCTCAACAACTTCTTCATGACCCCAGCTGTGTTAGGCTTTCCTGGTTAGTACAGTCTGTTGGGTGCTTGCTATCGATGGTGGAGTATGGCCTCAATCAATGAGATAGAACGGGTAAAATAAAGCCACGGCTTGGGAAGAAAGCTACAATCAATACATTTTATACTGTACATGTCATGTGGTTTTAGTGGCACAGTTCAGACATGGATACGTACATCTAGGGGACTACACCAATGAATTTCATGGCTTCTCGCGGCTGAGAAAGCTCAGTACAATGCACCTCCCTTAATGTCCAAATGAAGTAGCTAAGGGTTAAACACAGTATCCAAAACACAGGTATATCCAATTAACCCATATACAGTGACCTATAGTGGTAGATACTGGCGCTACCCAGGGCTCCACTTGCTTTTTAAGTTATTAAGTCCAGTATACACTCACCGGCCACTTTATTAGGTACACCATGCTAGTAACGGGTTGGACCCTCTTTTGCCTTCAGAACTGCCTCAATTCTTCGTGGCATAGATTCAACAAGGTGCTGGAAGAATTCCTCAGAGATTTTGGTCCATATTGACATGATGGCATCACACAGTTGCCGCAGATTTGTCGGCTGCACATCCATGATGCGAATCTCCCGTTCCACCACATCCCAAAGATGCTCTATTGGATTGAGATCTGGTGACTGTGGAGGCCATTTGAGTCCAGTGACCTCATTGTCATGTTCAAGAAACCAGTCTGAGATGATTCCAGCTTTATGACATGGCGCATTATCCTGCTGAAAGTAGCCATCAGATGTTACAGGGTACATTGTGGTCATAAAGGGATGGACATGGTCAGCAACAATACTAAGGAAGGCTGTGGCGTTGCAACGATGCTCAATTGGTACCAAGGGGCCCAAAGAGTGCCAAGAAAATATTCACCATGACACCACCACCACCAGCCTGAACCGTTGATACAAGGCAGGATGGATCCATGCTTTCATGTTGTTGACACCAAATTCTGACCCTACCATCCGAATGTCGCAGCAGAAGTCGAGACTCATCAGACCAGGCAACGTTTTTCCAATCTTCTACTGTCCAATTTCGATGAGCTTGTGCAAATTGTAGCCTCAGTTTCCTGTTCTTAGCTGAAAGGAGTGGCACCCGGTGTGGTCTTCTGCTGCTGTAGCCCATCTGCCTCAAAGTTCGACGTACTGTGCGTTCAGAGATGCTCTTCTGCCTACCTTGGTTGTAACTGGTGGCGATTTGAGTCACTGTTGCCTTTCTATCAGCTCGAACCAGTCTGCCCATTCTCCTCTGACCTCCGGCATCAACAAGGCATTTCCGCCCACAGAACTGCCGCTCACTGGATGTTTTTTCTTTTTTCGGACCATTCTCTGTAAACCCTAGAGATGGTTGTGCGTGAAAATCCCAGTAGATCAGCAGTTTCTGAAATACTCAGACCAGCCCTTCTGGCACCAACAACCATGTCACGTTCAAAGGCCACAAATCACCTTTCTTCCCCATACTGATGCTCGGTTTGAACTGCAGGAGATTGTCTTGACCATGTCTACATGCCTAAATGCACTGAGTTGCCGCCATGTGATTGGCTGATTAGAAATTAAGTGTTAACGAGCAGTTGGACAGGTGTACCTAATAAAGTGGCCGGTGAGTGTATATTTGTGTAGCAAATTCACTTTTTCTCTATCCTCCATGTGGTCCAGACTACCATGACCCCTTCTTCCATCTGCCTCCTGACTGTACCCTAAAGGCAACCATGGGGAGAAAGAAGGATCATTCACCAGAAAGAAAAACAATCCCAGCATTATTAAACAGGGGTTTACTCTCCTTTCCCCCCTTGAAGGAATCCCACATCATATTATTATTAGGCTTCTTGTAAGTCATGCTTGGTGTTCAAGGTATCAAAAGGAGGCATTGGTATCCATTTCCCACCTTGGAAAACGTATTTGCATATTTTCCAGAATCCCCTGGTGAAGCATCAATGGCTATAAGTCTCCATTAGGCTGCCTTAATGGGCAAACTCTCCATAAGGAGAACTCCTACTTCCTTCCCCCATGGAAAACATATTAATCTTGGTTGAGCTTGCACGTGTATTGGGTGATGGGAATGGTTTGGGCAGAACAAGTCTGCCTTAGATAGGGGAGACAGTACTCAAACATGAAGACTGTAAAAGGACAACTCTCTCTGCTGCAGTAAGATTTAAATCAGGCAGAGGGCGGGGGGACGTGCAGATGGAGAGAGGGAGACAGTGTAGCAGCCTGTAAAGCTACAGCAGGGAGGGGCCCTGGATAAGAAATATAAGAAGATTACAACAGTCTAGGGGTCTGGATCTTTGAGTAATGCCCCTGGTTTATCAGGATGGATATTGATGGTAAATTTCGTGCAGGAAGAGGGTTATTGGACTCCTGTCACCTAGATAGTTGCACCTATCCTGTATTATATGACATATACTGTGGTTGTTTCATCCTGTAAATATTAAACATGAGACTACCTCTTTAAGGCTACTTTCATATGTTGTTTTTAGTCCTCCGTTGTAAGGATACATTTGGATGTGTGCCTGGAGGTTACTCTGTGTATACCAGAGCCACATTAAGGGTGGTGGGGTCCTGGGTGGAACACATAGATATATAGATAAAGATATATAGAGCTCCCCTCCCCCCCAGGAATATCTAGATATATACACAGCCACCCTCGGGAATACATAAATATATACACAGCCACCCTCGGGAATACATAAATATACACACAGACACCCTCGGGAATACATAAATATATACACAGACACCCTCGGGAATACATAAATATATACACAGCCACCCTCGGGAATACATAAATATATACACAGCCACCCTCGGGAATACATAAATATACACACAGACACCCTCGGGAATACATAAATATATACACAGACACCCTCGGGAATACATAAATATGTACACAGACACCCTCAGGAATACATAAATATATACACAGACACCCTCAGGAATACATAAATATATACACAGCCACCCTCGGGAATACATAAATATATACACAGCCACCCTCGGGAATACATAAATATATACACAGACACCCTCGGGAATACATAAATACATACACAGACACCCTCGGGAATACATAAATATATACACAGACACCCTCGGGAATACATAAATATATACACAGACACCCTCGGGAATACATAAATATATACACAGACACCCTCGGGAATACATAAATATATACACAGACACCCTCGGGAATACATAAATATATACACAGACACCCTCGGGAATACATAAATATATACACAGACACCCTCGGGAATACATAAATATATACACAGACACCCTCAGGAATACATCGGCATATATTGAGTCACCTGTAAAATAATAAAATTGTACTCACCTTCTCTTATTCCCCAGATTCCGTCTTCTTTCAAGATGTCAGTGTCCTGGTGCCCTGTGTGTGACGTCACTGCACCGCCAGCAGCAGGACACTGACGTCCTGTGCTCTTCACAGTCTATGGCATTGCAGGGAACACAGTGTTCCCACGCTCTGCCATAGACACAAGTCTATTAGCTACTGTATGGTTCTCTGAACCATCTGTTATATTAACAGCCGGTTCAGGAAAAAGCAGACCTGCAAATATAGTGGGAGATACGGGCAGTTGCCCACACTTGGTGGGGGCCCCTTTAAGGGCAAAGTGGTGGGGGCCCAGGGCGTGCGTTCCAGGAGCCCACCCTATAATCCTACCCTGTCCATAAAACAAGCTGTGAATGTAGCCTAGGTATGACTGTTACCTCTGCACCTCTGTAGCTACGTCCCTGTACGAGATATGGGCCAATGACACCCCAATAGGTAAAATTGTTGTAACCTCTCAGGTACATTAGTTCCATTATGCAGGTGGAGTGGTTGGTAATAGTTAATAATAGAGTTATTTTAGATGATATTACTAAGCACAGTACATTGTACCCTCCAGTGATATTATTCTCCAGTAAACATTACATTTTAGTCTTTTTTTTTCTCCAGCTAGTAATTGACCATCCTCAGGCGGATGTGTATTGTCAGTAATAGTCTCTCCAGTGGTACAATAGGCAGATTTCATCCACAAGGTCGGCCTTCACCATGAATAGTCACGTCCCCCTATTATTTTAGCGGATACTAAAGCCCATCCACTACTTTCTCATATTTTAATGGCATCAGGAAATAATGTTATTTATCTTAGTTTAGAAAAGATCCCTATTATCCGCTTATATAAGATGACAACACGTCGGTTGAAAAGCTATTAGGAATGAATGATGACAATTACCTTCTATGACAAACGGGGTCACGGGGGGCATTGTCGTGTTTCTCCCACATATCCCGGATTCCATGGGAAAGTCAGTCTTAATTATAGACACAGAACCGAAAACAAGGTCTTTCCATTATGTCTTGTGCTTGAGCACACGCCGGGGGCTGCGAGGGGCTTAATTTGATGAGTTTCTGTTCAGACATATTGTGTACACGGCTGTGTCTACACCTTTCATAGTAATTATACAAGGTAACATCAAGTACCTGACATGGGCCGTATTGGCATGGAAATGAACCACAAGAGGCTCCTTGGCACTAACTCATCTCCATATCAATAATCCGGACTGGCAGCAGTGCCCCCCATACACCTGCGGGTCCTTTGTTTTCTCCCCAGTTCCGCTTCAAGGTATTCAAGACACTGAATAATCACAATATTTACTTTGCGGAGCTCATGTTAAGAAATTGGGACACTTCAGAAAAGATTTACAGTAAATGATTATTGCCCAGAATGATATCACTACCCAGGAATTATGTGCTCATTAGGGGATTGCCTTGTGTGTGGGGGTCCTAAGGTCAGGGTGGGTGTCTATGTTGGTGAGTAGTCAAGTACTAATTAACATTGGAGCTGATGGGAGTTGTAATTATTAGGAATAGACTTTGGGACAAAGTAAGGGTTGAAATAGACATTTCATGCAGTGGATCTGACTGCATACACTCCACCTTCACCCCATTATATACTACACGTTCTGCCATCATACACTCCACCCTTCACACACTCTACCTTCACCTAATTATATACTACACCTTCACCCCACTATATACTACACCTTCTCCCATCATACACTCCACCCTTTCCTCATCATACACTCCACCTTCACCCCATTATATACTACACCTTCTCCCATCATACACTCCACATTCACCCCATATATACTACACCTTCACCCCATCATACACTCCACCTTCACCCAATTATATACTACACCTTCACCGCATCATACACTCCAACTTCCCATCATGCACTACACCTTCTCCCCATTATATACTCCACCTTCACCCAATTATATACTACACCTTCACCGTATCATACACTCCAACTTCCCATCATGCACTACACCTTCTCCCCATTATATACTCCAACTTCACCCCGTTATATACTACACATTCTCCCATCATACACTCCACCTTTATCCCATCATACATTCTACCTTCACCCCAATATATACTACACCTTCACCCCATCATACACTCCACCTGCACCCAATTATATACTACACCTTCACCACATCATACACTCCAACTTCCCATCATGCACTACACCTTCTCCCCATTATATACTTCAACTTCACCCCGTTATATACTACACATTCTCCCATCATACACTCCACCTTTATCCCATCATACATTCTACCTTCACCCCACTATATACTACACCTTCACCCCATCAAACACTCCACCTGCACCCAATTATATACTACACCTTCACCGCATCATACACTCCAACTTCACCCAATTATATACCACACCTTCACCGCATCATACACTCCAACTTCCCATCATGCACTACACCTTCTCCCCATTATATACTCCACCTTCACCGCATTATATACTACACCTTCACCGCATCATACACTCCACCTTTATCCCATCATACATTCTACCTTCACCCCAATATATACTACACCTTCACCCCATCACACACTCTACCTTCACCCCAGTTATATACTACACCTTCACCCCATCATACACTCCAACCTCTTCCCATCATGCACTACACCTTCTCCCCATTATATACTCCACCTTCACCCCATATTATACTCCACCTTCTCCCCATCATACACACCACCTTCACCCCATATTATACTCCACCATCTCCCATCCTACACTCCACCATCACCCCATTATACGCTCCCTACGCAAAATACAATCTATGCATTCACTTAATGAATACAAAATATTAAAGGAAATCTACCATCAAAATCTGTCATAATAAACCAGGGACATTACTCATAGATCCGGGCACTGTGACTGTGGTATTCTTCTTATATTTGTTATCCATGGCCTCCTTCCTTCTAAAATCAACTTTTATAAGCCTCTCTATACTGCAGCTTCACAGGCTGTTACAGTGTGCTGGAGCACTTTCCCCTCCCAATGTGCAAGATTACAGCAGTCAGAGGGAGGGGTAAAGTGCTGAGGGAGCAGGAGGGGGAGACAATGTAACAGCCTGTGAAGCTTAGCATAATTTTATAAGTTGATTTTAGAAGGAAGGAGGCCATGGATAACACATATAAGAAGATTACCACAGTCCCGGTGCCTGGATCTATGAGTAATGTCCCTGGTTTATCATGATGGATTTTAATGGTAGATTTCCTTTAACAGAAATAACATTTTATATAAATTTTAGAAATTTTATGGAAATCACAAATACACTGACCATGAATTGTAAATAGAAATTTTTATTATTGCATATGATTATCTGTATCCATATGGAGACTATGGGGGAGATTTATCAGACGTTTTTAAAAGAAGAACTGTTCTATTTGCCCATGGCAACCAATCAGAGCTCAGCTTTAATTTTATAAACAGCTGTGGTGATGTGGTAGAATATACTGTATATAACTTTATTAGTAAATTGCTGACTTTGTAACAATTCCAAATGGGGAAGGCATCCTCCGGAGTGATGGAGTGTTTCGTCTGTAGCCATAGAGTCCATTGTAGCCAATCACCGGCTTGATCGAAGATAAAAACAAGGCATGGCCCCTGGCGTGCTCTGCAGAATGACCTAGGACATGACATGAATACTGATGACACAGGGCAGTCATAGTATACACTGTACCACTGACCAGAGAATGGTCACTCACTACAATATAGTCCTGGGGGGCTCAGGGATTCATAGGGAGGGACATAATACAATAGTAAAATATCAATAAAATAAATCATAAATGGGCTGAAAAGTAACGAAAAAAGATGCAGATAAGAAATGAAACAAAAATCTTGAATGAATAATTGCACCCTGCAGGAATAGGTGCTGTCAGAGGGGACTTACCTGAGCCCGCACGGTTTCTGCTTTGTAGATAGGTGGCAGCCGCGCTGTTGTGCTGGAATCGGTCAGCTAGATCCCCAAGTGTTGATGTCCCCCCATGTGACTGCAAAACCAAAGAGTTCAAAATGTGTCATAGGAGAGAACCAGAGGCAAAATATGAAGCCCCCCAACTACTGGACAGAAGGGTCCTTGTTGGGTCTCATCAGGCATTAAGACGCCAAAATGATTGCCACTTCCGCACCCCTATGGTGATAACAGTATATATATATATATGACATTGTAAAAACCAAGTCCAGATCATTAATTTTATCTCTTTCCCAACTCCCCCATACACATGCACCCTCAGCTTGGACCTAAATAAGGAGAGGTCTCTGGATATGACTCATTTTATCTTGACAGAACAGGAATATTAGGGCGCGTTTACTAATGGCTTTGCGCCAGTTTTCTGTCTCACTTTGCACTTTCTTTCTAGTGCAAACTCCTTGCACAGGTATTTAAGAATTGTCTGCAACAAATTTGTGTCGCATGCGACCCTTTTGTGCCGCAGCTGCACTAGTCATCATGCAACACAGATTAGGGAGCGTTCCGATGCTCAGTCAGACCGGGCGCCGTGTGTAAATGTGCCTCAATATGTTGTAAACCAATGGCCCCTCCTACATTTACTTTTAGGAACAAGGGTAAAAAGGTTCTACATCATTTAATGAGAGTCTATCAGCCCCTAAATGACCCCACAAGTAAAACCTTGCACTTTGCAAGTTTTACTGACATACAGGCATTTAAAAGAAATTTCCATTTTGATCCTGCAAATTGATCCCTTTATGCCGGGAGGCAGAGCCATGTCTGCTGGTGCCCAAGTTTTCTTCTTGCTGGGACTCCAAAAAATCACAAGAACGGGGTCTTTTGTTATTCCATCTGACTGGGGTCACACAATCATGCTCTTACGTTACAAGACTTACGTTACTAAACCTATTGGGATGCTGAACCATGCTTACAAGGGCGCATTCACACATCTGTTTTTCTTCAGCATGCTTCCCAATAATTCCCAATGGATAGCATACTGACTCTCTATTTTACATGTGCCATTCACATGTCCATTTTTTTCCATGAACCCACAATCTACTGGAAAAAATTCAGATTTGCATATCATCCATTTTTTTCCAAATGTGAAAAAAAAAACGGATCAATGAATCCCATATGTAAATAAAAACAGATGCAAATGCAATGCAGACACAAAACTTGTGGACACTTCTCTGTGATTGCGCCCTAAGAGAATTTGTAGGTGCCATTTACACCACAATAGGAAACTTACCTGCGCCTCAGCCTTAGTACTGCCCATTAATGAATATATTTGGGACAGAATGGTTAATGTTGGTCTGACTACTCCTTAGAGCCAAAGGTATATTAAGATTTAGTTTTGATGGAATGTATTTTTAGACTGAAGAGGGAAGACAACCAATATACTATACAAAATGAGCTGTAGACAAAGTATCAAGATTAGCAATAACCAGCAAACAAAATATTAGTATTTGAATATTTGCAAGCGAAGAGAGGTATAGTACAAGGAAACTTTCCGTATTGTGTCTTTTGTGTATCTTTTCACCTTTAACTTTAAAGGGAGTCTACCAGCAGTTTGTTAGTAGCATCAGGACTGTGAGAAATGCTTTATATTCCAGGATTGTAGCTGGACTTAAAATACTATAGTGTACTGGTGTGAGATCTCACCGCCCATCAACTTGAATATATAATAAATAGAGATCCCAGCACTCATTTAGTGATATGGAAAGATATTCCTTCTTTATTGCGACGAAAAATAATTATAATATGTTTTGACAAAATAATCGTCTTTTTCAAACACAAATCTACGCTGGCTGTAAAGAGGGAAGCAGGGTCGTGGCAGAGAGTAGGCATACTTAGTGCCGAAGGAAGACGCGGCTTCGAGTAAGATTAGTAGCAGGTTTCTGAGTAGATATTACAACAGAGGGGGGAAGGGCTGGCGAGCAAACTGCATATAAATATATTTTTCACAGTCCTGCTGCTACTAACAAAACATACAAATCTATGGTGATACATCTCTCCAGGGGGAATACCTAACACTTTTTGCAAGTTTCTATGGTTAAAGATATGTAGAAAATGTATTCAAAAACAGGGTCAATCTCTCTGGAGGACCCCAGGAAAAACATGTCTGGTTTCCCCATTAAGATTTTATTCCAGTGGGACAAAGGAAGATAATTTAGCTATAATACGGCCAAATTTTAGTGCAATACTGTGCCAAATCATGGTATCATACAACATAATACTGCCATATAGTGAACATATTATACTGTCCAACCAAAAGCTCTATACAGCACAGACTGAGTTACATTGTATCAGTTTACACCGGCAACATATGGCGGTAATAATAGGTAAGTAAGTCCTATAATGCAGCCCTGGGTACGCACCTGTCCTGTCCTCCTCAGCAGTGGTGGTACGGGTCTACTGTGGAAGTAATTGTGGACATGGTGGTCCTGCTGGGCATTGTATGGCGGTATGACGGACCCCAGTTTTGGTAAGGAGACGCTGTAATCCTTGGAAATATTTTGGACAGCCACACAGTCCAGAACAAACCTCTTCTCCCTCATCTGAAGTTCGGCCAAGGAGGGCGATGGTGCAAAGCGGCTTAAGTAAAAGAATTTTTCCTTCCTCGGGGAGACGGCGGGTTCAGCCATGGAATCGGCGGATGCTGGGAAATGTGCAATGATCTGCGGTGTCTACCTGGATCCTAATGACTCCACAGTTGTCAGAGCAGAGCGGAGCTCATGGGGTGTTGCTATAGACGCACAGAAACACAAGTTCAGGCCTTTCACTAACAATCAGTCTTTGGTCTCGGTATAAGCCTCCTGGGCAACACACACACAGCTCCATGCAACAGATCTGGGGAAGCAGGAGGCGAGCTCGTATTCCCATATGTATATGTTATCAGGAGACTGGGGGGCATGGGGAATTGGGATATGAGTTGAGAGCAAAACCTATGATGTATTTGACTATACAACTATACAGACGGTGATAGTTATTGCTCCAGTGTGACCTTTGTGTGTGTTGTTAGTAGCAGCAGGACTGTGAAAGTGCATTTATACAGCAAGCGCACTGAGGGGGGTGTCTTAACACTGCTTTGCCCTGAGCTCTCTGCGCTCGCACCTTTACACAGGCCAATAATTGGAAACAATTATATTTGGCTTCTGTGAAAGGGCCCTAATGCTTTATGCTTGTTGCAGTTTGTTGTAAACCCAATTAGTTATGGTAGAACACTGGTCCACATGGTGCCAAACTATATACCGCCATATTGTGG
Organism: Engystomops pustulosus; assembly: GCF_040894005.1. Lineage (NCBI taxonomy): Eukaryota > Metazoa > Chordata > Amphibia > Anura > Leptodactylidae > Engystomops > Engystomops pustulosus. Next base: position 191,420,821 of record NC_092415.1, on the reverse strand, counting down.
GTTTGTGTGATGTTGTATTTTAGAGTTAATCTGGAGCAGATAACCACCAATCACTGTACAGCTTTCATTTTTCAAGAGCAGAATATGACATAAAAGCTGAGCTGTGATTGGTTGCTATGGGAAACAAGGACAATTTCATTTATCTCCCTGCGCTTTTATATACAGTCATGTCCCCCGAATTGTCTAGTTGCTGTATTATGGCTCCGTACCACATGATTGTATCATTGCCATGTACTCGAGGCCTCACATTTCCCCAATATTGGTATAGATTTTTGAAACTGCTCAGCCCGCAGGCTGTATAAGCGGGGGGGCTGCAGGACTGGCCGTGCTCTGGCTCCTTTAAGGGGCACGGTCCCTCCTGCTCTCCCCCTCCCCTTTCCTCCGATGGTAAATTTTCATTGGTGGCCAGTGAGTTCCGCTGGCCACTGGGGGGCAGCGGGCCAGGATATTTATTCTTGAGCGCGGAGCTAGCCAGCCTCTTTGACTGCTCCGCGCTCAAGAGATCCCACCCACCCTCCCTATGTTTAATATTGTTTTTATTGGTTTTTGTTAATTTTTATTCTTTGATCTTTGTTATTGCGTTATTCATGTTTGTTGTTGGTAGTCACAGCTTGGCCTGTGGTGGAATCTTGACCCTCTCGGCGGTTAGTTAAATCACCTGACGTAACAACTAGGACATGCCCCCGCGGAGGCGAGGCCAGGCATGCAAGGTGAAGTTAGGGTAAGGGTCAGGGTTCTTCCCACAGGTCATTAAATCTGTTATGTAAATAATAAAGCTGTGGCCGACCCCCTGTTTTTATCCCAAGAGTTGTAGTGTGTTGGTTTTTGGGAAAGGGGGAGTGGGGTACACTCTGGTTGGGTAACGTTGATACGGTCAGTCCATCTGAAAATAAAAGCCAATCACAGGTCTGCTTTCATTCCTTATAGATCTTTTGAAAAATGAAAGCTAGGCCATGATTGGTTGCTCATACAGGCCAAAATACTAGAATTTGCAGAGATTACATGAAATTTTTGGACACAATCCTGGTGTATTAGTCTTGTTCCAAAAATAGGCCGGGTGTGTACATTCCTGAGAAGGTTGTAGACCCCAGAGGCTGATATTTTACCTCTTTGTTAGAGGGCCGTATTGTAATATAATGGGGGTTTCTAAGTCGCCTTCTATTGTAACTGATGTTTTATAGTCCCGCCAATATTGTAAACTCTTGCCCCTTGTTATGACCAATATTGTAAATTCTTCCCCCATACGGTGAAGAATGGTCTCTCCCTCTATTGTCACCAATATTTTATATTCCCACCCCCTAACCAGTATTGTAGTCTCGCCCCCTACTGTAACAGTTATGTTATTCTAGTCCCTATGATGACAGGTTTTTTAAATTTTGCCCCTTACTGTAAGGCTACATTCACACTGCCGCAAGGGGGGCGTATATACGGCCGACTTATATACGGGCGATATACATCCCCCATAGACGGCAATGGGCACACGGCGCACACGTGCGGCACCGTACCGCTTCGTATCCCAGATAAAGATAAGACATGTTTTATCTTTCTCTGTAGTACGGCGCCGTGCGCCATATGTTCCTATGGAGAGGGACGGGGGTGAGCTGCACTCACCTCCTCCTCCTCTGCCTGCGTTGCAACGGCAGAGTGAATGTAACCTAATTCTTATGTTAGTCTCACCCCCTATTAGGATAGTTATTTTAGTCCCGCCCCCTACTATGATCGTTATGTTAGTCCCGCCCCCTATACAAACCATTATTTTAGTCTCATCGCCTATTATAACTGTTATGTTGGTCTCACCCCCAATTATGACCATTATTTTAGTCTCACCCGCTACTGTGACTGCTATTTTAGTAGCACTTCCTGTTGTGACCGTTATGTTAGCCCGCCCCCTTATTGTGACTGTTATGTTAGCCCGCCCCCCTATTGACCGTTATTTTAGTCCCACCCCCTATTGAAACCGTTATTTTAGTCTCATCGCCTATTATAACTGTAATGTTAGTCTCAACCCCAATTATGACCATTATTTTAGTCTTACCCCCTATTGTGACTGCTATTTTAAAGCACTCCCTATTGTTAGTCTCGCTCCCTATTTTGACCGTTACGTTAGCCCGCTCCCCTCTTGACCATTATTTTAGTCTCGTCCCCTATTGTAACCGTCATGTTAGTCCCGCGTCCTATTATGATCGTTATGTTGGTCCCGCCCCCTATTCAAACCGTCATTTCAGTCTCGTTGCCTATTGTAACTGTTATGTCAGTCTCACCCCCGATTATGACCGCTATTTTAGTCTCATCCCCTATTGTGACTGTTTTTTGTAGCACTCCCTATAGTGACCATTATGTTAGCCTCTCTCCCTATTGTGACCGATATTTTCGAGTCCTTCCCCCTATGTTGAACATTTGGTTTTTACCATTGATGAATTTGTATCAGACAGTTTTCCATTCGACAGCCTTCACGTTTTCCACCAATAAAAGTCCGGCATTGTGGTTTCTCACATCTCCTGCATATCTTCACATGGGAAATTAATCGTAAATTCATCTTCAAACACCCAGATCTGACCATCGTTGGGCTTCAATCTAATTGCTATAAACCTCATATCTCAGCCTCTCATGTATTATAACTCGCTGCAGCTGGGGCTCCTTCTATCATCCCTTCATTAGCGACATTACAGCCATTTGCCGCCCTTCTTCAGTCTTTGAAGTTCAAAGTCAGCTCAGGAATTTTTTGATCTATGTCGTCTCCGTCCCACTAGACCCCCAGGACACAAAGGTAACTACTGTGACTGTATACACAAGCACTGGCGCTGATAGCGGTCCAGTTTTGGAAATGAGTGGGACAGGGTGTGAGTCATAAGCCGGACACGGTCATTAATAACGACGGCCTCACAGAGAAGCCTTCACGTCTTTATTACAGAGGCTGAGCCGGTGGTCAAGGCCGAGGGCGACTGAAAAGACAAATAACGTAGCAGGATTTGTATGCAGAGTAAATAAGCAGCAGCAGCGCACACCAAGGAGCTCACAACAGGCAATGGTAACCTGCAGTGTACATGAGGCTGTAGGCTAAAATCACCAAAATGTCAGGGTTGTAGAGGGACAATGAGGCATCGTATACAGTCATGTCACCCAAAAGCTACTTTAACTTGGCACATTCAATTATTAAAGGGAGACTGCCAGGAGTTCTGACTATTCAGAGCTACAGACAGTATTAGAGATGTATAATTATAACTGTGTGTCTGTTGTAAGTAGCAGCAGGACAGTGACACATCCCCTTCCCTCTGAACTGAGTTAGAGCAGTAGAAAGCTTCTGGTTAGACATTACAGCAGAGGGGAGGAACTGGAGAGTAATGTAATACATTAATCTAAGAGCACAGCAGGTATAATAAACGGGACTAAGACCTAGCACCTTGTACTAAAGACCCACTAAGTGGGTTATCTAAAGTAAAGGGGGCATCGTCAGGGTTCCCCTTTACAAGGGGGAGGTATATTAAGTGTGGGGAGGATTCCAGAAAAGGGGGATTTGAAGTTGAGAGGTACTGAATGGGGGAGCATTAGAAGTGGGGTCTAAAGTGAAGGGGCATTATAAGTAAGGGGCTACTGGAAGGGAGACATTATGAGTTGATGGTTCACATTGGGGGCATTATAAGTGGGGTCAACAGGAGTGCATTATATGGTGTTGGGGGAGGCACAGGGTGGGGACCAGTGGGTGTCATTATACAGTAGGGATATGTGGGTATATTAGGTTGCAATATAAGACCAACAATAATAATTATACAACATTGTTGGGGATCAGCACCCTAAGGGGGCTCATAAGGTGTCGCTTCTATAGAGAAGGAAACTAGAACTGTAACACTACATTATAGTCAAGGGTACAGATTTGGCATTGCAACATCTCTGCCCTAGGTCAACCTGTTCCTTCTGGAATAGATATACTGATTGGCTTGAATTCATCATGTCATTAGGCTTCCTGACAGTCAAGCTTGATAGTGAGGGGGCTGTCTTACAAGGTAGCCAAGAGGTAAATTTTTCCTTTTTCCATCCTGGAACACTTTCCTAGGTCAATATCAACTTTTTGGAAAAAAAAAGGATCCAATTAAAGTGAAATCTTCTGTAAAATTGGAGAAATTAAGATGCCAGTGCCCTCTAGTGCCAGTCCCAGGAACATCACATTGTAGAAAGACGGTAAAGAACGGATGTAAAGAAACATTTACAATTGTTAATGTCTCTGCTATAAACAGAACATAACAAGAATTATCATAAAAATATACATTGCTTTCTATTAAATATAAAGTGAAGGCTATAAATTACAGCGGACACCTCCACAAATGTTCTGCTTCATACCCAAAATATATACACAGGCAAATACTTCAGATAAAAACAAAACAAGATTGTGATTTCTATCCTGGTTAAGATGATTTATTAAAAAAAAAAAAAATATATATATATATATATATATATATATATTTATATATATATTTATATATATATATATATATATATGAAAAGAGAAGCAGCAGCACTCCGATGGTGAATCAAAGCTGTGTGATCAGAAATAATGCTGCTTCTCTTTTCATATATCAAGAATCCTTTGCCACGGATTGCGGATCTTGCACCCGACTACATAGGTTGTGCTGCCTTGAATTTCCCGCTTATATATATATGAATATATATAAATATATACAATACTGTATAAATGAAAAAGGTGATTCAGTTCACAAAACGGTCACTAGAGAGCGCCAGATAACCATAAACTGGATTGGAAAAGGAATCAAAAAGTGGGACAAAAATTGTGAAAAACAGCAAGTGTATATAGTGTATATAGCATATATAGTGTATACATACAAGTGCATGTAGCTCAGTAATATCAAGAGCTAAGATAATACTGAAAAAAGCATAGAAATAAAAAACATGTCAAGTGTAGAAAATAGAAACAGTTTTTTTCTGATTTGAATTGGATTTTTGGGGGTAATTTTTATTGGTTTGGAACTTACATAGGAGGCATCAATATTCTATGGGGGTCATTAGAGGGTAGTGTTAGGGGCTAATTAAAGAAAACATCAACATCCATCATGATAAACCAGGGACATTACTCATAGATCCAGGCACCGGGACTGTGGGAATCTTCTTATACTTGTTATCCATGGCTATCTTCCTTCTAAAACTAAACTTTAAAATTATGCTTATTAGTCAGGGGTGTTACCATAGCCCTTCGGTGGCTGTTATACTGTGCAGGAGCACTTCCCCCTTCCTCTGCTTGCTGTAATCTCACACAGTGGGAGGGGGAAAGTGCTCCTGCACAGTGTAACAGCCTGTGATGCTGCAACATGGAGAGGCTCTGGTAACACTGATAACGCTTCTAGCTTCAGGGTCGCTGTGCAAAATCTGTACCAGACCCCTCAACTATAATGTGACATTTATAATAGTGGCCTCCTGATATGGTAAAGAGACACCTTAGAGGCCTCGAAAAACTCCCGCCCCCTGGGCATGCTTCAAGGTACACCCCTGCTAGACCAGTATACATCATACCCAACTGGAATTTCTGGTGGATTTGCCATTTCTGGGGTCCTAAGCAGAGTTATCTCTTGAGATCCCCTAATTCACAGCTCCACTCTCATTGAGAAAGGAGGGAGTCAAGTGCTCCCTGCTCTGCTGATACAATTTACTGCACGCATCACACTTTCCCCCCAGTTCTATCTACAGGAGAACCAGCTGCATCCCCCCACTGTAAGGGGCCCCCTGATTTACAGGGCCAAACATAATTACATTGGTGGCATTATGGGCAGTGCCCCTGGTTACAGCTATACATATTTGTGTCATTAACCTACAAAGCATAGAAGCATTACATTTCCTTACAGTGTTTTCACCACTTATCAAATTGCATCTAGTACTAATATAAATATTACAACCTATATACCATATGCATCTACAAGAATTTCTACAACAATATATTAAAAAAATGTTAAAAAAAAATCTTAATTTATCCATTTTCTCCACTAGGTGGCAAACTAGCACCTACTTGGTATTGGTGTGCCACCTAGTGGAGAAAATGGATAAATGAAGATTTTTCTATTTTTGAATGTATTGATGTAGACATTCTTATGGATGCATAGTGTATGTAGGTTGGAATGTGCACATTTGTCTCCAACAAGGTAGAAACACCGGTCATTAGTCATAAGAAGGTGCCAATTCTGGTGCAAATAGGGGCCAATCTAGTGCTGCTTAAGGGAACCTGTCACCAGGTTTTACCCCACTAAACTACCACCCCCTACAGGTAGGGTATGAAATGTCCTTTCTACAATTCCCTCTATTATGTGAAATTATACCTGTTTACCTAAAAAAAAATCTTCCCTAAAGTCAAGCAAATACGACTCTTCTCACCTCATTGGGAGGTTGTCCCTTAAGATGGTCCTCTCTTCTGACCTATAGCACCTAAAAACATGCTGCTGTTGTCATTTTAAAGATAAGAATCTCATCCCATCAGGCTTATGGTTCTGTGAGCTAAAGAACTGGACATACAGGCAGTTAAAATTAGATTGGAAATATTCCAACTATAGTTGCCTCTATGCCTGGCTCTGTAGATTGAAGATCTAGCCATGATGCAGACTTGAAAGATGAGATCCTTATCTTTAATATGACACAAAATAATATTTCTATGTCCCATGGAACAGAAGATAGGGGATTCTGAAGGGACAACCAATAAACTTGACTTATCTCATATGAAATCAATCAATTTGACCCTCAACTATTCATTCACTGACATAAATTTTCTGGATACTGTCACCAAAATACAATCACATAGTAACATCATTGTACCAGAAACCAACTGACCGCCCATCATACCTCAGATGGGAAAGTCTCCATCCTAAAGACATAAAAAGTGCATTATCTATAAGCAAGGCAACAAGATACAACTTCCATGGCTCCAACACTTCACACAGAGATGAACACCTTGTCAGCCTCCAATACCTTTTTTAAATCAGGGATATCATACAAGCACAGATTGCCAGAGCCCTTCGGATTCCCTGCCGTTATCTCCTGCAACACAAGACAAAAAGAGGGAACACAGGGTCCCCCTTACACAGGGTCCCCACCTACAACCCACATCTTGAAGTGCTAAGGAGAATTGCTTGCAAATTACACCCTATTTTTACAGAAGGATGACAACTTGAAATCTATATTTCCAGACCCCCCCCCCCCTCCTCTTCTATAGACAAGTCCCCAATCAAAAAATATAATTGTCAGGGGCTCATTGTCCTCTCCAGCAATAAAAGGGACATCTCCCTGTATCCAGCCAAGATGTAAAACCAGTCCTGACAGAATGACCACAACTGTAATAAGGATGACATCATCCCAGGTAAGTTCACACAATGTGGTCTATCTCATTATAATAGTTCCTTTATTTATATAGCGCACACGGATTATACAGCGCTGCACAGAGCTTGTCACATCAGTCCCTGTCCCCATGGGGGTTCACAATATAATCAACCTACCAGTATGTTTTAGAGTATGGGAGGAAACCGGAGGACCTGGAGGAAGCCCATGCAAACACTGAGAGAACATACAAACTTGGATGCGGCTTGAACCCAGGACCCCAGAGCTGCAAGGCTAACCACTGAGCCACCATACTGCCCAATTATATGTACCAGCTGTCACACTTGAGACCTATATGTTGGTGAACAGGGCAGGAACTCAGAACAAGAATGAACGCTCACCCATAAAAGAAAAGAGGACTGATCTACCAGTGCCAAAACACTTCTGCAGCCCTAACCACAAAGCTGAAGATTTTAAACAACTCGTATTAAAAGACAATTTCAAGTCTCAGAGAGAAAGAAAGGTCTCGGGCTATAAGTTTATGATAACATTTGACTCTTTCAGAACAGGAATGAATTTGTCACATGGATTTATGTCTTTTCATGACTCTTACAGGAAATCTGCCCCTATACTACAGTAATCACATGTTTGAGAGAGAGTTGACGTCTGTCACCGGTGCTCCCGGGACCCATGTGTCGGGTAGCGGGCTCACCTGTGCTCTTCTCTGTGCCCCAGCACCCCATCACCCTCACTCAACTCTCCATGCTCCTGTCTCTGCTCCAGCGGTCAGGCGCATGTGTCCTCGCCCCTAGTGCGCATGCGTGCCGGCTACTGAAAATTTAAAGGTCCAGCGGACCATTGATTGGCGCTGGCCATTTCCCAGAATCCCTTATAAACCCGCCTCTCACTGCACACCCCGCCGGATCTTTGTGCCTCACAACCTTAGAAAAAGCTTGTTGAATGTCTTGTGCTATTATTCTGAATTCCCATTGTGACCCTGGTTCTGTTGTTGACTTCGATCCCGTGCTGCCTGCCTTGACCTGTTGCTACGTCCCCGACTCTGATCCTGTGCTGCCCGTCCTGACCTCCTGCCTGTCCCTGACTACGATTCTGCCTAACGCCTCTGTATCTCACCTGAACCGCCACTGCCGACAAAGTCACGCCTGTGGAACGACCTGGTGGTACTACGTCGCAGCAAGTCCAACTCGCTTTGCGGCGGGCTCTGGTGAAAACCGGGTGCCACTTAGCCTCAGGTCCCAAGGGTCCACTACCCCAGGAGCCCGACAACGTCACGCAAAAGGTTTGAGTAATTTTATATACTCTTTTATATAACTCTTTTTTTCAGGCTATCCCGGTATGTCAAGCTTAAAGAAGACCAGCGCCGGGGTTGGGATGAAGAGGACAATAGGTGAGTATGTTTAGCTTAGTTTTATTGTAGTGTAGTGGTAGATCTCCTTTAAGGAATCTGCTCCTGAGACCTGGTGGGGTGATCTCTGCCATGGACCAGATCCCAATCAAGGGACAATAAAATCATCTCACTCCCCAACTGCTACAATATTTATAAGCCGACCCGAGTACAAGCCGAGTCCCCTAATTTTACCACCAAAAACTGGGAAAACCTATTGACTCGAGTATAAGCTGAGGGTGGGAAATGCATTGGTCACAGACCCCCCCCCCCAGTATATAGCCAGCCAGCCCCCTATAGTATACAGCCTGCCCCCAGTAGTAAACAGCCAGCCCAGCTTGCCCCCAGTACTATACAGCCAGCCCAGCTTGCCCCCAGTAGTATACAGCCACCCCAGCCTGCCCCCAGTAGTATACAGCCTGCCCCCAGTAGTATACAGCCAGCCCAGCTTGCCCCCAGTAGTATACAGCCACCCCAGCCTGTCCCCAGTAGTATACAGCCTGCCCCCAGTAGTATACAGCCTGCCCCCAGTAGTATACAGCCTGCCCCCAGTAGTATACAGCCAGCCCAGCTTGCCCCCAGTACTATACAGCCAGCCCAGCTTGCCCCCAGTAGTATACAGCCACCCCAGCCTGCCCCTAGTAGTATACAGCCTGCCCCCAGTAGTATACAGCCTGCCCCCAGTAGTATACAGCCACCCCAGCCTGCCCCCAGTAGTATACAGCCAGCCCAGCTTGCCCCAGTAGTATACAGCCAGCCCAGCCTGCCCCCAGTAGTATACAGCAAGCGCCCAGTAGTATACAGCCTGCCCCCAGTAGTATACAGCCGGCCTCCTGTAGTATACAGCCAGCCTAGCCTGCCCCCAGTAGTATGCAGCCAGCCCAGTCTGCCGAAGTAGTATACAGCCTGCCCCCAGTAGTATACAGCCTGCCTCCTGTAGTATACAGCCAGCCCAGCCTGCCCCCAGTAGTATATAGCCTGCCCCCAGTAGTATACAGCCACCCCAGCCTGCCCCCAGTAGTATACAGTCTGCCCCCAGTAGTATACAGCCAGCCCAGCTTGCCCCCAGTAGTATACAGCCAGCCCAGCCTGCCCCCAGTAGTATACAGCCTGCCCCCAGTAGTATACAGCCACCCCAGCCTGCCCCCAGTAGTATGCAGCCTGCCCCCAGTAGTATACAGCCTTCCCCCAGTAGTATACAGCCTGCCCCCAGTAGTATACAGCCTGCCTCCTGTAGTATACAGCCAGCCCAGCTTGCCCCCAGTAGTATACAGCCAGCCCAGCCTGCCCCCAGTAGTATACAGCCTGCCCCCAGTAGTATACAGCCACCCCAGCCTGTCCCCAGTAGTATACAGCCTGCCCCCAGTAGTATACAGCCACCCCAGTCTGCCCCCAGTAGTATACAGTCTGCCCCCAGTAGTATACAGCCTGTCCAGAGTAGTATACAGCCTTCCCCCAGTAGTATACAGCCAGCCCAGCCTGCCCCCAGTAGTATACAGCCTGCCCCCAGTAGTATACCGCCTGCCCAGAGTAGTATACAGCCTGCCCCCAGTAGTATACAGCCAGCCCAGCCTGCCCCAGTAGTATACAGCCTGCCCCCAGTAGTATACAGCCTGCCACCAGTAGTATACAGCCTGCCTCCTGTAGTATACAGCAAGCCCAGCCTGCCCCCAGTAGTATACAGCCAGCCCAGCCTGCCCCCAGTAGTATACAGCCTGCCCCCAGTAGTATACAGTCTGCCACCAGTAGTATACAGCCACCCCAGCCTTCCCCCTGTAGTATACAGCCAGCCCAGCCTGCCCCCAGTAGTATGCAGCCTGCCCCCGGTAGTATACAGCCACCCCAGCATGCCCCCAGTAGTATACAGCCTGCCCCCAGTAGTATACAGCCACCCCAGCCTGCCCCCAGTAGTATACAGCCAGCCCAGCCTGCCCCCAGTAGTATACGGCCTGCCCGGAGTAGTATACAGCCTTCCCCCAGTAGTATACAGCCAGCCCAGCCTGCCCCCAGTAGTATACAGCCTGACACCAGTAGTATACAGCCACCCCAGTAGTATACTACCACCTCAGCCTGCCCCCAGTAGTATAAAGCCAGCCCAGCTTGCCCCCAGTAGTATACAGCCTGCCCCCAGTAGTATACAGCCTGCCCCCAGTAGTATATAGCCTGCCCCCAGTAGTATACAGCCTGCCTTCTGTAGTATACAGCCAGCCCAGCCTGCCCCCAGTAGTATACAGCACTGCCCCCAGTAGTATACAGCCTGCCCCCAGTAGTATATAGCCTGCCCCCAGTAGTATACAGCCTGCCTCCTGTAGTATACAGCCAGCTCAGCCTGCCCCCAGTAGTATACAGCACTGCCCAGCCTGCCCCCAGTAGTATACAGCACTGCCCTGCCTGCCCCCAGTAGTATACAGCACTGCCCAGCCTGTCCCCAGTAGTATACAGCACTGCCCAGCCTGCCCCCAGTAGTATACAGCACTGCCCAGCCTGCCCCCAGTAGTATACAGCACTGCTCAGCCTGCCCCCAGTAGTATACAGCACTGCTCAGCCTGCCCCCAGTAGTATACAGCCTACCCCAGCCCGCCCCCAGTAGTATACAGCACTGCCCAGCCTGCCCCCAGTAGTATACAGCACTGCCCAGCCTGCCCCCAGTAGTATGCAGCACTGCCCAGCCTGCCCCCAGTAGTATACAGCACTTCCCAGCCTGCCCCCAGTAGTATACAGCACTGCCCAGCCTGCCCCCAGTAGTATACAGCACTGCCCAGCCTGGCCCCAGTAGTATACAGCACTGCCCAGCCTGGCCCCAGTAGTATACAGCACTGCTCAGCCTGCTCCCAGTAGTATACAGCACTGCCCAGCCTGCCCCCAGTAGTATACAGCACTGCCCAGCCTGCCCCCAGTAGTATACAGCACTGCCCAGCCTGCCCCCAGTAGTATACAGCACGGCCCAGCCTGCCCCCAGTAGTATACAGCACTTCCCAGCCTGCCCCCAGTAGTATACAGCACTGCCCAGCCTGCCCCCAGTAGTATACAGCACTTCCCAGCCTGCCCCCAGTAGTATACAGCACTGCCCAGCCTGCCCCCAGTAGTATACAGCACTGCCCAGCCTGGCCCCAGTAGTATACAGCACTGCCCAGCCTGCTCCCAGTAGTATACAGCACTGCCCAGCCTGCCCCCAGTAGTATACAGCACTGCCCAGCCTGGCCCCAGTAGTATACAGCACTGCCCCCAGTAGTATGCAGCCAGCCCAGCATTAAAAAAAAAACTTATATACTCACCCTCCGGTGGCCCCGATGTGCAGCGCTGCTCCCCCGATGTCCGCGCGGCTCGTCTTCTGGTTCCGCGCCGTCTTCTTTCTTCTGTAATATCCTGCTAGGAGCCGCCATTGCTCTCTCCCGGGGAGAAAAACATGGCGGCGCCCTGCAGGAGGTTACAGAAGAAAGAAGACGGCGCGGACATTGGGGGAGCAGCGCTGCACATTGGGGCCACCGGAGGGTGAGTATATAAGTTTATTATTTTTAAAGTATAAACCGAGGGGACGTTTTTTTTTGTGCTGAAAAACTCGGCTTATACACGAGTATATACGGTACTCTTCTCTCCTTACATTGAGTGTTCTGTTTCTTATCACTTGTCTCACTTGCATCTGATTTTAAAATTTGTAAATGTTGTCAATGAGGGAGGTTTTCAACGCTTGGACTGGTGTGCAAGTCTGGATAAAGTCACAGTTCAGGGGCATAACTAAATGGTAGCAGCCATAGAAGCCAGGACCCGATTATAGGGGGGGCCTGGCTTCTATGGTGATTACTGGGAGCTGTATATAGTGATTACAGGGAGCTGTATATAGTGATTACAGGGAGCTGTATATAGTGAATACTGTGCGCTGTATATAGTGATTACTGGGGAGGCTGTATATAGTTATTGCTGGGGAACAGTATATAGCGAACGCTGTTCCCTGTCTGGACTACATTCAATGGGCCCCCAACAGATTTTTCACCCAGGGGCCCCCACCAACCTTCCTCCGGCCCTGATAGAAGCTGATATGGGGCTTAAAGTGTCAGGGGGCCCTGGCATCCAAACTGAAGAATAGAGGATGTGCACCATTATATACATATCATGCTGCACATTGTACAACATGATATCTATATAACAGGGCACATCTTCCACAGTACACTGCAAAAAATGGCAGCTCAAGTAAGAAATGTTGTGGGAGACGGAGAGGAGAGTAGACTGACAGGTTCAGGGATCCCTCATCTCTAATGTCTGCTGTATACTTCCTCCATGTGGTCAGCAGCTACTGGGACAGATCTGTGTAAGATTATAAATGTATATATCAATTCAAATGTGTTTGCATGTGTGTTTAAATGTGAGTGTAAAAATGGGTATATTTTCTGAGTGGGTAGGGGGCCCCATTCAAAAGTCAGCTATTGGGCCCTGCCTGTCCTAGTGACGTCACAGCACATGGAGAAGATCTTGCAATTATTTCCCCCCTTACGCCATCTCCACACATTGGGGCACATTTACTTACAGGGTCACTGGAGTCCACAGAAAGTTTATCGTCTGCGTATAATGCAGCGTGCAGCGTTTCATTAAGATCATGCGCCCGATATCATGAATGTGTTGCTTCCACGGACTGGTCTGACAGAGTTCACCATCTTTTTTGTGGTGCACCTTTAACATAGGGTGTGCGACACAATTAGCAAATTAAATCCCGCACTCAGTCTGAATCAGTCGGACCGTTCGACAGCTCACCCACTAATTTGTTTGGGGTGGAAGCCAGCGCAGCTGCACCAAAAAAGGGTCAATCACAGCGCAGACACTTCTTAAATACCTGTGCAAGCCGTTTTAGCCATGAAGACCGTGCACGGTCCGACAAAAGTGGGGCGTGCTGGACTGCTGAGTGGGAGTGGGTGCACTGAGGTACCAGCTGTAGCCTGCGCCACAACCTCAGAGCATAGAACGGGGTTAACATCAAGCTCTGTTGCACAATGCGCCAGGACTTTGTAAATCTCCCCCAGTTTGTATTTACCCCCCAAGCCTTTAACTCTGGGCCAGCAGCACTCACTGGGGGAATTCAACAAGAGGGAGTACCAGTGGTGTATCCACTAAGAGGCTTCAATCTCTTAGTAAATACTGGAGCAAACTTCGCCAGTTCAGATCTGTACATCAGGTCTGACCTTTTTTCTATAGTCTCAGCCGGTTTTCAGTTGGAGACTATAGTAAATGTGACGGACCAGGCATCCACACTCTTGCCGGAGGTGTGCACACCGGAGAAGCCAGAAGCCGGATTCACAAAACAGAAAACTGTTGGAGAAGGCATAATGATTCTCCACCATAGTTGGGGATTTATCAAGAATTGTACTGTGTAGTGACTATTTCCTCCTTACTCCACCTCAATAGTAAGCGTACGTGGCGCGGCATGTAGTGGGCCACGCCTGTCTGCGGAGCCAATTCTGCAGCATTATCTGGCCACGCGGCAGTCCACCACATATACTAGGATATATACCAGTCATGGAGCTAATTGGCATGGGCAACATCCCCTCGATAGTGTATGACATGCGGATTCTCCATGCGGAATATCTGTGCAGCCATTCCGCACTGTGGGCAGTTATCCTTAGGCAACATTTAAAGGGATGGATTTTGACACAGATAATTCTATGTCAAAATTTGTCCATAATCCTCCTCTCAGTGGGAGGTCACTGCGGGTTTTCTCTGCTGATGGATTTTTTCCACTAATGATGTGACCTACTTTTCACCAAATTCAAAGAAACTTTCTGGTTTGCTGATGCTGATTTTCCCTGCACAATGATGCTGGTGTGGACTTACATTAGGACCCTGGATGTAGACAAGGATGTTTCCATTCTCTGACAGTAAACTTAGAAAAAGTGATGAACTGAAAGAGGTTTATTGAAAAATTTACATTTACTTTCTTCCCAGTAACTATAAACAAAACTCTGCCATGAACTTCTCTCCAGATCTGCAAATGTTCAGATTTTTATTTACAACCTGTAAATGTGATTCGGTAAAACCCCTATCCCCTGATCCAAAAAGCCACCACATGTAAGACCCTAACAAGTCTGTTATTCCAGAAAGGGAAAGATTCTCAGATTTTTAGGCACTCGTTCCTGAAACATGAAATTGGTTTCCATTAAAAAAAAAGTTTAGAACTTTGAGAATAATAATATTCAGGTGTCACTAAAGGAGTAAAATCCTAAATAAGTTGATTCTGAGTGGACATTACATTGTGTATACTATATACTATACTGTCTATACTAATAATGCTGTCACTTGTAGACCCACAGTATTGCATAGACCAGTGATGGCAAACCTTTAAGCGCCCGAGTGCCCTAACTGAAGCCCAAAACCCCCCTTATTTATCGCAAGGTGCCAACCAAAGATTATAGCAGTAACTTATTGCTCCCTGTTCAACAACTTTCAATCATATTGGCCTCCTGAGGACAGAAACACATTAGAAAGATGGAAAATTTTCATCATTTTAGTTTCTTTCCAGTGTCCCTCTATACACAGATAATTGTGGGGCCAGAAGAAGGTCCTCCAAAGATAATTAGGTCCTGTCTACTCATTCTCCCTCTTCCTACAGTCCCTAGTAATGAAGTAAGTATCACTTTAATATATGACAGAAAGGAGCATATTTTAAGTTGCTTGGAACTGCAGGAAGATTCTTTGAGTCCTGTCTGATGTGCTTGAACGATGGCCCGGGTGCCCACAGAAAGAGCTCTGAGTGCCGCCTCTGGCAGCCGTGCCATGGGTTCGCCAACACAGGCATAGACATTTAAAATATTCAATATTTTGTTTCCTATATTGCCCAATGTCTACATCAAATACAAAGTATCAACATCAAGATAAAATCTTCACTTTATCTGCAAAGTTATAATATTTTGTCAATTGTGCACAAGCAAAATATTCCTGGAGTCGCCTGCTGTGACTTATAGTCCTACATCATCAGCCTCCACCTGCTCAATCTGATGAGTAAAAGATCCTACCCATAAAGATCTAACACTATTCTCTGCTCTAAATGTGTTTTATCCTAATTATAATACTGCATTACAGTCTGTGCATTGTGCTCTGCAGGCATGATGTGACTTGTAGTCCTACAAATCCACAATCTATACTGTGCATTTGCTATTGAGTCAAACTTACCCATAAAGAGTTACAACCATTTCAGCCCTAGCTCTACAGTCTATAAGTTTATAATCTCATGACCAGGGCCGGATTATAGGCGGGGCTCACGGGGCTCTAGCCCCGGGGCCCCCACCATCTTGCCCCCCCAGGGGGCCTCCACCAGTTTGCACCCCCGCGGCTCAACTCCTGTGCCGCCACCTCGCTGAAGCCCGGCTGCCCCCCGCCACAGGTGACTTCCAACTGCCCGCCTCCACGGCATAGGTCACCTCCTCCCCACCCGCCTCCATGTCCGAGCCTACCGCCCCCCGTCCATCCCCCTGCAAGGCCGAGCTGCACGCCCACTGCACAGTCGACCGCCAACACGCCTGCCCATACACCTGCGCTACAATGTTAGTACTCCCGCCGCCCCCCCGCCCAAAAAACGCCCTCCGCAACTCCCTCCGTCACAACCCCCTCCCCCCCCCCCGCTGGAAAAAACGCCCGCCCTCCGCAACTCCCTCCGTCACAACCCCCTCCCCCCCCCCCCGCTGGAAAAAACGCCCGCCCTCCGCAACTCCCTCCGTCACAACCCCAACCCCCCCCCCCGCGCTGGAAAAAGCACCTGCCCTCCGCAATTCTCTCCGTCCGCCCACCCCCCCCCCCCTTGAAAAAGCACCTGCGCGAACACTGCCGACCCACCTCCGCCGAACAAGCAACCCTGCCGCCCCTCGCCCGAAAGAGCACCCGCGCCCCCCCCCCCCGGCCGAACAAGCACCTGCAAGACCCCCCACCGGCTCGAACACCCGCCCGACGCTGTGGCCAGTAACCCTTAAAGGTAAGTATATAAATATGTATTTGTGTGTATATATAATGTATATTATGTGTATATATGCATTTACTGTATATATGTATATTATGTGTATATATGCATCTACTGTATATATGTGTATATACTGTGTATATATGCATCTACTGAATATATGTGTATATACTGTGTATATATGCATCTACTATATATATGTGTATATACTGGGTACATATGCATCTACTGTATATACTGTGTAAATGTGTGTATATGTGTATGTACGCATCGACTGTATATACGTGTATATACTGTGTAAATGTGTGTATATGTGTATGTATGCATCGACTGTATATACTGTGTAAATGTGTGTATATGTGTATGCATGCATCGACTGTATATACGTGTATATACTGTGTAAATGTGTGTATATGTGTATGTATGCATCGACTGTATATACATGTATATACTGTGTAAATGTGTGTATATGTGTATACATGCATCGACTGTATATACGTGTATATACTGTGTAAATGTGTGTGTATTTGTATGCATCTACTGTATATACGTGTATATACTGTGTAAATGTGTATATACTGTGTATCTACTGTGTATGGGTACATTCACACGAGGTATGCCCAACATGCGGGCACCGCCATGTGCTGGAGAGGAGGAGGAGGTGATCCCTCCTCTCTTCATAGAAAAAAGTGTTGAGCGGCCACACACACGCAAAAAGATAGAGCATGCTCTATCTTTCTGCAATGTATGGCACGGATTGGTGCCACACATGTGTGGCACTGTACCGCTGCCGGGCCGCCATTGCCCTCTATGGGGACGTATATGAGGCCGCAAATTTGCGGCCGCATGTACGTCCCCCCAGACGGCCGTGTGAATGAGCCCTAAATTTGTATATACTGTGTATATATGTGTATATATGCATCTACTGTGTATATATGTATATACTGTGCATATATGTTTATACTGTGTATATATGTATATGCTGTGGATATATGCATAGATGCATATACAGACAGTCCCCGGGTTACATACAAGATAGGGTCTGTAGGTTTGTTCTTAAGTTGAGTTTGTATGTAAGTCGGAACTGTATACTTTATCATTGTAATCCCAGCCAGAACTTTTTTGGAATCTGTGACAATTGTATTTTAAAAATGTTGGGTTGTCATAAGAACCAGGAGTAACAATACAGCTTCATTACAGATGCCTGTGATAACTGTTACAGCTGATCATTGTAGCCTAGGACTAAAGTGCAATAAATTACCAATATCCAGAGATCTGTTTGTAACTAGGGGTCGTATGTAAGTCGAGTGTTCTTAAGTAGGGGACCGTCTGTACTGTATTTATACACGCATAAATTTATATGCACATATATAGGTGCACCTTTAAATATATGTATATATGATGTGTGTTTTTATATATGCTATGTATATGCTCTATATAGTGAATGTGTGTGTGTGTTGCTGTGCGGGCTGAGGTGTATGTTACATGGGACTGCATATCTGGTAGCGGTGAAGATAGATATAAAGATGTGTTACAGGGGGGCGAGGCGGCTGTAAGTAGCTGTGTTACTGGGGATGAGGCGGCTGTATGTAGCTGTGTTACTGGGGGCGAGGCGGCTGTATTTAGCTGTGTTACTGGAGGATGAGGCGGCTGTATGTGGCTGTGTTACTGGGGATGAGGTGGCTGTATGTAGCTGTGTTACTGGGGGATGAGGCGGCTGCATGTAGCTGTGTTACTGGGGGCGAGGCGGCTGTATGTAGCTGTGTTACTGGGGATGAGGCGGCTGTATTTAGCTGTGTTACTGGGGGATGAGGCGGCTGTATGTGGCTGTGTTACTGGGGATGAGGTGGCTGTATGTAGCTGTGTTACTGGGGATGAGGTGGCTGCATGTAGCTGTGTTACTGGGGGTGAGGCGGCTGTATGTAGCTGTGTTACTGGGGATGAGGCGGCTATATGTAGCTGTGTTACTGGGGCGAGGCGGCTGTATGTAGCTGTGTTACTGGGGCGAGGCGGCTGTATGTAGCTGTGTTACTGGGGGCGAGATGACTGTATGTAGCGGTGTTACTGGGGGCGAGGCGGCTGTAAGTAGCTGTGTTACTGGGGATGAGGCGGCTGTATGTAGCTGTGTTACTGGGGAGGAGGCGGCTATATGTAGCTGTTTTACTGGGGATGAGGCGGCTGTATGTAGCTGTGTTACTGGGGATGAGGCGGCTGTATGTAGCTGTGTTACTGGGGGATGAGGCGGCTGTATGTAGCTGTGTTACTGGGGGATGAGGCGGCTGTATGTGGCTGTGTTACTGGGGATGAGGCGGCTGTATGTAGCTGTGTTACTGGGGGTGAGGCGGCTGTATGTAGCTGTGTTACTGGGGGTGAGGCGGCTGTATGTAGCTGTGTTACTGGGGATGAGGTGGCTGTATGTAGCGGTGTTACTGGGGATGAGGCGGCTGTATGTAGCTGTGTTACTGGGGATGAGGCGGCTCTATGTAGCTGTGTTACTGGGGATGAGGCGGCTGTGTTACTGGGGGCTAGGCGGCAGTATGTAGCTGTGTTACTGGGGGCTAGGTGGCTGTGTGTAGCTGTGTTACTGGGGATGAGGCGGCTGTGTGTAGCTGTGTTACTGGGGGGGAGGCGGCTGTATGTAGCTGTGTTACTAGGGGTGAGGCGGCTGTATGTAGCTGTGTTACTGGGGATGAGGCGGCTGTATGTAGCTGTGTTACTGGGGGTGAGGCGGCTGTATGTAGCTGTGTTACTGGGGATGAGGCGGCTGTATGTAGCTGTGTTACTGGGGGCGAGGCGGCTGTATGTAGCTGTGTTACTGGGGGTGAGGCGGCTGTATGTAGCTGTGTTACTGGGGGGCGAGGTGGCTGTATGTAGCTGTGTTACTGGGGATGAGGCGGCTGTATGCAGCTATGTTACTGGGGGTGAGGCGGCTGTATGTAGCTGTGTTATTGGGGATGAGGCGGCTGTATGTAGCTGTGTTACTGGGGACGAGGCGGCTGTATGTAGCTGTGTTACTGGGGATGAGGCGGCTGTATGTAGCTGTGTTACTGGGGATGAGGCGGCTGTATGTAGCTGTGTTACTGGGGATGAGGCGGCTGTATGTAGCGGTGTTACTGGGGACGAGGCGGGTGTATGTAGCTGTGTTACTGGAGGCGAGGCGGCTGTATGTAGCTGTGTTACTGGAGGCGAGGCGGCTGTATGTAGCGGTGTTACTGCGGGGATAGTGGATAGTGAGCAGGAGGACGTGTGTGCACGCTACAATCAGTGGGGGCCTCCACCAGATTTTGCGCCCAGGGGCCCCCACCAACCTTAATCCGGCCCTGCTCATGACCCCTTCCTAACTCTGCTTTGCAGACATGCTGGGACTTGTAGTCCTAGATTCATTGACACAATCGTGTTTATTGTATTTAATAATAGAAAAAAATATATAGATACACTTATCTATAAGCATCTGAACCAATCAGCCCTAAATCTGACCTCCATAGTTGTATTATTTCATTTTACCCTCTTTTCTCTGCAGGCATGCTGGGAATTGTAGTCCTATATTATTTTCCACAATCGTATCTGTGTATTAGCTTATTCTATTTAATATATGTAATGATTTGCCTATGAAGATCTATACCAATCTCTCCTAAATCTGTTATCCATAAATGTATTACTTCATGATACCCTCTCAGGCTTCCTGAGACTTATAGTTCTTCTTACATCCCTCTCATGTACACTGTGCAATTTCAGCTGTAAATCTGCTTTGTATTATTATTTCAGTTTATTATTCCATGACCTACTGCTGCCGATACTTTACAGATATGATGGGACTTCACACTCACCTGCAATCTACACTATGCGTTTGGTTAAGTAAAAAATGTATACATAAAGAATGGAAACAATTTCAGTCCTTAATGTCCATAAGTTTTTATTTTATATTATACTCTGACTCCTCTTGGCTCAGGTTTGCAGGCACGATGTGGCTTGAAGTCCCTTCATGTCCCTCATTTCCACTCTACATTTGTAAATGAGTCACGAATCTTATCTCTAAAGTTGTTTAGCTATTTACACCCTAAACTTTCCAATTATGTTATGATCTCCTTCTGCCTATGCTTTGCAAGCATGATGGGACTTGCAGTCCCGACACCTCTATAATCCATGGGCGCTTTTTGTTATGTATTTAATAACACGTAAGTATATCTAAGAAGATCAAAAGAATATACACATCATGCATTTCAATTTGATATATAAATATATATATATATATATATATATATATATATATATATATATATATATATATTTATATTGAAAAGTCTCAGCTTTGCAAGCATAATGTGGCTTGTAGTGCAAACATTGCAGCCCGAAATCTTAGCCCCCTCCTATATTTGCCTTGTAGCATGCTGTGACTTGTAGTCCAACCTGCTTTTTATAAGTTTATTTTTTCATTCCTGCTTATGCTTTACAGACATAATGGGTCCTGTAGTCACTGCACTTCTACACTCTCCACTGTGCATGTGCCTATGTACACTAAAATGTATCTGAAGGACAAATAAATGTATTACTAAAGAAGGGAAAAAATGTCATTAAAAAAAAAAAAATATATATATATATATATATATTGCCTCCAGCATGCTGAGACTTGTAGTCCCTACTCATTTATATTCTACACTGTTATAAAATCTTATCCTTAAACCTCTACAACCATTGCAGACCCTGAACCTTCTGTTTAGATGTGCATTATTCCATGTCCCCTCCTCACTGTGCCTCGCAGCATGCTGAGACTTGTAGTCCCACTCTCCCAGCTTAGCTCTGCACTCGCTGGAGAGGGCTGCATTGTGTTAGCAGGGCTATGTACCACCACACTGTGGCTTATGCCTGTGTATTGCTGGTTCCCAGCCTGTGTATACAAGACCTGTGGGTTATCTCCTGCTTGCTGAGCAGGTGTCTAACGTGAGCCCTGTTGTGTAGTAAAAGCAAACTAACAGCAAGCTGAGAAAAGAGCAATAAAGAGACTTGTCAGTGACCCCTGGGAGAATAAAGCCAGGACCCCCCTCTTCTCTTCCAGGCATGCTCCCCTATAAATCTATGCCATTCACTAAGTCAGAGATTACCTGTTCCCCTTGTAAAGTGCATGAAAACCGTCCATAAGTGACCATATCATTGGATTTGCCAGACAATCTGCACAGCGATTGCTCCCCATTTATTATGCTCATTGAGCATTTTGCTTTAATTGTGTGAGATGGTGAAAGGGAAGCTTAGCCCCCTCCTGGCTGCAGGGCGCACAAGTGGTGAGATTCCCATGTATTGCCTCATGGAGCAGAGACCCAGGTACTGGCCCATCCCTCACTGCCAGCCCCATTCACTCATGGCCATCCTTGCAGGTGTCGCTTTGGGAGCCTCATTAAGTCATTGCTGTTGACTTCTTAGTGTTCACTTCCTCACCCCAGAGTGCTCCTAATTGTTCTACACTAGAAAGACTTTGGCTTACAGGGGGGAAGAAGCATTCACTATGTAGACAGAGGGCACCTCCAGCCCAGATCCCTAGGGGGAGACATTGATGCCAACATTGTGCTGTGACATGAGCCAGGCACCGGGCATGGATGGGAAAGAGAGCACTACCAACACAGGGAAGCTGACCATAGATAGATAGATGGAAAGATAGATAGATAGATTATAAATGGACAGATATGAGAAAGATAGATATAAAGATGAATAGATAGAGGGAGAGATATAACATAGATGAATAGATAGTAGAGGATTTATACATAAAAAGATAGATGAAAGATAGGATAGATAGGATAAGGTAGAATATAAATGGATAGATAGATAGATAGATAGATAGATAGATAGATAGATAGATAGATAGATAACTGTAGGGAAGAGGCAGCACTCCAAGGTACTTGGAAACGGGTGATGCTTTATTCCATGTGCAACGTGTAGATAGATAGATAGATAGATATGAGATAGATAGATAGATAGATAGATAGATAGATAGATAGATAGATAGATAGATAATAGATAATAGATAGATAGATAGATAGATAGATAGATAGATATGAGATAGATAGATAGATAGATAGATAGATAGATAGATAGATAGATAGATATGAGATAGATAGATAGATAGATAGATAGATAGATAGATAGATAGATAGGAGATAGATAGGAGATAGATAGATAGATAGATAGATAGATAGATAGATAGATAGATAGATGATAGATGGATATTAGATAGATAGATAGATAGATAGATAGATAGATAGATAGATAGATGATAGATGGATATTAGATAGATAGATAGATAGATATGAGATAGATAGATAGATAGATAGATTACGAAAAGAGTTGATAAATGATGAAAGGTAGATACATATTATGAGATACAGAGATAGGTGATCAATAAATACATATGAGATGACAAAGTGAAAATATATGATATAGAAAGAAGAGTAACTATGACACAGATAGATAGATAGATAGATAGCAAAGAGATAGATGGATAGATAGATGGATAGATAGATGGATAGATGAATGGATAGATGGATAGATAGATAGATAGATAGATAGATAGATAGATATACCATATATATGAAAAAGTACTGAGAAAGTAAAACATATATGGATGGATAGATATAAGATAAATGGATAGATACAGATGATGGACAGATATGAGAGCGATAGATAGATAGATAGATAGATAGATAGATAGATAGATGAATAAATATCTGATGGACAGATATGAGATATATGGATAGATAGAGGATTGATAAAGAAAAAGATATATAGGAAAGATTATATATATAGAAAGATAAATAGATATGAGATAGATGAACGCACTAAATAAAAGAAATAAGACAGCTAGATAAGCAGATGTATACGTAGATGCAGTAGTTGGATGTAAGTTACGTAGATGATAGCTTTCTATATTTTCTGTGTTTATATACAAGGATATACCTGGTAGATGATGAATAGATAATGCAGCTATATTTCACATAAAAAAGCAGGGAAGAAAAAAAAGAGAGTAAGAAAGAAAGACATGTTTTCGATTCTATTACTTTTCAGTATTGGTCTAGGACTGAAGGATATAGAAATATAAATAAAAATAAATATATATGGACTTTTCTACACTATTCTCTTGCTAGAATTTTCTTGGAGACAGAACTAGATAGAAATTAGAAAAGAAATAAAAAGAATATGTAATATGGTTATCACTTTACTTCCTACTTATAAATATATAGATGATAGGTAGATAAAAATGAAGAATAATGGAGAAAAATATTTAAGCCAAATGATAGCTACTTAGCTAGATATTATTTCAATGAATAAATAGAGAATATATAGCGATGATACAGATAGACGATAGATAACAGATAGATAGATAGATAGATAGATAGATAGATAGATAGATAGATATGAGATAGATAGATAGATAGATAGATAGATAGATAGATAGATAGATATGAGATAGATAGATAGATAGATAGATAGATTGATAGCAGATAGATATGAGATAGATAGATATGAGATAGATAGATAGATAGATAGATAGATAGATAGATAGATAGATAGATATGAGATAGATAATAGAAATATATTACATGGACAGATAGAGAATATATATAAAGGAGCTAAGTAACTAGATAATAAATAGGAGATAAATAAATAAATATGAGCCTGATATTAAATAGATGTCAGATAGATCATATATAGATAGATAGATAGGAGATAGATAGATATGAGATAGCTAGATATGAGATAGAGAGATAGATAGATATGAGATAGATAAATATGAGATAGATAGATAGATAGATAGATAGATAGATAGATAGATAGATAGATAGATATGAGATAGAGAGATAGATAGATATGAGATAGATAGATATGAGATAGATAGATAGATAGATAGATAGATAGATAGATAGATAGATAGATATGAGATAGAGAGATAGATAGATAGATAGATAGATAGATAGATAGATAGATAGGAGATAGAAAGATAGATAGATAGATTGATAGATATTAGATAGGTAGATAGATAGATAGATAGATAGATAGATAGATCGATAGATAGATAGATAGATAGATAGATAGATAGATAGATAGATAGATAGTTAGATAGATACATACATACATAGATAAATAGATAGATGGACAGATAGATAGATAGATAGATAGATAGATAGATAGATGGACAGATAGATAGATAGATAGATAGATAGATAGATAGATAGATAGATAGATAGATAGATAGATAGATAGATAGATAGATAGATAGTAGTAGTGGGGGTGACAGGTGACATGCTGTGCAGGGCAGGCTTGTCTTCCCATCATGTACTGGGGGCTGTGGATGATGGGGGTGGTCGCCATGTTGAGCTGTCAGGAGGCAGCAGATCGATGTCCCCTCTCTTGTTCCCGGGGCCGGGGCGGAGGGGGGAGCGGAGCACAAGTGTTGGGATTCCCATGGACGGGCCGGCTCTGCAGCTTGCGCTGGCACCCAGCACCCTGGCGGGGGGCGCCCACACTGACCTCTCCCATCTCCACATGAAAGGGGCGCGTTATGGCGCATTACCAGTACCGCACAGGTACCAGCTCCATGTGTACAGCCGCCAGGGCTGCAGGTGCCTCAGATGGGGCAATAGTGACATCCGGGGGGAGGACATGTACCCCACATACTGATCACTACCCCACATGCATCATTTACATATACATCCTAATATCTCATTATTGCCCTAAATAACCCGCAGGAGTGGAGTGCTAGCTCCTGGGGCAAGGCTGGGAAAGCAGTGAAGTGGTGGCCGCTTATTATCGGGTCTGTGTGTCCCCCCGGGCTATAGGGGTCACATATTGATATTCTGTTATCTACAATGAGCAGAAAGATAGACGGGGGTAGTAATACTGGAGACTCAACCTCAGCCTGTCTATATCTATCTATTATCTATTTAACCTATCTAACATATATCTATACACCTGCCTATCTATCCAGACATCTATATACCTGTCTATATGTCCATTATCTAGCCGTCTACCTACCTACCTATATATTATCTATATATCCATCTATTTTCTAGCCTCTATTTATATGTTCATATCTTAGATATCTAATATGAATCTATCTTATATCTATCTATTTGTCATATGTCCAACATATATATATATATATATATATATATATATATATATATAATCTTTCTATCTACCTTATCCATCTTATAATATCTTTACATTTATCTGTCGGCCCTTCATCTTCTTTGTCTAATTATCATTTACATTCATACCTTTCCATTTACGATCTATCTCATGGCATCTATACATTAATCTATCTGCTGATATCTATCTCTACCATATACTGTATATGATATTATCTATCTATATCTATCTATCTATCTATCTATCTATCTATCTATCTATCTATCTATCTATCTCATATCTATCTATCTATCTATCTATCTATCTATCTATCTTGCTGTATACATTTGGAACCCATTAATATATATATAATGCCTCAGGTTGTGGAATTGCCAGGTTAAATATCTATTAACATAGCTTATCTATGAATATCTATGTGAATGACTTTGGTGACTTTGATGACTTTGGTGCTTTGGTTTTATACAACCTGTGGCCCCCAAATTCCTCCATTTAATGTCGTACACATAAGCAACCATCACTAACTATTCTAATCCTGATCTCATCACCCTCATTATCTACATGTCTCTATCTATCTATCTATCTATCTATCTATCTATCTATCTATCTATCATCTATCTATCTATCTATCTATCTATCTATCTATCTCATATCTATCTATCTATCTATCTATCTATCTATCTATCTATCTGTCTATCTATCTATCTATCTATCTATCTATCTATCTATCTATCTATCTTCTATCTCCTATCTATGTATTTACCTAGAAAAAAGAAAAAAAGTATTTTTGCAGCACAGTGTGAATAAGCCCTAATTTGGGGAGAGGGGTGCAAAACAAGGCTTCAAAGTCCAGGTACACGACTTACATACATATCCAACAAAAATGAAGCAGCAGGGAGTGCTGCTTCATTTTTGTTGGATATTTATTTACCTATCTATATCATATTTATCTATCTATCTGTCTCTCTACCAGTTTCATCCTCTTATATACATATATATATTCCATGTTCAGCTGATTCACACCTCTGCCTCCTATGACATCAGGAATGGCTCCAGCAAGGTCATACACATAATCATTAATAAAGAGTAAACTGATGACTTACAGTAACAGCCTACAGCAGGAGCAGGGTGTACAGATAATTGCAAAAATATTTGAATAACAAAATATTTTTGTAAAAATATGATTTTATTATACTTAAAAATATATGTGTATTTATTTGTTATGCCTCAATCAGATTAACAATGTTAGTAATAATAATACCAATGTCCAAGGAATAGGTAGAATAACTAACACAATACAATACATTGATAGATATGAGATAGATGAATAGATATATAGATAGATATGACATTCATATGGTATACAGTATTCCGTGTGCTATCTTGCACTGTTTAGACATATGCAAATATTCATATAAAAAGTAATTGTCGCTCCTCTCCTATATTTGTATGTCCTCTTATCTTGTAGGTGTTGTGACAGTCCCTGTCTGGCGCGCATAGGGTTAATCACAGTGACACCTAGCAGTAGCAGAGCCCCTCCAAGACAGAGGTCACCTCCACTAGATAATTTCCTTGTCACAGGGGCTCCTGCTGCCCACATCCCCAGCCCTGACTGCACCACACTCTGCACTTGTTGATTGATGAGGACCCTGGACCCTTTATCTCATCCACTGAAGATGGTGACAATCATTAGGGTCAATTGTGTACAAATCCCAGATAGATGACAGGGAGGAGACTAATAAGGTGGTCCCAGCATTGCAGTTAATTGGGGGTCATCATGTCTGTACATCCCTCATTATACCTTATTACATGGATGGAGGGGCTGCAATAGTGACCACTGAATAATGATATTGAATAATGGGCTAGAGGAGGGTCTAGTCGTGGGTATCTGTCTATCTATCTATCTATCTATCTATCTATCTATCTATCTATCTATCGATCTATCTATCTATCTATAGTATCTATCTATGTATAGTATCTATCTATCATCTATCTACAAGTCATCTATCTATCTATCTATCTATCTATCTATCTATCACATATCTATCCATCTATATATCATCTATTTCTCACCTATCTATCTATCTATCTATCTATCTACCTATATGTCTACCCCTTTATTATCTACCCCTGCCGGATTATAGCAGTGTGTACATATTCCACATATATGGAACTAACTGCTTCTCTACTACAAAACTGTAATATTCCACTGTTCCCACTATATCATATCCAACGTCAAATATCACTAATGGAACAAGCAAAATAAACTACACCATGGACGAGAAATCATAACGTAGTTAGAGTGGGAGATATATTTGGGGAAAGGGAGATTAATCTTTAATGTGGGAAAATTCTACGGATCATCCCATAATCCGTGTGAGTAGATTAAGTAATTCTCCAGAATGTTAGAGGAGGTAACATTATGGTTTATTATAGGATGTGTCTATATGCCCATCTGTTACCTTTCCCTCTCCTCCATTCATCTATTTATTTACCTTATATATGTACCTTATATATGTATATATATATGTATACATATATATATGTATACATATATATATATATATGTATAGAAAATATATATATATGCTCGATATATCATATATCTATCACCTTATCTATTTCATCTAATATATATATATATATATATATATATATATATATATATATATATATAAAATCTATGTCTATCTTTCTAGTTACCTCTAATATGTATCTCTTTCAATATATAACCAATATAATTTACTATTAATTATAGCAATAATATTAAGTAATGTTTAACCATAACAATCAAACAGAATACAGAATATTTTATTTGTCCTTGATATACATATATATTTATATATACACACATATTGATATATACTATAGGCTTCAATTACCCTGTATAGATTATTAAACTATCCAGTCACTATATATATATATATATATATATATATATATATAAAACTTTCTGCATATCCTGACTTCAAGAGGCTCCAAACCATTCTCCTTTATTCTATAGCGTTTGTCTTAGGATAGTGCAGTAGACAGTATAAGTGCTATGTATCATATGAATATATATATATATATATATATATATATATATATATATTCAATTTATTTTGATTGTAATCGATTATTGACACTATCACATATGGGAACTACCGTATTAATACTCATTAGTCCGATGTAAATACTTTGTATATTATTTACAATTACTGGATACTTTGTCTTCCTGTTAATTATTGTTTATGTCTGGGTATAAAACTTCTGCGTGTTCAGTAACTTTTATAGAGGGGTTTTAGCTCCCTGCTCACATCTTGAGGCTCTTGCTATGTTCTCCTGGGGGGTTACATGGAGTCATAGTGGACAATACCATAAAGTGGGACCCTATCCAGAAGCTACTGGTGCCTGCAGTCCAGAGCCTTTCTCTGGTGACAATGTGATCCGTGCAGTCCCAGTGTGGCCATTGTGCTCCCTACAAGTAGTCACTGGCTGTTTTCTTTCCTCTTGACCTCCTCCTCTTCTGCTGGGATGAGATACAAGGCTGAGAGCAGCTGGGAGTCCGGGCAGATACCTGTGTCTATGAGTGGGTGGGTGGTTGAGGAGGGGGTGTGGGTGGGTACATGTAGTAGGTGTCTAAATGACCAGGGAGGAGGGGGGGTGCCTACTCTGTGATTGGTCCAGGGTTTGGGGTATAGGCACGCGCCTGGCCATGTCCTATAAGACTCCTCGCGTGTCTCCTCTGTAGACCAACAAGTCCTGAACCTTCAGAGGGACACCAGGGACCAGACCACTGCTGTGCAACCATGGACACAGTGCTGGAACACTTCACAGGCCTGGAGTCCTTTCCTTCCCCTTACTTTGATGAAGAAGACTTCTTCACCGACCAGTCTTCCAGGGACCACTTAGATGCAGATGACTTCTTGGAAGATGATGTGGACTTCTTGACTGGTCAGATCCAGGAGTACTATAAGGACAGCAGGATACTCCATGGAGAAGACTACTGTGATGCTGGCAACTTCTCCTTCTCCTCCTCCTCCTCTGGTGGTTTCCCCTATGACTGTGGGGATGGAGGCTGTGACTTGTCTCCCGGAATGAAGGGGGGCAGCTCTGCTGCCAAAAGGAGGAGAAGGATCAGATCTGAGATGGAGATGCAGCAGCTGAGACAAGCAGCCAATGTCAGGGAGCGCAGGAGGATGCAGTCCATCAATGATGCCTTTGAGGGCTTGAGGTCTCACATCCCAACCCTTCCCTATGAGAAGAGACTTTCCAAGGTGGACACCCTGCGCCTGGCCATAGGTTACATCAACTTTCTGAGCGAGCTGGTGCAGTCAGATCTACCACTGAGAAACTCCAACACTGAGAGCAACCTGCAGCCCAAGAAGGTCATCATCTGTCACAGAGGAACAAGTAAGTAGCAGAACTGAGGAGAACATGCAACCAGTGGCTTCAACCAACACTGGAACTGCAAATCCTAAGCTAGAAGTCCCTTCACCAATACTTGTAACAACCAGATCTTCACTAACTTGCCACAAACTGCTTAATAATTACAAGAAATCCTTATAATATAATATGTAATTCCCCTCTTTATGTACCTAGTGCAATGCATATATTTAACATTTGGGATTGCTGAGACCTGTAGTTTCTCAGCTTTGACAGGTTGTTGTAGATCAATCTTATATAAGGTTATGTATATAAACTATTGACATATAAGTAATGTACATAGATATATAGTAATATAGGAGATAAGCAGTAGGTAAATGAGGTCTGAAGAATATAAAGTTACATAGACTATAGGTTTCATGAAAGATAAAGATAATTAGGCTATAAGTTGTTTAGAACAAATATGTATATAGGACATACGGGAATATATAATGTACAGTTTGATGGGTAAAGAAAATAATGGCTATGAAGTATTAAACCTATATTAGTTGTCAGATACCTAAACTATAAGTATATATTATATAAAAGGTATGGTGAATATAGAACATATAAGTTATGGGAGTACAGTACATGCTATGGGCTATATAGAACATATAGAAAGTATGTATGATAGAAGGTAAATAGAATATATATAGACTAAATAAATAAGTTAAGTATGAGGAATATAGATCCTATAGGTTATGCTGACTAAGTTATATAGAGCATATATGTTATGGGTATGTATGATATACTCACCATAGAGCATATAAGTTATGTGTACAGTACATCATGCATGGGTTAGAGCATAAACTATAATGCATCAGTATGTAAGATATAAGTTAAATTATTATGACCTAAATAGAACATCCTATTTGGTATATAAGTTATATGTAGTGTATAGACTGTAGAGTATAAACCCCAGAGGTATGTGCCATATACAGGCTATGTGTGGTATATATGACACATAAATAGAACCCATAGACACCAATGGGATTATTAGGCTTCAGTAACTAATGTGATTTTGTCTTCTCCTCCCAGGGTCTCCCTCTCCCAGTGACCCAGATTATGGGCTCCCCCCTCTGGCAGGTCATTCCCTCTCCTGGACTGATGAAAAGCAGCTCAGGGACCAGAACATTGTCAGAACTGCAAAAGTGTGGACCCCTGAAGACCCCAGGAAATTAAGCAAATCATCACTGAATGACATTGAGAATGAGCCCCCCCTGACTATGTGCCTGGACATTTAATATATATCTGCACTTCCTACCCCCCTGTACATAGTGACTGTATATACCCCTGTACATAACAGATAATGTGCAATGTAATTTATAAGATCTGTACAATGAAGTGGCAATCATCTCTATATTTATATATTTATTATCATTGAATCACATGGACTGGGAAATTACTGGATAATTTATATTTAATTTAATGTGATAAATATGCAAAAAGCACAAGGTGCCGATCATTCTGGGAAAATGACTCTAATTTATTTTTTGATATTTGTTTCTTATTGAATAAATATGTTTTTTTAAATGATATTCTGTCATGTGCTGAAAACTTCACTATATGACTGCACTGGAGTATATACTAGACAGATAGATATTAGATATATTGATAGGTATATAGATAGATATGAGATAGATAAATAGATATGAGATAGATAGATAGATAGATAGATAGATATGAGATAGATAGATAGATAGATAGATAGATAGATAGATAGATAGATGATAGATAGATAGATAGATAGATAGATAGATGATAGATATATATATGAGATATATAGATAGATAGTTCATATGTAATTCTATAGATAGATATGAGATAGATAGATACAGTAGATATATAGATAGATATGTATGAGATAGATAGATAGATAGTTCATATGTAATTCTATATATAGATATGAGATAGATATTCAATATTCTAGATGGTTCATGAAAGGTGAAGCTGTGAGTAAAAGTTATGTGGTTTACAAAACCCATTTAAGGGTATTCTACACTAATAGATGGGACCCTTATTTTGTGTATATATCTATGTATTGGGTATAGGGAATTTCTACAAGGAGCTTCCCTCAGATATCCAAATAATCGATGTATTATCGAGATAGTACATTGAGATAATTGGAAAATGTGTAATTCTTCATTTCACCTGTGGTGGCGCTGCAGTGATATTAGACACTATTTGCTGACCAGGTCCTTATGGGAGATATAAAGGTGAGACTTATACTTCTCCTTCCTGCTGGATCTTTCACTTGCCCTGTACATTGAATGACAATGCCAGCAAGCAGAGATCTTAGAACTCATGGTGGCAGCTGTGGACGTCACTTGAGATATTGGAGAAATTGCACAGAACATGAGAGGTTATTGTGTAAGATTGAATATGTAACTTATTGACCTTGTGCCTGATAAGGAGCAGCCCGGGGTTTTTAGGTTGTTAGGTGCATAGAAAGTTTTGTAGAGAAACATTAATGTAGAAGCTGTTCTATAAATATAAGATGTGATAGTTATTTTGGGTAGTTCATATTACAGCTCCTACAAGTCTGCAATCACTTCCTACATCTGGTGCTAGAATCAGCTTCTTGGGGAATGGAGGATGTGTCCCTTTGACTGCTTTCAATTTGTGGTTTTAGGACCTTTGGAGGACCTTCAAAGGTCCTGTAATGGCTGTACACGTGAATTAAGAGCAGGAACAGATGTATGAGGATTTCATGGCTGAAGGTCCTTCTCAATGTAAAATTTGGTGGGTGGTTTGGGTGGTCGTGGGCTCCGTAGGCGTCTTGGGTCATGAGCTAACCAAAACCTCCTGTATTATAATCCACTACTGAGTTCATCCAATATCTATTGGTCCTCCAAACTCTCATCCAAAAGCAGATGCAGAGAAAGATCCAGCCAGCTCATGTGTATGGAAGGTCAGAGTAGATACCAGTAGGGACCAGTAGGGATCTACTTAGTGAAGTGTAATTGGGCGTCATGCTCTATTGTAGTCAGGTAACAAACTTTTCTACCTTTTAGATATACATACACAATCCATAATATGGAACACATATATCAGATTGGTGGGGTGCGGCAGTCGGGACCCCTTGCTGATCACCTGTTTCAGGCACAGAGAACATAGTGTGAATGGGAGCCAAGCTGCAGTTCCTGACATTGGCCACTATACAGACACACAGCGGCCAAAAACAAGATATCATCACATGTAGAGAGAAAAACTTGGAGTGGAAAAATTCATATATTTACTGCCAAATTTTCTAGAAATTGTCCACATGTCCAGCTGGAAAACAAGGAAAATAAAA
Organism: Engystomops pustulosus; assembly: GCF_040894005.1. Lineage (NCBI taxonomy): Eukaryota > Metazoa > Chordata > Amphibia > Anura > Leptodactylidae > Engystomops > Engystomops pustulosus. The sequence continues at coordinate 191,387,341 of NC_092415.1, read as the reverse complement.
AAAACACCAGTATGAGGCAACTCTATACATGCCGACCATCAACCCCACTACACAGGGCGATCTGGATAAAATTTAGATGGCGAAGATGTTAGGATAGATCAGATTGAGGTATACAAGGGCAGTCAATGCTTTCCAATCTGCAGCATGTTATAAAGCAGGAGGATCTGAGCAGATTGTAAACAGTGTCCTATCTGCAGGCAGCATGTTATAGAGCAGGAGGAGCTGAGCAGATTGTACATAGTGTCCTATCTGCAGGCAACATGTTATAGAGCAGGAGGAGCAGAGCAGATTGTACATAGTGTCCTATCTGCAGGCAACATGTTATAGAGCAGGAGGAGCAGAGCAGATTGTACATAGTGTCCTACCTGCAGGCAGCATGTTATAGAGCAGGAGGAGCTGAGCAGATTGTACATAGTGTCCTATCTGCAGGCAGCATGTTATAGAGCAGGGGGAGCTGAGCAGGTTGTACATAGTGTCCCATCTGCAGGCAGCATGTTATAGAGCAGGAGGAGCTGAGCAGATTGTACATAGTGTTCTATCTTCAGGCAACATGTTATAGAGCAAAAGGAGCTGAGCAGATTGTACATAAGTGTCCTATCTACAGGCAGCATGTTATAGAGCAGGAGGAGCTGAGCAGATTGTACATAGTGTCCTACCTGCAGGCAGCATGTTATAGAGCAGGAGGAGCTGAGCAGATTGTACATAGTGTCCTATCTACAGGCAGCATGTTATAGAGCCGGAGGAGTTGAGCGGATTATACATAGGGGCTTATTTACTAATGGTCAGGGGATGCACTTTTGGGGTTTTCGCGTTTTGAGCCAATGGGGGATATTTATCATATGCTGGTGCTCGTGATAGCCCCGCCGCTGCAAATTCGCAGCCCAATACATCAAGGGGCTGATTGCAGCGCAGCGTTTTTAGAAAAAAATGCAGCCGGCGACTTTTCACGTATGAAAAGTTGCCGGCAGCAGCAAGTGCGCGCGCCCCCCCTTCACGCCCCTTCACGCCCCACTGTCTATCATTTGCGATTATTTCAGGGCCTCTGCACCACTGGCGGTGCGCAGAGGTCCTGATAAATATCCCCCAATGTGTCAGGTATTTAACAGGGGATGCACCGGGAAGAAAAAGGTGAACTCTGGCGGACCTGAGTGGGGAAGCGACACATGCAGGATCTCGGGCGCACGATTTTACTGAATCGCGGCACAGGGTATTATCGTCAGACAATGCATTTGCTGTGAACTCCACCAGACAGGTAAGTAAATGTGCCCCATAGTGTCCTATCTGCAGGCAGCATGTTATAGAGAAGAGGTAGCTTTGCAGATTGTACATAGTGTCACATTTACTTACCCGGTCCGGAGGAGTTCCCGAAAATGCATTGTCCGACGATCATGCACTGTGCCACGATTCACTGAGATTGTGCGCCCGATATCCTGCATGTGTCGCTTCCCCGCTCAGGTCCGCCGGAGTTCACCGTCTTCTTCCCGGTGCATGTAAGTGCATTGTCTTGCGACACAATTTTAAAGGTAAGTGGTAGGTTTATACACATATACATGGCACCAGCTCAGGGTGAGCTGGTGCCAGAGCATATTTTTGTTAGGGGAACAAAGCCCCTATCGCAGAATTATAAGTTATATTAACTTATATCTCGGCGCACCGCACTTGGGCTCGGCGCACCTTGCGCGAGCCCGTGCGTGCACCGGATCCTGAAGTGCAGGTGACGTCACCGAGCTCTCCGGCACACGCAACTTAGCACGGCCTGCATGGTGCTCCGAGCCCAAGTGCGGTGCGCCGAGTTATAAGTTAATATAACTTATAATTCTGCGATAGGGGCTTTGTTCCCCTAACAAAAATATGCTCTGGCACCAGCTCACCCTCTTTCTACACATCATTGGACAAACCAAGTGTTCATGTACATAGGGAAGTCAGGAGGAATAGCTACTGGTCTAACAAACATTCAGCAATTGTTGAAGTTGCAACACAATCTTAAAAGGGGCATCCAAATGTACACAAAAGCTCGGTGGGGTCTGATTTTGTATAAAGATAAAAAATTAACCGGACCGGAGCACAGACCACAAGTGATGGAGTCATGTACACTACACTCATGACCACTGAGCACAAAATTACTGAGCCAACCGATAGACACGTGGCCACTGAGCCAATCGAAGGGAATGTGACCACCGAGCCAACTGTAGGGCACATGGCCACTGAGCCAATCGAAGGGAATGTGACCACTGAGCCAACTGTAGGGCACATGGCCACTGAGCCAACTGATGGGCACATAATCATATAGCCGACCGATGGGCACAAAATTACTGAGCCAACCGATGGGCAAGTGACCACTGAGCCAATCGAAGGGAATCTAACCACTGAGCACATGGGCACATGACCACTGAGCCAACTGATGGGCACGTAATCACAGAGCCGATGGGCACGTAATCACAGAGCCCACCGATGGGCACATGACCACCGAGCCAACTGATGGGAATGTGACAACTGAGCCAACTGATGGACATGTGACCACTTAGCCAACCGATGGGCACGTGACCACTGAGCCAACCGATGGGCACATAATTACTGAGCCGACCAATGGGCACATGACCATTGAACCAAGTCATCAGGTGCACAATGTATGTGACATCATCACTTCCAGTCTGATGCACCAGAGGCAAGAGAGACCCTACTGGAATTCAGAGGGCTCTCCCAAAATAATATAATGATTTTTTGAATGGACCCTGAATAATGTAATGACAACAGAAAGGAAATCCAAATGTTATTTTTGTCTTGATCAAATATTCACATATGGCTGTAACCATTGACCTGTAATAATGTGCAACTAATAGTTTGTCATACAAGAGGGTGGCTGCAGTGTGTAGGTGGCTGCACTGATGGGTGACTATGTTTATGTGTAGTGATACTAACAATACTCACTGATAGGTACTGGACTTACACCTGTGTGCAGCTAGTAGCTGGTAGTAGTGACGGGGAAGTGCAGAGGGTTTTCTGCCTTTTCTGGAGGAGTAGTTGGCAGTACTGACGGGGCAGTACAGAGGGTATTCTGCCTCTTCTGGAGGAGCAGCTGGCAGTAGTGATGGGGATGTGCAGAGGGTATTCTGCCTCTTCTTTAGGAGTAGTTGGCAGTGTTGGGGATGTGCAGAAGGTATTCTGATCTTCTGGAGGAGTAGTTGGCAGTACTGATGGGGCAGTGCAGAGGGGTTTCTGCCTCTTCCGGAGGAGTAGTTGTCCGTGTTGGGGCAGTACAGAGGGTATTCTGCCTCTTCTGGAGGAGTAGCTGGCAGTAGTGACGGGGCAGTGCAGAGGGGTTTCTGCCTCTTCCGGAGGAGTAGTTGTCCGTGTTGGGGCAGTACAGAGGGTATTCTGCCTCTTCTGGAGGAGTAGCTGGCAGTAGTGATGGGGCAGTGCAGAGGGTTGGGGATGTGCACACTGATAATCACAGACTATTGATTGATGTGGAGGGAAGGGATTGCAGTATTGATGGATGACTACAAAGATTAGTCTGTGGATTAATAGCTGTGTGTAGCCGGAGGCAGCATTAATGGTGGATCCAGGCAGTAAGCAGCTTGTCACAGACATGACTACTCCACTAAGTAATTGGGAAATATGCAAATACATTTTCCAGGATGGGATATGGCAAACATAACCTCTTGGCTACCTTGTAAGTCAGCCCCCTTAAGGGAAATCTACCATCAAAATCATCAAAATCATGCATAATAATCCAGGAAAACTAACTTATAAATTTGAGGCACCGTTACTGTGGTAATCTTCTTTTAACTTAAAATTATTTGAATGAGCCTGAAGGGCTCTAGGGGATGTTTCCAGAGCACCTTGATAATAATGACCTGTGCACCTGCGTGTCCATCACATGACTATGGACAGATTTCTATCCACTGGAAGTAAATATAGAATCTTCCTACAGAATGACATGAATTGATATAGAAAGTATATATACTTTTCAATTATATAACAATCATCAATTATTTGCTGAAAGTGGACAATCCCTTTAAGCTCCATTGTGTGATTAATGACATTGGGGCACATTTACTTACCCGGTCTGGAGGAGATCCCGAAAATGCATTGTCCGACGACAATGCACTGTGCCGCGATTCAAGAAGACTGTGCGCCCGACTTGCTGAATGTGTCGCTTCCCCGCTCGGGTCCGCTGGAGTTCACCTTCTTCTTCCCAGTGCATGTAAGTGCTTGGCTTGCGACACAATTTTTAAGTTAAATCCTGCAGTTTGTCCGAATCGTCGGATCGTCTGATGGCCCACCCCCCGATTTGTGACGCAATTGCGCCAAAATCCAGTCATGTGCGCCAAAAACACCTTTTAAATCCCTGTCCCAGCAGCGCAGAACGGAAATCGTCAGGATATCCGACGAAAGTGTGGTCCGCGGGCCCCTTAGTAAATGAGCCCCATTAAGTTTTGTGATATTCATTTATTTATAACATTGGGGAAAATTTACTTACCCGGTCAAGTCGCGATCCCCGATTCGGACGGTCCGACGAAGATGAAGTCCGGCGCAATTCATGTAGCTCGTTCGCCCGAGTTCCTGCATCCATCACTTCCCCGCCGAGGTCCGGCGGAGTTCACCTTCTTCTTCCCGGTGCTTGTAAGTGCGTGTCTTGCAACACGAGTCGAAATGTTAAATCTCGCGCATAGTCCGAATCCGTCAGGTATCATATTCCTGCAATATCCCTTTCAGGGGGTTGCTTTACAACATATTCGAGACACAATGGGGCACACACATCACACTTTTGGCTTGCCTTTTTCATTTGCAACTTTTTGGGGGAAATTTACATACCCGGTCCGAAGAGTTCACAGAAAGTGCATTGTGCCGCGATTCACTAAGATCGTGCTCCCGGTATCCTGCATGTGTCGCTTCCCTGCTCAGGTCCGACAGAGTTCACCATCTTCTTCCTGAGGCATGTAAGTGCATTGTATGCGACACAACTTGAAAGTTAAATCCTGCACTTAGTACGAATCAGTTAGGTCGTCCGATGGCACGCCCCCTGATTTTTGTGTCGCATGGAAGCCAGAGCAGCTGCGCCACAATCCGTTCGCATCTGACACAGTCCCAGCGCAAACCCCTGTTAAATACCTGTCAAAGCTGCACAAATCCCGAAAACATTGAACAGTCCGACGAAAGTGCGATCCGTAACCCCTAGTAAAAAAGTCCCTTTTTCCCCACAACGGTCTCCCTTTAAAGTTCGCCATTGTTTAGTTTTCTGCAGTGTTCCCTGAATCATCTGAATTCATATGTGAAAGGTGCAACTTTTTTAAATAGTCACAATTTTTTTTTGCAAATCTACGGCTCCCCCTGACCAGACATAGAAATTAGCTTGGAACTGATTGTGACTTTTGTAGACTTTTTGCAACTTTTATTTTAAAAAGTTGCAAATGAAATAAAGACCAAGCACCACATGTATCAATAAGGAAAATACAATAAGATACATCTGAACAGTAGAAAAGTCAAGAAAAGTCCCAAAAAAACAGACAGACAAAGCCGGACTTATGATACATAAATCATGTTTATGAAGTATTTATGGGGGAGTTAACTTCTCGGCTTGTAGTATTAAAGGAAACCTACCACTACGGATCTACCTATTAAGGTAGATCCGGTGGTAGGTGCATCTAACATATGTAAGGATAGCCCTTTTTAGGGCTAATCCTTTACTCCCCTCTATCTTTTCTAATCTTTAATTTTCTAAAGAGGCTACTTGGGCGTGGAGTAGCCGGAGTTGAGACTACACAACGCGGCTACTCCATGCCCCTTTGATCCTCCTACCCAGACATCTTCAGCGTGCAGCTACAAGGAGCTGCGCACCCTCGTCCGTGCAGCTGGAGTTCTGTGCATGCGCAAAACACAGGCCTGCGGTTGCGCGAACTCGACTCCAAAATCCGGAGCTACTCTGCATGCGCAGAACTCCGGTTTCATGTCTGGGTAGGAGGATCAAAGAGGCTACTGGGGTGTGGGGTAGCCATGCCATGTAGCCTCAGCTCCGGCTACTCCACGCCCCAGTAGCCTCCTTAGAAAATTTGCATATTACCCTGATTAAAGATTAGAAAATAAAGAGGGGAGTAAAGGATTAGCCCTAAAAAGGACTATCATAAGTTAGATGCACCTACCACCGGATCTACCTTAATAGTAGTGGTAGATTTCCTTTAAAATATTAGAATAGTGGCTGGCTCACAGATTTAGTGGATGAGTACAGTAGTAGCTTTGAGTATCTATGGTGTTGGCTGGTGGCTTTACTAATAGATGAGTACAGTATATAGTCTGCAGTATTAATAGATGAGTAACAAGTGATTCGCTTTTAGTATTGAGGTGTATATATAGTGTATACATTAGATAAATCTATCGTCTAGCTTAGGGTACTAACTGAAGGGTATGACTACGTGTGGTATTAATGGATGAATAGGTAGATGGTAGTGTTATTGGATGAGTATAGTGGTTCCCTTGTAGTATTGATGGATTCATGTAGTGGCTAGTAACCAGTAATAATGGATGAGCACAGTGGTTCTCTTTTACTATTAATGGAGGAATACAATGGTTAGCTTGCAGTATGAATAGAAGGGTGCAGTTTCTAGTTTTCAGTATTAGTAAATTGATGAGGAGGCTAGATTATTAAGTATTATATATATAGTATTAATAGGTGAGTACAGTGGATACCCTGTAGTATTCATTGATAAATACATTGGCTAGCTTGCAGTATGCAAAGAGTGTGGAGTATTCCTATTCAGTACTGGATTATACTATAGGCAGTTTGGGTAGAAGTCGGGGGCCCAATCTTTCTATGGGACCCATGGCAACCCAAACTACCCACCAAATTTTATAATAAGAAGAACCTTCACCCATAAAATCCTTGTACATCTGTTCCTGCTCTCAATACACATGTGCACAAGAGCCATTTCAGGACCTTTTAAGGCCCTCCAAAGGTCCTGAAGCCATAGATTGAAAGCAGCAGAAGGTCACATCCTCCATTCCTCAAAAAGCTGATTCTATCAACAGATGTAGGTAGCCATTCCAGACTTGTAGAGGCTGTAATATTCATACAGATTAGGGCCCATGGTGGTCTTAATCCATCCCTGGGCTTTTCGTATTAATAATTATGTGGTACTTGTAGTAGTAATGATTAAGTTAGAGCTAACAGGGCTCAGCTTGTAACATTGATAGATAAATACAGTGACTAGATCTGAGGATACCCAGAATAGTGTTGTGGCTAGCTTGTACTGTAGTATAGTGGCTAGCTTACATTGTAGTGTTGTGGCTAGCTTGTATTGTAGTATAGCGGCTAGCTTGTATTGTAATGTAGTCGCTAGCTTGCATTGTAGTGTAGGGGATAGCATGTATTGTAGTGGCTAGCTTGTATTGTAATGTAGTTGATAGCTTGTATTGTAGTGGCTAGCTTGTATTGTAATGTAGTGGCTAGCTTGTATTGTAGTGTAGTAGTTAGCTTGTATTGTAGTGTAGTGGCTAGCTTATATTGGAGTGTAGTGGTTAGCTTGTATTGTAGTTGCTAACTTGTAGTGTAGTGTAGTGGCTAGCTTGTAGTATAGTGGCTAGCTTGTATTGTAGTGTAGTGGCTAGCTTGTATTGTAGTGTAGTAGTTAGCCTGTACTGTAGTGTAGTGGCTAGCGTATATTGTAGTGTAGTGACTAGCTTGCATTGTAGTGTAATGGCTAGCTTGTATTGTAGTGCAGTGGCTAGCTTGTAGTGTAGTAGCTAGCTTGAATGTAGCGTAGTGGCTAGCTTGAATGTAGTGTAGTGGCTAGCTTGTATTGTAGTGCAGTAGCTAGCTTGTATTGTAGTGTAGTGGCTAGCTTGTATTGTAGTGGCTAGCTTGTATTGCAGTGTACTGGCTAGCTTGTATTGTATTGTTGTGGCTATCTTGCATTGTAGTGTAGTGGCTAGCTTACATTGTAGTCTAGTGGCTAACTTGTATTGTAGTCTAGTGGCTAGTAAGAGTACAGTGAGCAGCTTCTAGAATTAATTCAGGAGGACACTGTTAGCTCATGGTATTATTGCATTAAAAACAGCGGTTATCTTGCACTACAGAAGGATAAGAGCAGAGATAAGGCTACAGTATTAGGCTACAGGATTGATGGATGAAAAGGTGATGAGATAGTAATAATAAAACATGAATAGAATGACTCACTATTCTACTATTAATAAATAATTATTATTAATACTAGTAATAATAGTAATATTGTAGTGTAGTGACTAGCTTGTATTATAGTATAGCAACTAGCTTCTATTGTAGTTTACTGGATAGCTTGAATTGTAGTGGCTAGCTTGTAGTGTAGCGACCAGCATGTATTGTAGTGTAGCGGCTAGCCTGTATTGTAGTGGCTAGCTTGTAGTGTAGTGGCTAGCTTGCATTGTAGTGTAGTGGCTAGCTTGTATTGTAGTGTAGCATCTAGCTTCTATTGTAGTTTACTGGCTAGCTTGTATTGTACTGGCTAGCCTGTATTGTAAGGGATAGCTTGTAGTGTAGTGGCTTGCTTGTATTGTAGTGTAGTGGCTAGCTTGTGTTGTAGTGGCTTGCTTGTATTGTAATGTATTAGCTAGCTTGTATTGTAGTGCAGTGGCTAGCTTGTATTGTAGTGGCTAGCTTGTATTGTAGTGTAGTGGCTAGCATGTATTGTAGTGTAGTGGCTAGCTTGTATTGTACTGTAATGGCTAGCTTGTATTGTAGTGTAGTGGCTAGCTTGTATTGTGTTGTAGTGGCTAGCTTGTATTGTAGTGGCCAGCTTGTATTGTAGTGTAGTGGTTAGCTTGTATTGTAGTGTAGTGGCTAGCTTGTATTTAGTGTAGTGGCTAGCATGTATTGTAGTGTAGTGGCTAGCTTGTATTGTACTGTAATGGCTAGCTTGTATTGTAGTGTAGTGGCTAGCTTGTATTGTAGTGTAGTGGCTAACTTATATTGTATTGTAGTGACTAGCTTGCATTGTATTGTAGTGGCTATCATGTAGTGTAGTGTAGTGGCTAGCTTGTAGTGTAGTGTAGTGGCTAGCTTGTATTGTAGTGGCTAGCTTGTATTGTACAGTAGTGGCTAGCTTGTATTTTAGTGTACTGGCTAGTTTGTAGTGTAGTGTAGTGGCTAGCTGGTATTGTAGTGTACTGGCTAGCTTGTATTGTAGTGTAGTAGCTAGCTTGTAATGTAGTGTAGTAGCTAGCTAGTACTGCATTGTAGTGTAGTAGCTAGCTTGTATTGTAGTGTCTAGCTTGTATTGTAATGTTGTGGCTAGCTTGTATTGTAATGTTGCGGCTAGCTTGTATTGTAATGTAGTCACTAGCTTGTATTGTAGTGGCTAGTCTGTATTGTAGTGTAGTGGCTAGCTTATATTGTAGTGTAGTGACTAGCTTGCATTGTAGTGTAGTGGCTAGTGTGTAGTGTAGTGGTTAGCTTGTAGTGTAGTGTAGTGGCTAGCTTGTATTGTATTGTAGTGGCTAGCTTATATTGTAGTCTAGTGGCTAACTTGTATTGTAGTCTAGTGGCTAGTAAGAGTACAGTGAGCAGCTTGTAGTATTAATGCAGGAGGACATTGTTAGCTCATGGTATTATTGCATTATCTTGCGGTTATCTTGCACTACAGAAGGATAAGTGCAGAGATTAGGCTACAGGATTGATGGATGAAAAGGTGATGAGATAGTAATAATAAAACATGAATAGACTGACTCACTATTCTACTATTAATAAATTATTATTATTAATACTAGTAATAATAGTAATATTGTAGTGTAGCGACTAGCATGTATTGTAGTGTAGCGGCTAGCCTGTATTGTAGTGGCTAGCTTGTAGTGTAGCGACTAGCATGTATTGTAGTGTAGCGGCTAGCCTGTATTGTAGTGGCTAGCTTGTGGTGTAGTGGCTAGCTTGCATTGTATTGTAGGGGCTAGCTTATAGTGTAGTGGCTTGCTTGTATTCTAGTGTAGTGGCTAGCTTGCATTGTAGTGTAGTGGCTAGCTTGTGTTGTAGTGGCTTGCTTGTATTGTAATGTAGTAGCTAGCTTGTATTGTAGTGCAGTGGCTAGCTTGTATTGTAGTGGCTAGCTTGTATTGTAGTGTAGTGGCTAGCTTGTATTGTAGTATAATGGCTAGCTTGTATTGTGGTGTATTGGCTAGCTTGTATTGTGGTGTAGTGGCTAGCTTGTATTGCAGTGTAGTGGTTAGCTTGTATTGTAGTGTAGTGGCTAGCTTGTATTTTGTGTAGTGACTAGCATGTATTGTAGTGTAGTTGCTAGCTTGTATTGTAGTGTAATGGCTAGCTTGTATTGTAGTGTAGTGGCTAGTTTGTATTGTAGTATAGTGGTTAGCTTGTATTGTAGTGTAGTGGCTAACTTATATTGTATTGTAGTGACTAGCTTGCATTGTAGTGTAGTGGCTATCGTGTAGTGTAGTGTAGTGTAGTGTAGTGGCTAGCTTGTAGTGTAGTGTAGTGGCTAGCTTGTATTGTAATTGCTAGCTTGTATTGTACTGTAGTGGCTAGCTTGTATTGTAGCGTACTGGCTAGTTTGTAGTGTAGTGTAGTGGCTAGCTTGCATTGTAGTGTACTGGCTAGCTTGTAGTGTAGTGTACTGGCTAGCTTGTAGTGTAGTGTAGTGATTAGCTTGTATTGTAGTGTACTAGCTAGCATGTATTGTATTGTAGTAGCTAGTTAGTATTGCATTGTAGTGTAGTAGCTAGCTTGTATTGTAGTGTCTAGCTTGTATTGTAGTGGCTAGTCTGTATTGTAGTGTAGTGGCTAGATTATATTGTAGTGTAGTGACTAGCTTGCATTGTAGTGTAGTGGCTAGCGTGTAGTGTAGTGATGTGGCTAGCTTGTATTGTAGTGTAGTGGCTAGCTTGTATTTTGTGTAGTGACTAGCATGTATTGTAGTGTAGTTGCTAGCTTGTATTGTAGTGTAATGGCTAGCTTGTATTGTAGTGTAGTGGCTAGCTTGTATTGTAGTGTAGTGGTTAGCTTGTATTGTAGTGTAGTGGCTAACTTATATTGTATTGTAGTGACTAGCTTGCATTGTAGTGTAGTGGCTATCGTGTAGTGTAGTGTAGTGTAGTGTAGTGGCTAGCTTGTAGTGTAGTGTAGTGGCTAGCTTGTATTGTAATTGCTAGCTTGTATTGTACTGTAGTGGCTAGCTTGTATTGTAGCGTACTGGCTAGTTTGTAGTGTAGTGTAGTGGCTAGCTTGTATTGTAGTGTACTGGCTAGCTTGTAGTGTAGTGTACTGGCTAGCTTGTAGTGTAGTGTAGTGGTTAGCTTATATTGTAGTGTACTAGCTAGCATGTATTGTATTGTAGTAGCTAGTTAGTATTGCATTGTAGTGTAGTAGCTAGCTTGTATTGTAGTGTCTAGCTTGTATTGTAGTGGCTAGTCTGTATTGTAGTGTAGTGGCTAGATTATATTGTAGTGTAGTGACTAGCTTGCATTGTAGTGTAGTGGCTAGCGTGTAGTGTAGTGATGTGGCTAGCTTGTATTGTAGTGTAGGGGCTAGCTTGTATTGTAGTGGCTAGCTTGTATTGTACTGTAGTGGCTAGCTTATATTGTAGTGTAGTGACTAGCTTACATTGTAGTATAGTGGCTAGCATGTAGTGTAGTGATGTGGCTAGCTTGTAGTGTAGTGTAGTGGTTAGCTTGTATTGTAGTGTACTAGCTAGCTTGTATTGTATTGTAGTAGCTAGTTAGTATTGCATTGTAGTGTAGTAGCTAGCTTGTATTGTAGTGTCTAGCTTGTATTGTAGTTGCTAGTCTGTATTGTAGTGTAGTGGCTAGATTATATTGTAGTGTAGTGACTAGCTTGCATTGTAGTGTAGTGGCTAGCGTGTAGTGTAGTGATGTGGCTAGCTTGTATTGTAGTGTAGGGGCTAGCTTGTATTGTAGTGACTAGCTTGTATTGTACTGTAGTGGCTAGCTTATATTGTAGTGTAGTGACTAGCTTACATTGTAGTATAGTGGCTAGCATGTAGTGTAGTGATGTGGCTAGCTTGTAGTGTAGTGTAGTGGCTAGCTTGTATTGTAGTGTAGTGGCTATCTTGTTTTGTAGTGTAGTGGCTAGCTTGTATTGTACTGTAGTGGCTATCTTGTATTGTAGTGTACTGGCTAGCTTGTAGTGTAGTGTCTAGCTTGTATTGTAGTGGATAGCTTGTAGTGTAGTGGCTAGCTTGTACTGTATTGTAGTGGCTAGCTTGTATTGTAGTGTAGTAGCTACCTTGTATTGTAGTGTAGTGGCTAGCTTGTGTTGTAGTGGCTTGCTTGTATTGTAATGTAGTATCTAACTTGTCTTGTAGTGTACTGGCTAGCTTGTAGTGTAGTGTCTAGCTTGTATTGTAGTGGATAGCTTGTAGTGTAGTGGCTAGCTTGTACTGTATTGTAGGGGCTAGCTTGTATTGTAGTGTAGTAGCTACCTTGTATTGTAGTGTAGTGGCTAGCTTGTGTTGTAGTGGCTTGCTTGTATTGTAATGTAGTATCTAACTTGTCTTGTAGTGTACTGGCTAGCTTGTAGTGTAGTGTCTAGCTTGTATTGTAGTGTAGTGGATAGCTTGTAGTGTAGTGGCTAGCTTGTATTGTATTGTAGTGGCTAGCTTGTATTGTAGTGTACTAGCTAGCATGTATTGTAGTGTAGTAGCTAGCTAGTATTGCATTGTAGTGTAGTAGCTAGCTTGTATTTTATTGTCTAGCTTGTATTGTAATGTTGTCGCTAGCTTGTATTGTAATGTTGTGGTTAGCTTGTATTGTAATGTAGTCACTAGCTTGTATTGTCGTGGCTAGTCTGTATTGTAGTATAGTTGCTAGATTATATTGTAGTGTAGTGACTAGCTTGCATTGTAGTGTAGTGGCTAGCGTGTAATGTAGTGGTTAGCTTGTAGTGTAGTGTAGTGGATAGCTTGTATTGTATTGTAGTGGTTAGCTTGTATTGTACTGTAGTGGCTAGCTTATATTGTAGTGTAGTGACTAGCTTACATTGTAGTGTAGTAGCTATCATGTAGTGTAGTGATGTGGCTAGCTTGTAGTGTAGTGTAGTGTAGTGGCTAGCTTGTATTGTAGTGTAGTGGCTTGCTTGTATTGTAGTGTAGTGGCTAGCTTGTATTGTACTGTAGTGGCTATCTTGTATTGTAGTGTACTGGCTAGCTTGTAGTGTATTGTCTAGCTTGTATTGTAGTGTAGGGGATAGCTTATAGTGTAGTGGCTAGCTTGTATTGTATTGTAGTGGCTAACTTGTGTTGTAGTGGCTTGCTTGGTTTGTAATGTAGTATCTAGCTTGTATTGTAGTGCAGTGACTAGCTTGTATTGTAGTGGCTAGCTTGTATTGTAGTGGAGTGGCTAGCATGTATTGTAGTGTAGTGGCTAGCTTGTATTGTAGTATAATGGCTAGCTTGTATTATAGTGTATTGGCTAGCTTGTATTGTGGTGTAGTGGCTAGCTTGTATTGTAATGTAGTGGTTAGCTTGTATTGTAGTATAGTGGCTAGCTTGTATTTAATGTAGTGGCTAGCGTGTAGTATAGTGGCAAGCTTGTATTGTAGTGTCTAGCTTGTATTGTAATGTTGTGGCTAGATTGTATTGTAATGTTGTGGCCAGCTTGTATTGTAATGTAGTCGCTAGCTTGTATTGTAGTGGCTAGTCTGTATTGTAGTGTAGTAGTTAGCTTATATTGTAGTGTAGTGGCTAGCTTGTATTGTAGTGTAGTGGCTAGCTTATATTGTAGTGTAGTGACTAGCTTGCATTGTAGTGTAGTGGCTTGCGTGTAGTGTAGTGTAGTGGCTAGCTTATAGTGTAGATTAGTGGCTAGCTTGTATTGTAGTGTACTGGCTAGCTTGTATTGTACTGTAGTGGCTAGCTTGTATTGTAAGGTACTGGCTAGCTTGTAGTGTAGTGGCTAGCTTGTATTGTAGTGTAGTGGCTAGCTTGTATTGTAGTGTAGTAGCTAGCTTGTATTGAAGTGTAGTAGCTAGCTTGTATTGTAGTGTCTAGCTTGTATTGTAATGTTGTGGATATCTTGTATTGTAATGTTGTGGCTAGCTTGTATTGTAATGTAGTCGCTAGCTTATATTGTAGTGTAGTGACTAGCTTGCATTGCAGTGTAGTGGCTAGCATGTAGTGTAGTGGCTAGCTTGTAGTGTAGTGTAGTGGCTAGCTTGTATTGTAGTGTAGTGGCTAGCTTGTATTGTAGTGGCCAGCTTGCATTGTACTGTTGTGGCTAGCTTGTATTGTAGTGTACTAGCTAGCTTGTAGTGTAGTGGCTAGCTTGTATTGTAGTGTACTGGCTAGTCTGTATTGTAGTGTTGTAGCTAGCTTGTATTGTAGTCATAGTGGCTAGTAATAGTACAGTGAGCAGCTTGTAGTAGTAATGCAGGAGGACACTGTTAGCTCATAGTATAATTGCATTAAAACAGCCGTTATCTTGCACTACAGAAGGATAAGTGCAGAAATTAGGATACAGGATTGATGGATGAAAAGGTGGTGAGATAGTAATCATAAAACATGAATAGAATGACTCACTATTCTACTATTAATAAATTATTATTATTAATACTAGTAATAAAAGTAATATTGTAGTTTAGTGGCTAGCTTGTTATGTAGTGTAGAAACTAGCTTCTATTGTAGTTTACTGGCTAGCTTGTATTGTAGTGGCTAGCTTGTAGTGTAGCGACTAGCATGTATTGTAGTGTAGGGCCTTGCATGTATTGTAGTGTACTGGCTAGCCTGTATTGTAGTGGCTAGCCTGTAGTGTAGTGGCTAGCTTGTATTGTAGTGTAGTGGCTAGCTTGTATTGTAGTGTAGCAACTAGCTTCTATTGTAGTTTACTGGCTAGCTTGTATTGTACTAGCTAGCCTGTATTGTAGTGGCTAGCTTGTAGTGTAGAGACTAGCATGTATTGTAGTGTAGGGCCTAGCATGTATTGTAGTGTACTGGCTAGCCTGTATTGTAGTGGCTAGCCTGTAGTGTACTGGCTAGCTTGTATTGTAGTGTAGTGGCTAGCTTGTATTGTAGTGTACTAGCTAGCTTGTATTGTTGTGTAGTAGCTAGCTTGTATTGTAGTGTAGTGGCTAGCTTGTGTTGTAGTGGCTTGCTTGTATTGTAATGTAGTAGCTAGCTTGTATTGTAGTGCAGTGGCTAGCTTGTATTGTAGTGGCTAGCTTGTATTGTAATGTAGTGGCTAGCATGTATTGTAGTGTAGTGGCTAGCTTGTATTGTAGTATAATGGCTAGCTTGTATTGTAGTGTAGTGGCTAGCTTGTATTGTGGTGTAGTGGCTAGCTTGTATTGTAGTGTAGTGGCTAGCTTGCATTTAGTGTAGTGGCTAGCTTATATTGTAGTGTAGTGACTAGCTTGCATTGTAGTGTAGTGGTTAGCTTGTATTGTAGTGTACTGGCTAGCTTGTAGTGTAGTGGCTAGCTTGTATTGTAGTGTAGTGCCTAGCTTGTATTGTATTGTAGTAGCTAGCTTATATTGTAGTGTAGTAGCTAGCTAGTATTGCATTGTATTGTAGTGGCTAGCTTGTATTGTAGTGTCTAGCTTGTATTGTAATGTTGTGGCTAGCTTGTATTGTAATGTTGTGGCTATCTTGTATTGTAATGTTGTGGCTAGCTTGTATTGTAATGTTTTGGCTAGCTTGTATTGTAATGTAGTCAGTAGCTTGTATTGTAGTGGCTAGTCTGTATTGTAGTGTAGTAGCTAGCTTATATTTTATTGTAGTGACTAGCTTGCATTGTAGTGTAGTGGCTAGCTTATATTGTACTGTAGTGGCTAGCTTATATTGTAGTGTAGTGACTAGCTTACATTGTAATGTAGTGGCTAGCATGTAGTGTAGTGATGTGGCTAGCTTGTAGTGTAGTGGCTAGCTTGTTTTGTAATGTTTTGGCTAGCTTGTATTGTAATATAGTCACTAGTTTGTATTGTAGTGGCTAGTCTGTATTGTAGTGTAGTAGCTAGATTATATTGTATTGTAGTGACTAGCTTGCATTGTAGTGTAGTGGCTAGATTGTAGTGCAGTGTAGTGGCTAGCTTGTATTGTAGTGTAGTGGCTAGCATGTAGAGTAGTGATGTGGCTAGCTTGTATTGTAGTGTAGCGGCTAGCGTGTTTTGTAGTGGCTTGCTTGTATTGTAATGTAGTAGCTAGCTTGTATTGTAGTGCAGTGGCTAGCTTTTATTGTAGTGGCTAGCTTGTATTGTAGTGTAGTGGCTAGCATGTATTGTAGTGTAGTGGCTAGCTTGCATTGTAGTATAATGGCTAGCTTGTATTGTAGTGTAGTGGCTAGCTTATATTGTGGTATAGTGGCTAGCTTGTATTGTAGTGTAGTGGTTAGCTTGTATTGTAGTGTAGTGGCTAGCTTGTATTTAGTGTAGTGGCTAGCATGTATTGTAGTGTAGTGGCTTGCTTGTATTGTAGTGTAATGGCTAGCTTGTATTGTAGTTTAGTGGCTAGCTTGTATTGTAGTGTAGTGGCTAACTTATATTGTAGTATAATGACTAGCTTGCATTGTAGTGTAGTGGCTATCATGTAGTGTAGTTTAGGGGCTAGCTTGTAGTGTAGTGTAGTGGCTAGCTTGTATTGTAGTGGCTAGCTTGTATTGTACTGTAGTGGCTAGCTTGTTTTGTAGTGTACTGGCTAATTTGTAGTGTAGTGTAGTGGCTAGCTTGTATTGTAGTGTACTGGCTAGCTTGTAGTATAGTGGCTAGCTTGTATTGTAGTGTAGTGGCTAGCTTGTATTTTATTGTAGTAGCTAGCTTATATTGTAGTGTAGTAGCTAGCTAGTATTGCATTGTATTGTAGTGGCTAGCTTGTATTGTAGTGTCTAGCTTGTATTGTAATGTTGTTGTTAGCTTGTATTGTAATGTTGTGGCTATCTTGTATGGTAATGTTGTGGCTAGCTTGTATTGTAATGTTTTGGCTAGCTTGTATTGTAATGTAGTCAGTAGCTTGTATTGTAGTGTAGTGACTAGCTTACATTGTAATGTAGTGGCTAGCATGTAGTGTAGTGATGTGGCTAGCTTGTAGTGTAGTGGCTAGCTTGTATTGTAATGTTTTGGCTAGCTTGTATATTAATGTAGTCACTAGTTTGTATTGTAGTGGCTAGTCTGTATTAAAGTGTAGTAGCTAGATTATATTGTATTGTAGTGACTAGCTTGAATTGTAGTGTAGTGGCTAGCTTGTAGTGTAGTGTAGTGGCTAGCTTGTATTGTAGTGGCTAGCTTGTATTGTATTGTAGTGGCTAGCTTGTATTGTAATGTAGTGCGAAGCTTATATTGTAGTGTAGTGACTAGCTTACATTGTAATGTAGTGGCTAGCATGTAGTGTAGTGATGTGGCTAGCTTGTAGTGTAGTGGCTAGCTTGTATTGTAATGTTTTGGCTAGCTTGTATTGTAATGTAGTCACTAGTTTGTATTGTAGTGGCTAGTCTGTATTGTAGTGTAGTAGCTAGATTATATTGTATTGTAGTGACTAGCTTGCATTGTAGTGTAGTGGCTAGCTTGTAGTGTAGTGTAGTGGCTAGCTTGTATTGTAGTGGCTAGCTTGTATTGTACTGTAGTGGCTAGCTTGCATTGTACTGTAGTGGCTAGCTTATATTGTAGTGTAGTGACTAGCTTACATTGTAGTGTAGTGGCTAGCATGTAGTGTAGTGATGTGACTAGCTTGTAGTGTTGTGTAGTGGCTAGCTTGTAGTGTAGTGTAGTGGCTAGCTTGTATTGTAGTGTAGTTACTACCTTGTATTGTACTGTAGTGGCTAGCTTGTATTGTAGTGTAGTGGCTAGCTTGTAGTGTAGTGGCTAGCTTGTATTGTAGTGTAGTAGCTAGCTTGTATTGTAGGGTAGTAACTAGCTAGTATTGCATTGTATTGTAGTGGCTAGCTTGTATTGCAGTGGCTAGCTTGTATTGTAATGTTGTGGCTAGCTTGTATTTTAATGTTGTGGCTAGCTTGCATTGTAATGTTGTGGCTAGCTTGCATTTTAATGTTTTGGCTAGCTTGTATTGTAATGTAGTCACTAGCTTGTATTGTATTGGCTAGTCTGTATTGTAGTGTAGTAGCTAGCTTATATTATATTGTAGTGACTAGCTTGCATTGTCGTGTAGTGGCTAGCTTGTAGTGTAGTGTAGTGGCTAGCTTGTATTGTAGTGGCTAGCTTGTATTGAACTGTAGTGGCTATCTTGTATTGTACTGTAGTGGCTATCTTGTATTGTACTGTAGTGGCTAGCTTATATTGTAGTGTAGTGACTAGCTTACATTGTAGTGTAGTGGCTAGCATGTAGAGTAGTGATGTGGCTAGCTTGTAGTGTAGTGTAGTGGCTAGCGTGTATT